>NC_091126.1:116309063-116629777 GCF_040183065.1 Periplaneta americana | reverse complement strand
TCTTCCGTCCATGGGACTGAGTTTCCGTTTCTTGCCTTGCCTTAGCGTGGCCGTCCGTCGTGCTGACGACAGGACTAGAGAGGTCAGCAATGTGTGCCTGTAAAATAGATTATTTACTTATTTATTGATTTATTTATATATTTATTTACTTATTTATTTGTTCATAGTTAAGTAGGTCTATATATTTTCTTCTTCACAGTATTGGCTTATAAATCGGTAGTAAAGGATTATTTAAAAAATTCAACTCATGCATGGCTTTACTTTGCTACGTATCTTTACGTAGAACAGGGCCGAGCATGAGAGCGGCTCAGTCTAGTCGGCCAGAGCTGCTCTCGCTCCGAAAGTCACTTCAATTCCAAGCCAGAGCAGAACGCTCACGCAGTGGCGACTCGCATTACAGCTACCTTCCCTGCATTAATGTAACAAGAGCCACGGTTGTTCTAGTCATTCAGTCTGTCAGTACATAATAGTTTATAAGGATATTACATCAATCCATTGTACATTACAGAATTTATAACACTCTTATTAATTTAATGAAATAAACTTCGCTCTATGCATATACACAAATCATTACGCTTATTTACATAACCCATACGCACATACTGCAACCTCCTCACCACGGTTCTATGAGACAGGCATATGGCTTCCACTTCCCCTACTTGCTGTGGACAGAGTTCATCTGCCAATATAATTAAACATCACTTGATGAATTCACCTTCGTTGAATGTTTTCAATTCCTTTGCAATTTCGTGGCAAATTTTGTAGCTAATTCTCATGGCCGATTCACTAAGTGCATTATTGTCATCCTGTTAATGTATAATATAATATGATATAATATAATATAATATAATATAATATAATATAATATAATATAATGTGATGCGATATATGATATAATATAATATAATGCGATGCGATATATGATATGATATGATGATATGATATGATACATAATATGCTATGATATATTATATAATATAATGTATAATATAATATAAAATAATGTGATGCGATGCTATATGTGATATGATATGATATGATGTGATATATGCTATGATATATGATATGATATGATATGATATGATATGATATGATATGATATGATATATGACCATAAATTAATACAACTTAAAGAAAATGTTTCTCAGGTACAGCTGTCAAAAGAAAAAGTGGCCGCTCTCCTGGAACAAAGTTCCCTTCGGGTATCTTCGCTACAATTCGGAGACAGGCGATGTTACATGTTGTTGGACCACGTTGCCTGATATCTACAGTTATAATTGAAGTATTCTGTGTGTTATCGATAGCATAATGGTAGCGTTCAGGCCTCTTATTCATGAAGTCCTGCGTTCGACTACAACCACGTGCTTTTTATGTTCTTTTTTGTTCTGTTTTTGACAGAGACAAACTATACATATTGACTCCTTTCTCTTTTACGATTATTTTAGTAATTAACATCAGGTTCATTAATATATTATGCCATGACTTTATCATTATGATATTGTGGCTGCAAATGGAAAGAAAAAAATATTTTATTCTCAATAAAATATCTTTCGTGGCATAAACAAAACAAATTTACTGGCGTCGGCCTTAAAACATTCAAACAATTAAGCGTTCAAAAAACAAAACAAAAAGCCACAATTCAATATTTAGTCTATCTTCCTCTTATCTCGATCATCTTGCAGTCGAGTGGGCAAGGAATTGACTAGTCTTTGCAAATAGCGACTGTTCTTAGACACGATATTCCAGGCATTCTGAACATACCCACATACATAAGTGCTCTGTCCATGGGCAGGTCTTTCATTGCAAACCCAGCAATCTCCAATCTTTCCTATTTTCTGCCTTCCTCTTAGTCTCCGCATATGATCCACATATCCTAATGTCGTCTATTCTTTTCAACCAGAGACCCAACCAGTTACTTTTTATCTTTCTAATCAGTTTCAGCATCATTCTTTCTTCACTCACTTTTTCAAACACAATTTTATTTCTTATTCTATCTGTACACTTCACACGCACCGTTCTTCTCCACATCCACATTTCAAATGCTTCAATTCGTTTCTCTTCATTTCGTCGTAATGTCCATGTTCCTTCCCCATACAATGCCACACTCCACACAAAGCACTTCACTAGTCTCTTCCTTAGTTCTTTTTCCAGAGGTCCGCAGAAGATCCTTCTTCTTCTATTTAAAGCTTCCTTTGTTTATGTTTGCACTTTTTCTTGGGAAGGATATGTATTTATTCACACTGCAATGGGTATATACCCGGTGGCAGTGGTAACTAATTACACTCAATAATGACAATAATAAACTTATTAATTAAAAATACAATTAATGATAATACTAATAATTAATACTAATAATAATAATAATAATAATAATAATAATAATAACAACAACAACAGGGAATATACTAAATTAAATGAAACGATCACTTAAAATAACATTTGAAATATTCTAATTTGTATTTTAAAACTAAGATCGAACTAAAACCCACGAGTATATGTTCATATCTGCACAAGTACCTTTCAACATTACACTCATTTCGCTGTCAACTCACTCACTGCACTGGAACTACGACACATTTCACTGATTCTATCCTGATTTCACTAACACTTCAAAAACATTTCACTGTTCAAATACTTTGCACTGTCACTATAACCTATACAGCTTCACTGACAGGAACACGTTTCACTTACACAGCACACTTCACTGACACGACATACTTCTTCACTGATACAACACACTTCACTGACACAACATAATTCTTCACTGATACATCACTTCAATAACAACATATCATTTACACCCTTTAAGTACTGTGTATAATTACCGTCTATTAGTAAGGTCCTTAAGCCTATTTTTAAATACATTTTTGGTTGTTGGTAAAGCCTTTAGTAAGTCTGCAGGTAAAGCATTCCAGTCCCTGATAGTACGATTGAGAAAAGAAAACTTTCCAGTGTTCGTCCTCTGCCTTCTTTCCCTCAATTTATATGAGTGGTCGTTCCTTGAAGAGTAATTTAGCGGCTGCAACCTATTTTTTATTTCTTTCCAGGCAGGCTCACCTCTGTATGTTTTGAACAGTGCGCATAATCGAATTCGCGTTCTCCTGTCCGTGAGTGTGTCCCATTTTAATGGTGAATTTTTCCGACAACACTTAAGAGCCCGTTTTTGAATCTTTTCCAGTGTCTTAATATGTTCTAATCTGTAAGGATCCCAACATGCAGCACCATATTCCATTACTGGACGTACTAGTGATTTATATGCAATTTCTTTGGATTTATCAGAACCTTTTCTTAGTACCCTCATCACAAAGTGTAACGCTCCCCATGCTTTTCCCGCTGTGTCTGTAACGTGTTCCCCCCAGCCGAGATCGCTGCTAAATGTTATTCCGAGGTATTTACATTTGTTAACTTCCGGAATGGTTTCACCCCCTAACGTATACGATGCGACTATTTTATTTCTTTTCCTTGTAAAGCTGATGGCTTTGCTCTTTAGAGAATTTATTTTCATTTTGTTGGCTATTGCCCAATCATTTATTCTATTGAGGTCATTATGGAGAAGAGTAGTATCTTCATGACTTTTTATTTCCCTGTATAACATACAATCATCCGCGAATAAGCGAACCCTAGACAAGATATTAACTGGCAGATCATTTACAAAAGCCAAGAATAGAAGAGGCCCCAAGACACTCCCCTGCGGAACCCCGGAAGTAATTTCAATTGGGTTCGATAATTCCTCCCCTACCCGTACTCTCTGAGTGCGACAAGTTAAAAATTCCTTGATCCACTGGAGCACTCTGAAGTCAATCCCCGTTGATTGTAGTTGAACCAACAATATATCGTGTGGGACTACATCGAATGCGCGTGAAAAGTCAATAATCACTGCATCTACTTGGCTATTGGAATCTATTCCGTCTTCTAAATCCTGACATACCGTTACTAATTGACTCTCACATGAATAGCCCCCCCGAAATCCATGCTGACAGTTATGTAACCAATGTGAGTCATCCCAATGCTGCCTCAGATAAGCTGAAATCAAGTGTTCCATCTGTTTGCAAACCACAGAGGTAAGGCTGACCGGTCTGTAATTTTTTGTATCTGAGCGAGACCCTGACTTATAAATTGGCACCACTATTGCATCTTTCCAATCTCGCGGGACAGTACCATTGTTAATTGATATTTCAAATATACGCACTAGATAGGGAATCATGGCTTCCCCTCCCAATTTTAGTACGTCTCCGGCGATACCATCAGGTCCTACTGATTTATGAGTTTTCAATTTAGAGATCCTTCTCCTTATGTCCCTAGTCTTGATAGAAAACTGACCCGTATTTTCCACAGAAGCTAAGTGTGGTACTATTGTCCTCATCCCAAAAACAGTGGCATAATAGGAATTTAATTTTTCTGCTTTTTCGCTGTCCTGTACGATAAATTGAATAATTTTCCTTGCGTCGTCTCTTCACATATTTATAAAATTCTCCCCACCCGTTTTGTTCACCTTTGAAAAGTTTGTTTAGGTAATTTTCCTGCGCTATCTTCTTCGCATTAAGCAGTTCTTTCGATAGTTGTGTGAATTTTGTTTGTTTTGCAAGGCTTTCCTTGCGCTGTCTGTAGGATTTCCTTAGTTTTCTTTTCAGTTTCCGTATGTATTTATTATAATATTCCGGATCGGGATTGTTTGATAAGCGTTTAACCGGGATAAATTTCTGTATTCCTGTTAATATAATCTGCTTGAACTCCGCCCAGCATTCTTCTACACTACTGCCCTTTACTACCCATGATGAGTACTTTTCTCTAAGATAATTTTGGAAGCCTTCTCTGTCCGCTTTGTTATATTGCAAGATATTTTTGTTCTTTTTTCCTCTTTGCTTGTACTTAGCATTCCATAATATTTCAAGAATTACCGCGTCGTGGTCACTAATACCTGGAATCACTTCAATACCTGCGACTATTTCTGAAGGTCTTAAAAGAAATATGTCTAGTAACGAATCTCCCCTTGTCGCCCTGTCTGTTACTTGAATTAAGTTATGTTTCCAGATGAGTGCGTTTACTAATGACTGGGCTTGACTCATCCCTCCCTCTATTGTACCCTGCCAGTTTACCTGAGGCAAGTTTAGGTCCCCTGCAACGATAACATACTGCCCGCGGATTTTTCTATTTTCCAACATATCTCTTATTTTATACAGTACGTTCAAGCCTTCTTTCGGGGCCCTGTATAAACCGATGATGTGTAATATGTTTCGCGAATAATCATCCTCTATGTCTACACCCAACATTTCGAACTCCGAGTCCTTAAAATTTTCAGCGCTTTGCAGGCACTCTTTTACACATATAAAAACCCCACCCCCTGTTCCTACACGGTCGCGTCTGTATGTTACATTGTCGTTTCTAAATACTTCTGAGTCTGCTACTTCGCTGGAAAGCCATGATAGGCCTAAATGCGGTAACATCCCGTTGCTTTCCCCACACCACTATCTCTTTCGCATCTTATTAAATTCCAGGGGGCCCAAGCGTGGAGATGAGGAGAGTGGATTTGACTAATTGGGCCCTCCGGACTTCACCGAAAGTCACGTCAAGGGCTAAATATTAATTCTATCAGGATGTTTGACCCTATCAGAGATCGGGAAATCTCAATTAGCCTTTGCCCCCCGCATCCTGGACTAGTTTCTACGAATCATCAGAAAATCTTAGAGTGTGATTGGGCCAATTTTTTCGAAAATGTTTCCACACTTTTGCCCTCGTAGCTCAGCGGACGAACGTCGGAATTTAGATGTCAACGTCTCAGGTTCAATTCCTCGTTACTCCTTTTCATTTTATTGTGATTCAAGATAGTATAATGTAATAATACAAAAAGAAAAATTAATAGCAGTATTATGCAACTGGATTTTTCCAAACCTAATATTAAATTTATGTTATTTATATCGCTAAAGAACAATTACAATATAAATAACTTGAATATTATTTATACAGTATCACTAAAGAACGATAACACAATATAAATGATAAATATCGGTTTGTTTAATTAATATAAGATATTATATAATACGTATTTAATTATCTAAATAAAATAACCTATTTTACAAAGAAAGATGGTTATTTGTGTTATAATAATTACCTACATAAAATACAGATTATTTATATTGCGAAAGAACAATAATATAAATAACTCGAATATTATTTTATAATGCTAATGAAGGAAAACAATATAAATGATAACTTGAATATTATGTATATCGCTAAAGAACGATAACAATATAAAAGACGTGAATATTATTCATATCGGAATTTCACAGATTTAATACAGATGTATTTAAGAAATTGTAGGAGAATAGTAATTAGTAACAGTGTCCTATTTATTCTTCTTGGAGCCAAATTTGTAACTTTTAAAAGTGTGGTTACTATGTTGAAGTGTATGTGTTGCAACGGATGCTTGATTTGTTATGTATGTGAGTCAGTTATGGGATGCTTGATGTCGTTGCAATGTCGTAATTATAGGTTGATTGTGTTTGTGTGACTATTGTGTATTAATTTATGATGTATGGTACGGGAAGCTGCATATTTGTGTTATAGAAGTGTTACGTATGTGTGTTGTTAATGTTTTTGTATGTTTCAAATTGATACCTGATATTTGTTTTGCAATCGCAATGCCTAATTTACGGATTGTTTATGTTTTGTTTACATCGCGTAAGCTAATTTAATTTTCTTTTCCATTTCTCTTTATGCTTATCTTTTTTGTGTATAAAACTACAGCCCTAACATACATATGTAAAATAGGGCTAACCCCCATTGGAGATACTGTAGCTACAGTAGTAATAATTATTATTCATATCGTTATTAAACGATAACAGAATACAAATGATGACTTGAATTTTATTCATATCTCTAAAGAACGATAACAAAATATAAATAACGTGATGTCCATCAAGAACGATAACTGGATATAAATGATAATTTGAATATCATTTACATCGCTAAAGAACGATTGAAAAATAAACTGAAAACTTGAAAAAGGCGCGAACCCAGAACCTTTGAATCATTAAACAAGCACTCTACCGTTGGTCTGTGAGGAGCAGATATGGAACACTTTCATAGTTCCGGAACTGCTTGTACAAGCACATGCATCGTGTAACATCGCCGCGACCCGAAGTGGACTTTGAAAATATTCGCTGTTCACGAGTGCGGCCACTTTTTTTTTTTTTGACAGCTGTACATTATATTAGAGTATCTATTCGATATTTATATTGCATTATAAGTTATTATAGTACATTTAGTAATATATAATTTTAAATTATACAAATATTATGATATATCATAGTATAGTATATTACAGTTCATGATATATAATATTATATATTATATCATAATATTTGTATAATTTAAAATTATATATTACTAAGTGCATCATAACTTATAATGCAATGCAAATATCAAATAGATACTCTAATATAATGTACCTGAGAAACATTGTCTTTAAGTTATATTAATTTATGGCGTTCATTACCAACATATTTGTCATATTCAGTAGCATGTTGTAAAGAATAATGTCGTTGGATATTGAACTTCTTAATCAGTTGGAGTGTTTTATGACAAATTAAACATTTTGCTAAACCACTGCTCTCTACGAAAAATAACTGCTCCCATGATACATTAAAAGCATTGGGAGTAGCGGTCCGCTTTAGTCTATGAGCGGAAGCTCCGTCTTCAAAGTTCGCCTTCACATTGCAGAGTCACCACTGCACCGACACTGAATGACGTACAGTATCCATACGTCACACCGCTCGCGAGATAAGCTCTTTAAAGCACACAGCGCTCATTTCTCAGAATCACGTAATGTGCCCAGCCCTGACGTAGAACTACGTTGAGAGTGCGGTAACCTGTCGACAGATGTACGTATTTATATTTCAGGTCTTCTTACTTTATACCCTAAGGCTAAAATTTGACAATTTTTCCCCTATAGTACATATCCTAGTGGATTAGATTGATTTCTTAGTTGTCAAGTTTAATTTTATTTTGCGAACTTTGGAATTGCGGTACAGACAGTTTAAAGTGACATTCAGTTGTCTGAGTTTGTACTAATCATTTCTGGTGTTCAAACAAAATAAATGAGTCGCATAGATGCAAACCCCGACATTTCCACCTTTGTTAATTTTTCAGGAAATAAAAAAAAATAATGATTTACTAATACAGTAAACTGTGTTACATAAAATGTCTAAACTGTACTAACCGTTTAAAGACAGAACTAGCACCATAATTATTCCTTTAAATTGCAAGAAATATATATATATATATATATATATATATATATATATATATATAACACAAAATATTATTGAAAACAAAAGTAAAAATTAATTCAGTGGTGGATCTAGTACTAAGACGACTTCAGAATTACCACTACATTTGTATACTTTTTTCTTTGCAAAAGAAAAGTTTTTAACTGGTTTGAAAGTATTCAAATTTAGTTTATGTTTCATATACAGTATTATAAACATTCTTATTTAGAAAAAAAAATACTTAGAACTGCCATTGCACACAGTTCAAATCCTCAATAACTCCGCTTCATTCTGTGCTTCACAGAGGCATTCTTCTTCCACTAGTAAGTCGACCTGGTTGGCGAGATGGTATAGCGCTGGCCTTCTATGCCCAAGGTTGCGGGTTCGATCCTGGGCCAGGACGATGGCATTTAAGTGTGCTTAAATGCGACAGGCTCATGTCAGTAGATTTACTGGCATGTAAAAGAACTCCTGCGGGACAAAATTCCGGCACATCCGGCGACGCTGATATAACCTCTGCAGTTGCGAGCGTCGTTAAATAAAAAAAAAACATAACATCCACTTGTAATGACTTACTATGTGCTACATTATCAACCACTCGCCTGTAGAACTCAAGGTCACTTTGTTACTTCCAGTCATCTCTGAAATGACGCTTTAGTAATGAATCAATATCAGAACACTTGTATTTTTTAACTGGCACATCTAAGGACAAAATTTCAAGTTTGACCTTGTCAATGTTATTACTTGTTTTGAAAACAGAATTTGGAAATCATGGACCAGATCTGTAGAATGGTTCACCTCTGGTTTTCAGAATTCCTTCACGAGTCAGGAACATCCTCTTACCTTCGTTGAATTTGAAATACCACTCTCCAGAAATTTTCATAAGTTTAGCTTTTTTTTTTCAGTCATACTGCTGCGTCTCTACCACGTTATGTTATTATACCAAATTGTTGGAATATATCTTTATACTCGGGGACAAATAATAATCGTATATCTTTTCCTTGCAATTTTTTCAACTTGGTAGCAAAGGCGGGAACCATGTGAGGAAATGTCGGCGTTTGAATCTAAACCCTGCATTCGCAGTGTTCAAATGAACAGGAATTGTCGCTACTTGGTTATAAATTATTACTGAACATTTAGATTTCAAATTGGAGAAATTTTTTGTGTGAAAATCTCATTTTCGCTGAAAAGTGGAAATGTCGGGGTTTGTAGCTATACTACTCAAATATTTAGATTTAGGTATCATGAATTATAAATTGTTTGGTCAAACCAATGAATTTTATATTGCCAGAAAATACATTTTTGTATATTAGATCGATAATAATTAAATAATAGTTATTATTATTGTTTCAGTACATAATATTGCAATGTTACTTGTTTTAGTGATATCAGGTAACAGTTTACAACATTGAAAAGACTGTCATATTAGCTTTTTAGGAACTAAATTTATGCGAACCTCACTATACAATATATAGGTACTATAATTAATATCTTTGCATAGAAGGGGGACACAGGAAAAGAACAAGTTAGTTGAAAAGAGGAGTATACAAAGAGAACAAGGGGACGACAAGAAGAGCGGGTGTTGCATTTTTATGAGATGGATTAGTTCCAAAGTTACCTCCATATGTAGTAAAGAGAAAGGCGTAGTTCTACGTCAAAACAGAACGAGAAGGAAAGAAAGATAATCATCCGCCATTCGCCCTACATTTGGGAAAATTCTCTAAAAAAACGCAATCAGGTAATCGGCCCATCCGAGTATCGAACCCACTTTCGAGCATGGATTCGGATCATTCATTATGCAATAGCTATACTTATAATAATCCATGAAAATAAATAAGACTGGTTTGCTATGAGTCCAATACAAAAAATGTTTATGGCTTTAATTACATTATTGATAGCGGTCATATTTTCTGGAAAGAGCGATAACCACAAAATTTTCCACACTTGGTCTCTTTGTTAAATTTACGCTTCTAGATACCTAAAACACCATATTTAAGGAAAACAAACTCGCTAAATAACGTGAAATTTTTATCATTATGCGAAATATATCGGTAACCACGAAATATTCCCCTTTATCGCAAAAAGTACGAAATATGCACCAACGTTGTATTCAATAGTGTTAAAAAAGTATCTTTGTGTGACTTATTTCAGTCAATTTCCCAGTCGTTTGGCAATGCCAATATTTCTGTATTTCATCTATGGCTATCATTGAAAGATTGATTTCTGTAGTTAAAAAAGTATCTTTGTGTGACTTATTTCAGTCAATTTCCCAGTCGTTTGGCAATGCCAATATTTCTGTATTTCATCTATGGCTATCATTGAAAGATTGATTTCTGTAGTAGACTGCAGCAAAGACTGAATAATGTAATGGACCGGAGGATTTGAGTTGATACAAGGAGGTTTTGGGGATTCTAATAAAGTATCGCAATCAATTAGGTGTGATTTTTTGGAGGAAGTGTGGTTTCCTAGATTAGTCTAATGTGGACAATGAGAGAGGCTTTTTTGCGTTACGAAAATACTCATGGAATGTCGCACATATCTTCGTACGGACAAATACTGGATGTTCAGTTCAAAGTGTGTCATGGCTCGCTGTATGCCGTCATGTGGCTAGTCGATGAGCCTAGAGAATTCAATCTTCCTACACTTCCGCAGAGGTGTATTACCTATGTGCCAGAGAAGTTGCCTAGAAAGTACGGCGTTTATTCTGAAGAGTACTTACCGATACGTACGGTGACGCCGGTAGTGGCAGGAATGTGAACTGTTTCGAAACATGTACTGAGGTGAGTTTTTTTCTTACTGGCCGGATGATATGGGGAGAGGATTAAGACGATTACTTACGTATTTGTTGACATTAACTTGGATGGTCAACATGGACACGGAGCATTTGATTTGTGTTGTGGAATGTTGCCGTACGCAACCGATGATAACAAATACCCTGCGTACGACTTGGCCTCGCAAAACACAGTTCGAAAGAGGTTATGGTAGCACACAGACCGTACAGACCGCCATCTGTTGCTACGACGTTCAAGTTATACCGTACACGTTCTCAAGTTCAGATTGAACGCCTTGATTAATAGGCAACTTCTCTGACATAAAAGCTGAAACTCGCTTCAAAACGCTGACTCTTCAACAGTGACGTCATGACATACTTTGAAATGAACACCCAGTATTCTGCCGATGCTGATGTTAACCCGTAATGTAAGCCATTGTAAGAAAAGAAGCCTGCACCAGGTGGATGTGCGGAGATATTATTTTCTTTTTCATTGCTTATTATGCTGCCTGCTTCCCTAATTTTGAAGAAAACCTAGTTAAAACAAATAAAAGTACTTGATTATATAAATTGAGAATTCAGTTTGATTATCTGAGTGCTACGATACAAGTTTCTAAGTTGGGGTAAGTGCAATCCCCACCTCACCAGTTACGTAACTAGAAAAATACCTCACCACTCACGGGTTAAGTGGTATTTGTAAACAAAAACAAACAAACAATTAAAAGTAACAAGGTTTTATATTAAACATGATATAATAAATTTAATTGACAGCATATTTCACGAAATACCTACAGAAAGATTGACAGGTTTAACACCGAAATCGCCTATTTTATTTAACAAAATAGCAGTACCTCTTATTAATCGATATGCCGAATACACCATACCGTATCGCGTGTCGTATTACGTCGACTGTACTCCCAATATCGTGTGTTTCAGACACCGCGGGAGAAGAATTGCTGATATTAGTTAGGATGTCGAGCTGTCCAGCGTTAGTTGCGAAGCTCTGGCTACCACGCCACACTTAACCTCATGCTAAATGGTGTTCAGTGCTGCAGACATGACACGTCGCGTCGGCTGCTGACGTCGGTTTTATTACCGCTTCACCTGTTCCCCACTGAATCTTCGTGATATGTAGAGGTCTGGCGGCGCTCCCCGTACCGAGAATTTACACTGAACGTGGGACACGTTTAAATGTTTTATTTAGTTGTTTTGTACCGATTCTCTATTTGCTGTTATGGACTGTGGCACAACCACTTACACATTGGACAGGATTGTTTTACTGTTTCATGAAGTACTTCCACCTCTCTGTGGATGAAAGAAAAAAGACTGGCCTCGATTCCCTGCGGGAAGTACAAATTTATCTCTGTCCATAGGAAGTGGGTGAATTGTTTTGTGTTGTGTAAAATAATGGTACTGCCCCATGTGACTAGTGCTATGTCCATGACGTGATTTGATAGGAATGGAGCCTTTAACCCTAATCTGCCTGGTTTTCTGACATGTGGCGATTTTTGTAATTTCTTCAACATTTGTTCAAACTTACGTCCTTATTATGGAATTAAACTTGGTTTTGTTTATAATCATCTACTTTCAAAGATAAGGGGTGGTACCATACGGTACGGCTAGGCAGATACGAGTGCAAGATTTATTTTCTTCAGATTCCATTATTTTAAGTCGTTACTTATTGGAATGACAGAAAAACTTCACTATATCATTCACTATCTTTTATTATTTTATTTCTTGTATGATGATAACAGGGCAATGGAGCTAGCTTTTACAAATAGCAAGGGTTCGCACCTCAATGCTCCTTGGTTTAGTTACACTTTTAAGATTTTACATATCATTTTTCAAAACATTTTACACAGACTCCCACTTCACTCGTTATGCATTGTGTGAGTATACGAGGACAGCCAGCCAGTCCTCGCAGGTTATCAAAGAACGTACAGTCGGAAGAGTGGGCTCTTCATATCATGTGGTAAGTTGTCGAGCATTTCAATGAGATGTGCTGTACATTTACCATAATCAAATTCAAAGTGATCATTTACACTTACCCTCTTCCCTTGGCATATTTCAAAAGATATCAGATATGGCCATAAACAATGTTTAGGCACCATAATTGAAGCCGAACCTTTCCCCTGATGAAATGTTTGCAGGATGACGTCTAAAGGGAATCATACATTCATCAAAATTCATACATTATGCCAGAATGTAATTTTTCACAAATCTCTCCTTCATCAGATTTATCAGAGGTCGCAGCTTACACATTTTGTCTTGCCGATCTAAAATTTGGCATTATCGGCACAATGGACAAATCGCACGATTTTTCAAATAGATCACACCACATGCAATTGTAAACTAATTCATTGCGTGTCCAGTGCATTTTCCTAGTAGCATCTTCTGCTAGGTACAAAACTGTAGCCATTGAAGAGAAAAATTCCGATTAAGGACTTCATTTCTTCAGCTGTTATTTGTAAACCTTGTACATTTAGAAATAAAGCATAACGCTGGGTTTCTCTTACAAAATAAAATCAATAACATTACAGTCAAAGAATACTTCAAACAATTCTGTAGACTATTTTCCTCTATAAAATGTGTAGTCAACTACAGGAAAAATGCTATAGAAGGGGGATGGTCATCATCTATCTATGAAGTTGGTTTTCGTGTGAGTTTGATTGTTTCCTTCTTGGTTACGCTTTCCTTCTGTATTTTGTGAGCACGAAATTGAACTACTTGTCCTCATCTCATCTTCATTCTTAGACTCAAACCTCTTTCGATTCTTCAAAGTAAAGGTTTTCTTTATGTTTTCTTATTTCTTCTAACTTTCTTTATTTGTCACATCACTATCTTCATCACAGTTAGATAAATCATATGCCTTTCACCGTAATAAAATTGATTTCCTAAGAGATTATCAAGTAAACTGCCTGTATCTTCCTCTCTATAATCTTCATCAGAATTCACTGTGATGTCTGGTGGTTCAATATAGATAGTACTTAGATTATTATATTGTCATCCTCTATGATTCTTACAGCTTCAGTAAGTGTTATGTCCCAGGAACCATAATAAATTATCAATATGAATGCTATAAAGAGGAAAAACCGATTCCTTACAAAATGCTATGGCATCTGCCTAGTGGTACCATACGGTACCAGACTAACTCTACGTCATATATATTTGGCAGTTCGTATATTTATAGTGAAAACATGAATTGAATGCTTTACTATAAGCCTTTTCCAATATATGAAATCAGAATTTATTCAAAATTATAATCTTAATTGAATGTATTCAAATATTTACTTCAAACCGATAACAAAATTGAGTGATTCAAGAAAATGTGTATAATTACCGAACGCCACTACGCATACCAAGCCAAATAACTTCAAAATATTGTTTTCCTAACAAGGACTGGAATGTCAGTGAGTAACTTAAACAATGAGAAATTGTGAAAATAATCATTGTTGCAACACAGCGACTGGGAACTACTATATGTACCTGTGGTACCATACGGTACCGCTAGGCAGATTCGGGTTAATGAATCAATAATGATTTAACTACTGTAATTGAGTTCAGGGTTAAGAGATATTCCCCAGTCTTGCTATACACATGGCGTTAATAACAGCGAATTTAATCCAAGGACCATAAGTTAATATTCAGATGTATAGCTGCACCACGTACACTGTAATACATTGCGCATCACTTACAGCACATATGCCACGTCTACGATATCATAGTCTCTTTGATTTGCTGACGTGGAAAGTTGGGAGGTCACGTCGGTTTGGATGTGTATCATAGACGAATTGTGTAATTCTTCGTTCGAAAAACTTTTAGTATTTCGGCCGTATACTGTATAAGAAAAGAAATGTATAAAGTGATTATTTATGTTGTCTTCTTCATTATTCCTGCGCTGTGAGTATTTAGTATTCATTTATTTAACCTGGTAGAGATAAGGGCATCAGGCCTTCTCTTCCCCTCTACCAGGGGACACAACAAGGGTTGCCAGACATCCTGGATTTCCGAGCATTATTCTGGATTTTAATGGTGTGTCCTGTGTCGAGTTATATTTGTCCCGGAATATCAAAAATATTGACAAAATACATTTTCATTGCTCATTTCTACAAAATTGTTTTTAAAATTCCTTATTATTTTTTTCAAGACTTTGTCCAACCTATGTTCAACGTCGTCATAAATTGCCGCCTGGCACATTCTATCAAGTTATATTGAAATGAAAACGATAAAACTGTAGTATTTATTAGGTATTATACAATATCTTTATTCTTTACTCTCGGAAGTTGATTTATTATTGATAGGATTTGAAAACTGTATCATGCATTTTTCTGTATAGACTTTATCAGTAATTCCAAGGAAATTTCATAATCCAGCAAAAATATAAGAAAATTAAAAGTTTTGGCCATAGATATTTACTTGAAGTAGGCTTATACAGAATGAATAAAAAGCAGTTATGTTACAAATTGAATTAATTCGAATGTGTAGTCACGTTAAGGTATGCAGTATCCTCGCCTGTCCAGGATTTCTCACGAGAGAATCTGGTAACCCTTGACACAACGCATATTTTAGTTTCTGACTTCCCTGTTGTTTTTTAATCTTATTTTGGGCTTCGCACCAATTCCTTTGTTAGTTATAGATCGTAAAGAAGTGGTCTTCGTAACAGTATAAAATTCACGGTTTAGAGGACAGTATATAGCACACTGTAGGTTTACAAACACTTGGCAGACAGATATTGCGGGCCTCCCTGGTCGTTAGTCGGTGTGGAGGAGGGACACCGCTGACACAACACTGGAAAACAATTTACAAGGACTACACCCGCTGCCATAGAAGCAAGACTGAACTGATATATTGCTCACGATATTTAACCAGTACGGGGTAACATGTGGTCAACACGATGATCATCACCACAGCCGGTTATCGCAGATTTTCGAAACCGGATTTCCCTATCTACTATTGGTCCCCAAATTAATCACAATGCTGGATTGGAACCGATCCCAAACACTGGCCGAAATTTTAATTTTATGCGAAATTCCTTTCCTCTGGGGATTTGAACCAGCATTTATTCCGTAACGCGAGTTCTAGGCATGATGCCTTAAACCGCTACGCTATGGCTTCGGGCCAGTTGTCATTAGACTGGCTGTAGTGGAGTTCGGGGTTCATTAAGATCATTTCGTAAAAAGGTAATATTGTCGTCTTTTCAATATGTTACCAGATATCACCAAAGGAAGTAAAATCACAATGCTGCGAGCTGAAACTATAATAATATTTATTTAATATTTATTTTGTTGTTCTGTTTATTTAACGATTGATCTAATATTATGATGTATTTTGCTGGCAACATGAAATTCATTAGTTAGTCTAAAGAGTATACATGATTCATGACGTAACCTAAAAAATGTATTTTGTTTGACCGCATGAAGTGATGGGTACGATCTCCGAAAACCGAATACCATTCTAAGATGGATCCTGTTAATTTATTATTACGGTATTATTTATTAATAATATTATTATTTAATTATTAGTTACATTCTTATTTCAAATAACAGTCTCTAGTAACTTTCGTTTCATGAAAGTTGACAGTTTCTTCAAAAGCAACCGATGTTGTCAACATAAGAGTTAGAAACTGCCAGTTGTAGTATTTATCAGTACTACCTATATTCGAGACATAGCTGGCAGAAGAAAATTCAACCTGCTAACTAGAAAGTTGCTATAATTCATTAGCATATGTAGTAATGCAGGAAAATGGTTAGGGTCCACCCTTAGGCTAGAAAGTAAAACGAGCCATATTATAAAATAAGGTAAAAATAGAACAACTCACATGCGCACATACGACAAGAAAGAAAGAAAGAAAGAAAGAAAGAAAGAAAAAATATTAATTGAAATAATGACTAATTTGCTGTTGCACTAAAGTAGGAACAAATATAGTATATGTAATGATTCGAAATTTACACGTCTCTACTGAAGCGGAAACGTGCTTACATTTTGTTGATCCATGTACACAGGTCGGAATATTATTAACCGAGTTACGCAGAGGAATTCTTTTGGTAGAAGGTATTTTTTTTTCTTTGTTACTGTCGTACACCTTACGTATTGAGCTAACTCTATAAGTAACATAATAAGTAAGGCTAGGATTTGTATGTAATTACATGTTTTTTCCCTTTGCATATACATAACTAAAAATGATAAATTTTCATGAATTAGAACTTTTCCCACCATATATGAAAATTTATCATTACATATTTTTACATATTTGATAATAATTACATATTTTTACTTTCTTTTATGTAAAACTACATATTCAGTCTCTTAATTAAAACAAAAATATCGTAAGAGTAATATGATTTAAAACAGTCTGTATGACAATATTTGTTCACATTAGAAACTCTGGTACCTGACACTGAAACGGATTTTTCAAGCTATTCAAAAGCTGCTGAGAAACGGTCAGGGAAGAATAATATTCTATTCACTCAATACCGTAAATAAGGATAGCTACACTACTGGTTTTCCAGTATTCCAAGAAATTATAAAGGGACTGACAGAGAAAAGGGTATGGGAATTTACCTCACTCCCTGCTTTCCTTCTTCACAGTTTGCATTACTGTAGAAAAGTCATTCACCCTATTTTATTTTAGTTGTCCAGTGAGTGCCTGAGGCACTCCTTTCCTACCTGTTGTTTGGAAAGGGCGTTGCTATCTTTCCTCCCACCCCGCAGAGAAAAAGTGCACCTAACACAATTTATTCTTAAATTTGTACATTAATATTGGTTTGGCAACCACAGCGTTTCATTGCATTTCACGAGTGATGGCTCCTGTACCGTCAAAATTATCATTGAAGTTAAAATCGTGGGTTAAAATAGACGATTCGTTCACTACTGACGGTGATTTGGTTCTGTGCCAGGCTTGTAAGAAGAAGATAGGATGTTCAATGAAATCCCAACTTGAGCAACATGTCCGCAGTGCCCTGCATACTAAGAATAAAGCACTACAAACATCTAAAAAGCAAGTACTTCTGTCTCAAATGCAACAGTCTTCAAAAGGAAGGAATGAATTCTTCCATGACATGTGTAGTGCTATGGTTGCTGCAAATATCCCATGGCACAAACTCCAGGTACCTAAATATCTCGCATTTTTAGAGAAGTATTGTGGGAGGCAGATACCTAACGATTGTACTCTCCGAAAAAATATACTTGACTCGAAAACATGACGGCCTCTCTTCTTGGAATTGGTAATCCCTCATAAACCCCCATCCTCTACTCAACCCCTAGCCGCGTGGCAGAAATACAATGGATCCCAGCATTGCCAAATATAGCAGTCATTGCCTCTACCTGTTGGGTTTCACCCGTTTTCAGTATCGTTTTAGACATTTGTCGACGTGTTGTTTTATACCGTTGTGCGCTTCAATATGTCTATTTATTCCGGCCATGATTAATGAGTGTTGTAGCAGATGATCCGCAGCCAGGCCTCCTGATTCACCTGAAGATCCAGGACCATCACAAGAACAAATAACACCGTCGAAGAAAACAGAATATCTTATTTCTAGAGGAGCGTAGCTAAAAAAACAAAGTGTTAAAATTATTCTAACGTTAGAAATTTTATCCATATTGTAATCGAAAGTTAAGGCAGTTTGATAAGTACAAATCTTAATCACTTAACATCGGACGCAACCGGCGGAGTTGGTAAAAAAAATTGTATATGGGGCATAGAAATTAAGAATTACGATTCACCAACTGAAGAGAAAATAAACTAAAACAGAATTCGGTAAGATAGACGATTTTATAGGGGATTTACTTCGTCGAACAGTATGTGAACAGTACGCGAAAAAGATATCGCCAACAGCAAATAAACTTACGGAAATATTCTGGCCTGATTTGTACATTATGTTTAAGAATACAGAAAAAACTTCATTCGATTCTATCCAGCACTTTCGGAATTACCAGGAAAGGGTTTTTAAGGAATATAGTTTGGGAAGAGGAAAAAAAAAGCTCATGCCGTTTTCCACTTAACAGCTATTATAGCTAATGCTGCACTTTACATTAAAAATCATAACTTCATAACTAATACAGAGCCACTGGCGTAGCTCAGTTGGCTGAGTTGACTACCGATCCGAAGTTGCACTCGGGCGTGGGTTCAGTTCCCCCTTTGACTGATTTATCTGATTGGGGTTTTTTTCGAGGTTTTTCTCAACAGTAAGGCGAATGTCAGGTAATCTATAGCGAATCCTCGACCTCATCTCGCCAAATACCATTTTGCTATCACCAATCCCATCGACACTAAATAACTTAGTAATTGATACAGTGTCGTTAAATAACTAAAAAACCTAATACAGGTTGTTTTACCTGAATGAACTTCAATAGTTGGTGTAGAAATTTAAATTTTATATTACGCCTATATTTTACATAACAGAATTTTAAGGTATAAGAAGTGTACATGCATCCTTAATTAATTCAATCATATTTCGTATCTTATAACGTTCCTTAGGTCTACAGAAAATTTGCATCGAATCAGCAACTAAACTCGCAGAGAAACAAATGTATTCTTTTTTGTGCTTTAATATGATTTTCGTGTTATGAAAAAATGATCTAAAAGGAATACATTTATCCATGACTGGTATCTAAACTGGTCTTTATTTCACCGTCCTTAGCAATCTAAATAATGACATTATTCACAGCAGGGCTTAAAAGTTTTCTAACTTACAGCAGTGAATTAAATGTTTTTAAATCACTCTCTATATGACAACCAACATATTAGCATTAATTAAAATGAATATATACGATCTTCTTTGCCAACACATTACAAAGAAAATACCTACAATTTAAAATTAAATTTACATACTAGTAATGAATCAAATATTGTATAGCACACAAGAGTAAACATTTTAATTGCTTGTGGAAATTATCACCCAAGGCGAAGCGGATAAAATCTAATTTTACTCTCTTGTACTATAGATTGCTATTCAATGATCACAGTTTCCGAAAATTTTACCAGCGTAACATCCTTAATTAAGTATAAAATTCTGGAACTTCAATAACATGAGAATTTAACACTTATTATATAATTCTGCATTTCTTTGTTTATTTAGGCAAAACATGTTAGTGAAAATATAAATATAAAGTGTTTTTAAAATAAGTTTGTTCATTTTTATAACAATTTTGTTTTAGTAATTTATAAATGAAGGTATATTTACAAAGATAATATTGTCTCGCTGAAAATCGCTGTTTCACGGAACAGAGTTTGAAAAACGTTCGCAAATCACAATGACTTCAAGAATTGGCAACTCGGCTAAGGGTTTATCCCTTGCGCGTGCCTGCAGTTAACTGGTGAAGGGGATGAGGGAAGGTCGTCATGTTTTCGTGCGAAGTATACCTGCATTTGTATTACGAGGAAGCGCTTGTATATGTGCGACGTTATATACGCAGTAACTATATATGGATCGCCGTCGATGAAACTACCGATATGTTACCAACCTTGTGATTGGTAAGCTGGATGGAGAAGTATCCTCACACCTTTTCTGATTTCTTCGAATGTGTTGGAACACACAAATCTTGCAACAGTGGCTCGTTTTGTGAATGATGGACTTAAAGTGTTGTGGCCTGAAGGCGTTCAAGAAGATAAAGTTCTTGTTCTTTATTATGATCCTGCTGCGTACATGCTAAAAGCGGGAGCTGCTTTACGTGTGTTCTATCAAAATATGATCCATTTCACCTGTCTCGCCCATGGACTGCAACGTGTCGCCGAAGAAGTGCGAAGTAACTATCCACAAGTGAACAGCATTATTTCAAAGACCAAGAAAGTGTTCGTTAAAGCACCCCAACGTGTGTTTTACTATAGGGAACAATTGCCAAATATGAAATTGCCCCGTGAACCTGTCATGACTAGGTGGGGTACGTGGATCGAGGCTGCCTGCTTTTATAGTGAACATTTTAAAGAAGTGAAGTCTGTGATAGATTCGTTTCCAGGGAAATCGGCAGTTTCAGTGAGAGAGACCCAAAGTGCCTTCAGTGATTCTAAAGTACAGTGCCAATTAGCATATATTCAAAGCAACTTGGGGTACATTGCTGACAGCATTATAGAATTAGAAACTCGTGGGATGCTTTTGAAGACATCACTGGACATTGTGGAAGATGTTAAGTGAAAGTTAAGTGCTGTTGAAGGAATTGTTGGAATAGGAGTAATGAAGAAATATGTGACTGTTATGGGAACAAACCCTGGCTTCTCGACATTGACTGCACTGTGCAAGATCCTCAGTGGGGAAGACATCTCTCCTGAAAAATTTCATCCACTTAAATTTGCAACAGCAACGTACGCAAGAACATCTTCTCTGACCGTAGGCATTCCATGACAATGGAAACCTTGGAGATGTATCTGATAGTTCATTGCACTTCGAAATGAAGTAAGTGTATTGAGTTCTGTAAAATTATGTTTATTGGACAAATCGCTTAAACAGTGACTATGAAAATAATTGTGTAGCGTCTATTATATATTCGCATTTTTCATGCAGAATAATGGAATGTCTTAAATTTTACATATAATATCGACATGTTTAATTAATTAATTATTATATCACACTTTATTTTGCAAAAATATAATTAATGAAATGAAGGGCGCTTGAAGTAACTTAATGTTTAATGTAAAATTTATATAAAAATTGAATGTTAATGTACTTAATATTACATATTTTAAGAAATTGTTGTATAATGTTACATATTTAACTACATATTTCACCTAATATTGTTACATAAATATGTACATATTTTGCATGTTGATATTACATAAAAATCCTAGCCCTAATAATAAGCATTACTGCGAAAGCTGGAATGTCCTGGAAGTACGTTAGATATAAAATTTACCATAAGTTTCATACATACACAAGTAGAATACAAATGATGCTTACGTCACAAGTGTAAGGGTGTAAGGTAGGTGTTAGTGGTGTGGCAAATGACGTCAGAAGTGGGCGTGGCAAGTGACGTCATGGGCGCGGCTAAAGTATGACGTCACGGAGGGGGTGGGGGGCTTAAATTATGACGTAGGAAAGGGGCGTAACGTCATAAATGGCAATCTAAGAGTTCAAGGTTAAAGAGTGACGTCATGCACACGTGCAGGTATGTAATGGCATGACAAGTTCATACATGTTTATCTCCTCAATGTGGGGGGCTTAAAGTATGACGTAGGAAAGGGGCGTAACGTCATAAATAGCAATCTAAGAGTTCAAGGTTAAAGTGTGACGTCATGCAGGTATGTAATTGAAGTTGTGGCATGACAAGTTCATACATGTTTATCTCCTCAATGCAGATGTAATGTCTGCTATGTGTGCAAATATTATGCTGATTCATATCCGGCGTGTTAATTGTAAGGGAAGGTGAAAGACACAAGTTCATACATGTTTGAAAATCCCACAATCGCTATGTGTGCAAATATTATGCTGATTCACTCGCACTGCTATGTATGCAAATATTATGCAAGTTCACATCCGGCGAGTGTCCAAGAATTAATCTATCACACTTAAACACATACATTCTTTTTCTTAAGATTCTAATGTAATGGTAATTTAATTTATTGGGGAATGGGTTGGGTGTTGGATATTGGAATGTGGGGCATAAATGGTTGTACTTTCCGATAAAAAATTAATCTAGCACACTTGTAAATTAAACAGGATGTGGCTGAAGTGACGTTATAAATTTGTAATTGAAGTTGGAAATGGGGGAGCGGGGTAAAAATTTGAAATACGAACGCTCATAGTGACGTAACTTAAAGTGTGGCGTCATAAATTTTTAATTGAAGTTGGAAATGTAATAATTTGAAATGCACATGTTCATACAAGTTTGTATAGTGGGGGAGGAAATAGACAAGTTCATACATGTTTGTATATTTAAAAGTGAGTTGTGAATGCTAAAATAATCACTATCTGCTATGTGTGCAAATATTATGCAAGGTTGCTAATTTTACTGGTTGTACTTTCAGCCAATTGCTGAGTAATTGATAAAAAAATATTAAGATTCTAATGTACTGGTAATTGAATTGATAAATAGTAATAGGAAATGGAAATTGGAATGCGGGAATTATTTATGGCGTAAATGGTTGTGCTTTAAGGCAATTTATAAAAAAATTAATGTAGCACACTTGTAAATTAAACACATACATTCTTCTCATATTATTATTATTCCAATGTAATACATTTTGAAGTGAAATTGAGTGGTTTGTTTAGCGTATTTAATACATTATTACCAACATTAAATTCATCAGAATGTGAAATTATTATTATTTAGAGCAGTAATTGTAGCAGATAAATCAATGTAGATGTATATGTTGTGTAATGCATAAATGTGCAAATATTATGCAAGCTTGCTGAATCACTTCCGGCGACGATGCAATTGCTGAGTAATGATAAAAGCATGTTTTTGAAGCACCTACAACGTGTCATATTACACAAATATTTCATGATGCAAATAATATGCAAGCTGTTAATTCACATCCGGTGAAGACGCAAGTGCTGAATAATGGCCACCTTATTATTATTATTATGATTATTATTATTATTATTATTATTATTATTATTATGGTTCCAATTTAATACATTTTGAAGTAACATTTATTGGATTGATTAATAATTTAATACATTTTGAAGTAACATTTATTGGATTTATTTTAAGCCATACATTATTACCGAAGCAGTTCGTAATATAGTAATTGCTTCTTCTTCTTCTTTGCATTATTATTATTATTATTCGTCATAAAGAAGATTAAAGTGTGACGTTATAAATTTGTAATTGAATTTGGAAATGGGTGAGGGCTGTTTATAATTTGAAATACATACGGCATAACTTAAAGCGTGATGTTATAAATTTGTAATTGAAGTTAGAAATGGGGGGGAGGATTTGATAAAATTCTAATGCAATAGTAATTTAATTGATAAATAGTAATGTGTAAGGGAAATTCGCAAGTGTTAATGGAAATTGGAATGGGGGGATTATTGATGGCGTAAATGGTTGTACTTTAAGCCAATTGATAAAAAAATTAATCTAGCACACTTGCAAATTAAACACATACATTCTTCTCATATTATTATTATTCCAATGTAATACATTTTGAAGTAAAATTGAGTGGTTTGTTTAGCGTATTTAATACATTATTACCAACATTAAATTCATCAGAATGTGACATTATTATTTCGTAATACAGTAATTGTAGCAGATAAATCAATGTACATGTATATGTTGTGTAATGTTATTACATATGCATAAGTGTACAAATATTATGCAAGCTTGCTAAATCACTTCCGGCGACAATGCAATTGCTGAGTAATGATAAAAATATGTTTTTGAAGCACCTGGAACGTTTTATATTACACAAATATTGCATGACGCAAATAATATGCAAGCTGTTAATTGATATCCGGCGATTGTTCTCGCAGCGTCTTATGTTACACAAATATTGTATTGATTACAAGTAAATAATAGCTATCTGCTATGTGTGCAAATATTATACAAGGTCATCCGACGATGAAATTGCTGAGTAATGATAAAAAACATGTTTTTTTTTATTATGTAGCATAATGACTTTGGAGGTAATATGGCTGGATGATGAGGTGAATTATTTAGAAGTGTAATGAAAGAAGTATTGCAGTTTGGAATAATTGACATTGAACAAGTTTAGACAGCAGTGGGAGGGGGGGCAAGATGATGAATAATACGCTCGAATTTATACAACTATTACACTATCATATATTTTATAATACATATTTTATAAAATATCTTTGTCAAAAAAACTTTGGTAGTGTAATAGCAGCCATAGCGTTAATGATGTCTCACAATATTTATTTTTTATTTTAATTTAGATGACACTGCATCCCCAGTCTCGGTTTGAGCTGAAGAAGAAGAAATCGCACAATTTAAATGCTCAGAGTGTAAAAAACAGTGACCATGATGAAGCGTGGTGAATGTTAAGCTTGATTATGAAGAATGTTCGAATTGTAATAAATGTTCTTTTTGGAAATAGTTTTGCACTGTAATTTCTTCTATGTCTTAACCATCCATTTCCATCCCACATAACCAAAGGGTTGGGTTCGTTAAGAGAATTAACCTATAACACTTTCCTTTCAAATATTAGTAATCCTTTTCCAATATTAAGAATTGGTATATAGGTTTTAAATATTAATAATCCTTAAGAATTGGTGTATAAGTTGAGATTATTCTAAACATATATGTTACCAGAATATAACATAATTCCAGTGGTAGCTTATTGATTTGGGAGTGGTGGATTTGAAATGTTCATTACATGTTTGTATGATAAAACCTGAGGATGATTGAGAGAATGTCAATGATTAAACTGAATCTAGTCATTGGGGATGGGGATGTGCTTGGTAAAAGAAAATAGTAACAACATAAAATTATGCGTATATATTTATTCATAAAAAGAAATACAATGCACTGAGTATTGAAATATATTTTCAGTTAGTGAATCCCAATTGTGATAATGTTTTCACAAAAATTGACATTATTACCCACATTAAATTCATCAGAATGTGACATTATTATTATTATTATTATTATTACTATTATTCCAATTTAATACATTTTGAAGTAACATTTATTGGTTTTATTTTAAGCCATATATTATTAGCGAAAGTGTGATTTAGAGCAGTTCGTAATATCCACTTAATTTCCAGAGTAGTATAATATTATACTGTATTAAGTGGATCATAAAGAAAGTGAAATTCTAAAGAAAGAGATTGAGTATGACATAAGTTGGAATTTATATTGATGGTATTTTAGAATTACAAAAGTAATCAATAAACTAATAAAAACAATATTACAGTACAAAGCAAAGTTACCTAGGTACTGTATCTGTTTTAATTGTAACTAATATTACACAACAAAACTCTTATCATATTATGCTTTTAAGGTGATATTTGTGAGAAACTTCCTATCATCAGAATATTAAATTATTTTCTCGAAATCTGCTGAAACATATTCGATATCTGCTATGTGATGCAAGCCTGCATTAACATCCCGTGATTGTTTGACAACCACTTGCGATGTATTATATTACACAAATACTGTATGCACATAATAGCTATCTACTATTTTCAGCAAATATTATGCTAGATTGCAATACAGCATGTCGTTGCAATAACGCAACAGCATGTCGTTGCAATAACGCAAAATGTATTAGATTATTAATCAATCCAATAAATGTTACTTCAAAATGTATTAAATTGGAACCATAATAATAATAATAATAATAATAATAATAATAATAATGTGGCCATTATTCAGAACTTGCGTCTTCACCGGATGTGAATTAGCAGCTTGCATATTATTTGCATCATGAAATATTTGTGTAATATGACACGTTGCAGGTGCTTCAAAAACATGCTTTTATCATTACTCAGCAATTGCATCGTCGCCGGAAGTGATTCAGCAAGCTTGCATAATATTTGCACACTTATGCATTACACAACATATACATCTACATTGATTTATCTGCTACAATTACTGCTCTAAATAATAATAATTTCACATTCTGATGAATTTAATGTTGGTAATAATGTATTAAATACGCTAAACAAACCACTCAATTTCACTTCAAAATGTATTACATTGGAATAATAATAATATGAGAAGAATGTATGTGTTTAATTTACAAGTGTGCTAGATTAATTTTTTTTTATAAATTGGCTTAAAGTACAACCATTTACGCCATAAATAATTCCCGCATTCCAATTTCCATTTCCTATTACTATTTATCAATTCAAATACCAGTACATTAGAATCTTAATATTGTTTTATCAATTACTCAGCAATTGGCTGAAAGTACAACCAGTAAAATTAGCAACCTTGCATAATATTTGCACACATAGCAGATAGTGATTATTTTAACATTCACAAGTCACTTTTAAATATACAAACATGTATGAACTTGTCTATTTCCTCCCCCACTATACAAACTTGTATGAACATGTGCATTTCAAATTATTACATTTCCAACTTCAATTAAAAATTTATGACGCCACACTTTTAGTTACGTCACTATGAGCGTTCGTATTTCAAATTTTTATCCCGCTCCCCCATTTCCAACTTCAATTACAAATTTATAACGTCACTTCAGCCACATCCTGTTTAATTTACAAGTGTGCTAGATTAATTTTTTATCGGAAAGTACAACCATTTATGCCCCACATTCCAATATCCAACACCGAACCCATTCCCCAATAAATTAAATTACCATTACATTAGAATCTTAAGAAAAAGAATGTATGTGTTTAAGTGTGATAGATTAATTCTTGGACACTCGCCGGATGTGAACTTGCATAATATTTGCATACATAGCAGTGCGAGTGAATCAGCATAATATTTGCACACATAGCGATTGTGGGATTTTCAAACGTGTATGAACTTGTGTCTTTCACCCTCCCCCCTTACAATTAACTCGCCGGATATGAATCAGCATATTTGCACACATAGCAGACATTACATCTGCATTGAGGAGATAAACATGTATGAACTTGTCATGCCACAACTTCAATTACATACCTGCATGACGTCACACTTTAACCTTGAACTGTTAGATTGCCATTTATGACGTTACGCCCCTTTCCTACGTCATACTTTAAGCCCCCCACATTGAGGAGATAAACATGTATGAACTTGTCATGCCATTACATACCTGCACGTGTGCATGACGTCACTCTTTAACCTTGAACTCTTAGATTGCCATTTATGACGTTACGCCCCTTTCCTACGTCATACTTTAGCCACGCCCATGACGTCACTTGCCACGCCCACTATGACGTCACTTGCCACGCCCACTTCTGACGTCATTTGCCACGCCTCCTAACACCTACCTTACACCCTTACACCTGTGGCGTAAGCATCATTTGTATTCTACTTACACATTGAAGTCATTATTCGTAAAGAAATCCTTTCGAGCAATCGGTACGTAGAAATTCTGTTGACTCCGAAAAGTAACTGGCGAGAGAGAATAGAATAGATAGAGCTAATTCTAGCTGGAATACACTGATAAGGAACATCGCCTTGCCTAGTTCACGAGCGCTGCTGCTGTAAACTGATTGTGACTCACTTCCCGCGAAGCCGCCGACTTCCTCCGGAGTTCGCACTACAGCTTCCTTACATGGCCTCTTGTCTACGTCAGAACTTGTGTCTTGTGGAAGCATGTAGGTTAATTATCAATACAATGGAGTCGAAACAAGCAAATTGTGGAGCAAGTACATACAGCGTTTTAAATATTTGGCTTACAATGTACAGTAGTATATTGGAGGAATTGGGAGATATTGCATCAATTGAAGGCCTTTATTCTCTACTGTAACGTCCGGAAAGATATTGAGAACATTTTTTTTAAATCATGCTGAAGTCCCTTAAGCTGATTATTAAAGCTCGTATTCATATGCAATACGTTTGCTGGAGTGTATATTCTAGTTTCGCTATATGGACATTGAAGGGTGCAGAGAGTAACTTATAAGGTCCATGAAAAAATCTAAAGTAAGTCAACATGAGCATTTTAAAACTTATCTCATACACAGAACTGGCGCTTCTCAATGGTGCTGTTTTATGCCTCAATCACAATATTTATTTCCATATAGGCCTAATTATAATTCATTCTTATTCAGCATTAAGAACTACTACGTAAGTCTTGTAAAGTGAGAACTAATTGTCAGACACATATGGAAAACGCATCCTGAAGAATGTGCACAGATTTTATTCTTAGAAACCTGAATGCTCCAAGGGAATAACATCAAAAGTTTATTAGAAATCTAAAATGAAGTAGGTATTAGTGGTGTTTTGGAACCGATTTTTACACATAATTAACACTTTTGAGCGGAACTCTTGTTCTATGCACCGTTGTGTGTGTCAGTTTTAATGCCGGTAATGTGAGCTCGATTAATATCGGATTTTGATGTTAATTTTTAGCATAAAATATTTGTATCAAAATTAACTTATTAATTACGTGAACATAAAACGCACATGTATTTTACTCTCCACTGTTTTCATCAGACAACAAATCCAGATCATCTTTCGAGTCTTAAGAGAAATCATCGACGTTTTTCATGTAAAGGGATGGAAAAACCATAGGATATTCCATACTTTTTTACAATATCCGTTTTCGCGTAAAACGCCCCTGAAAAGAATAATGATGTCCATAAGGGGGTTAAATTACGCGAAGAAGAACATTTCTGAAAAAAAAAAAGACCTATAATCTTGAGGGTGTGTTACGCGAGTTAATGTGGTACACCTCTTGTACTTTCACTAGAGTGTAAAAAATGGAAGGGATATAAATGCCCAGATTGAAGTGTGCAAGAGAATACATTAAAACAAATTTAATAAATAACCCTATTTTGCGTACTGTAATTAAGCACATTGTTCATTAGAATGTAACGTGAAAAGTCTGCTTTGTTTGGCAAAAGCACATCGTCTGGTCACTTACGAATACATAAGATCTTAGGTCTGAATAGCAGCAATCCGCGTCTCAGTCACGGCAGCGGGGTTGCTGGACTTCCTAATGGCAGAAAATCTTTTTATTAATTTAATAGAAAGCCGTCCATTTTATTTAAAACTGCAAAGGGATACATAATCATTTCTTAGCAGTTTCTCTAATAACAAGAGTAAAAATCAGAATCGTACGGATAGTAGTTAGGCCTACTTATCGAGTAAACCAGTGTTAACATTGGGGAGGACATTTTTTCTCAGAAAAGTTCATTTGAGCTGACATGGTTTTAGAGTCTTTTTGTACACTATCCTAGGAATAAGCTGTTAAAATCAGAACGATTATATTACTTCCATGGTGTATACGTATATCTTTAAGGTTAATAGAAAAGTTTATATTAAATATTAAATGACACTCATCCAGAGATTTCGAGCAGATTTTATTTACACGTTCGTTCCAGTAATGCCTTAAAAAGCATGAATATTGGTTTATATTTATCGATAATCCATTTTTGAAGCAGTCTTCAACTTGCGGATCATATACTTCGGGGTTACATTCGTCCACCGTGCGAAATGGGATGTCCTCCCGCCGCTTTTATTTACTTGCGGTTTTATAGCCTTCGACATCCTCCGCCTCCAAAGGAAAATTTTCTGTAAAGTGTCTAAGTACAGGAGCTTTTTTGTAAAAAACATTACAAGCAATCCCAGGATAGTTAACACATTAATTATAACGAAGACTTCAGTTACACATGTTATAATACTGATTTGTTTTTAACTCCAGTGATTTTATGGTAATAGTGCTTAACCCTGCTGTTCTGTTCGGGTCTATTTGACCCGAAGTGAATACTGTTTTCTTAGTATTTTCTTGAAATAGTGAGATATGCTTATGAGACTCAGTGACTTTGTCTAATACTGCAATATGCATTTGTGATTTTAAAATAATTTAAATTTTTCATATAGATTTGTCATAATCTGTAATTGTTACTTATGTAACGTTCGGGTCAATGTGACCCAACATAAGATTTTATTATTTTCTAATGTGGTAATAACATTTTTCAAGAATTTGTATCATGCTTTTATTATAATGAGTAGAAATTGAATTATTCCCAACAATCAGATACACTAATTTACAACAATGGACTGGTTTCCTGCTGTTTTTCTGAATGAATTTCTTCTAAACTGTTGCATATTATCTGGATAAATATTTCAATGTTGTTTCTCAGTTTGAGTTCACACACCATGACGGAAAGTTCACTGAGTAATGCTCAGTTAGTATCAATTGTGAATTCCTCCGACAGTGAAGAGTTTGTTTCAGAATTTGAAGATAATGTAAGTGAAAATGATGACGATTTTGACAGTCAACAACCAGTCAATATTGTTTAGTCAATTCTTTCAAGAATAAAGCTATAGATTGGAAGTTGAATCCACCTCTACAACAGGGCCATCTTTCTGCCTCGAACCTCATCAAGATTACACTAGGATTTACAAGGTATGCCACCATAATGAAATAATGAAGATGCCAAATATAGAAGGACGGGAAGTTTATGGCCAGCAATGGACAAATACCGACTGTATTGTTTACCAGGCTTACGTAGGACTCTTGCTTCTTGCTGGTGTTAACTCGATCTCATGGGGAGTCAACAAAAAGTTTGTGGGATCAGAAAACGGGCAGAAACATTTTGCGGGCAACTATGTCACTTGAAACCTTTTGCAAGATATCGCGTGTCTTTGGATTTGATAAGAAATCTACTAGAGAATAACGAAGACTCACTGATAAACTTGCTGCTATTCGTTGCATTTGGGAGAAATGTCTGGAGGTCCTTCCTAAATTCTTCAATCCTAGCGAGAATATAACTGCCAAACAGTTAGTAGGATTTTGAAGTCGCTGTCCATTCAAGGTGTATATTCCCAGCAAACCATCGAAATACGGAATAAAAATATTAACGCTTTGTGAGAGCAAAATTTCATATTCATTAGTAGCACAAGTTTATGCAGGGAAAGAATGTGGACTATCAGAAAAAAGTCAGGGTAAGAGGGTAGTGTGTGATCTTTCCAGTAACCTAAGGGGTCAAAATGTAACTTGTGGCAAATTTTTCACTTCTTACAATTTGGAACAATACTTTTGAAAAAAATGACAATGTTGGGTACTATACGGAAAAATATGTCAGAACTTCCACAGCAAATGAACAAAAAGGAAATACATAGCTATTCATTCTACTTCACAAATGATACTACTGTGGTCAATTGTGTCCCAAAGAAAAACAAAAATGTTGTGATAATGAGTACACTGCATCATGTCAATTAAGTCAGCAACAGGAATGATAAGAAACCTCAAATGATTTTAGATTATAATGCATCCAAAGAGGCTGTAGACACACTTGACCAAGTAACATATACATACGAGTATACTTGCAAAAGAAAAACAAACAGATGGCCAGTGATATTTTTCTACAAAATTTTTTTATGTATCTGCTTACAATGCGTATGTCTTGTGGACTTCGATAGACCCAAATTGGAATGCAAATAAATTGACTAGAAGCGGATTATTCTTAGAGGAACTTTGAAAATCACTGACAAAGGAACAGATTTCATCAAGAAAGCACTTTTCAAGAACAGAGGAAGCAATCAGAATTGTCAAGAACATTCAAAAACCTAAAATTGTGACTACATTACCGGTAGTAGGTTATTATTTTTAGTAGGTTATTTTACGACGCTTTATCAATATCTAAGGTTATTTAGCGTCTGAATGAGATGAAGGTGATGATGCCGGTGAAATGACTCCGGGGTCCAACACCGAAAGTTACCCAGCATTTGGTCATATTGGGTTGAGGGAAAACCGGGAAAACCCCGGAGAAAACCTTAACCAGGTAACTTGTCCCGACCGGGAATCGAACCCGGGCCACCTGGTTTCGCAGCCAGACGCGCTAGCCGTTATTCCACAGGTGTGGACCAGTACCGGTATGAGAGTCTACAAGAGGAAAAACTGTAAAACGTGAACGCTGTAAGTTCTGTCCATCAAGCAATGACAATAAAACGAACATGTTGTATGGAAACTACAGCAAACATATTGTAAAGGTCATGTCATATTTGTGTTACATAATTGTAAGCAATGAGAAAGAATTGTGATTATGTATATCATGTGCGTTACACAAAACATAAGACAGAAGTTAATCATTATGACATAGTACAAGCATTTAGTTCAATCTATAATTTTTCAAGGCCTATTGTTATAAGTTAAACATTTCATTCAAACAAGTATGTGTCTCAATTTGTTGTTATTAATTTTTAATAAGAATGTAGAAAAAAAAACAAATGAATAATATAGCAAAATAAAATATCACAAACGAATAATAGTAAAAAAATAATGTAAGATTATAATAAAATAAAAAAATAAATAACAGTAATATTAATTAACAATAATGATAAACTATGTTATTGTAGTCATGCAAATGTTCATAAACATGATTTTGTAACTTTATATGCAATTATAATAGGTCGGGTCATATTGACCCGAACAGCACATTCGTATAGTAAAATGTAACAGAACAGCAGGGTTAAACAACTTCATTAATTTTCTTCCTGACTGTGCACTTTTTTTTCTTCTAAATTTCTCATACCAAGTACATATGAAAGGAAGTAATATGCTGCTTTAACAAATCGCTCTTAAGATTGTCGTGGAAATACGAGTTTTCATCTACACTGATACTTAAAAATTTGTTTCGGGCGTGACTCCGGTCCTTATTTATGTACAGTTAATTTACCCAAACTATTTATTGCACGTATTTTTTCATATTCAGTATCACAGACCTTCAACTCAATACATTTGGGAGACTATTGAAAGTATATTTATTAAAGCCAAGCCAATGGTGACAAAAATCGTAACTACATCTCACTTTACTCATCCCTATCGGTATTACAGGTATCCATTGTACAAACAATGTTATAACTAATATTTTTCATATCACTTCCGAAAGGAGCGTATTGATTTATAAGGTTCAGTGAAATATTAACCACAATATGACTTTCGGTTTGACATAATATGGATATGAATATAATATATGAACACTAAACTGAAAAGAATTCACAACACATTCTCTCTGCTACCCGATTTGTTCAGATCAACGCGCGCAGAAGACTTCTCGTCAGTTCACATGAACGGACTGTGCCTTTAGTACTCAATCGTAACAGATTTGCCAACATCTAATCACTGACCAACTGAACAATTGTAACTAATTTGTCTCCGACTGAAATTGTAAATCGCTAATAATAATAATAATAATAATAATAATAATAATAATAATAATAATAATAATAATAATAATAATAATAATAATAATCTCAATGTTATAAACTGTAGCTATCTGTTTAATATTGTCAGATTGGCAACACTTATAACCAATTTCTTCCCATCATTTCCATCAGAACACACCTATCACACTCTGACTCAGAGCGGAAAACTAAGGAACATCTGTGAGGATACAACTTTCATCATAAGAGTTAAACCCACCTGCTCAGTATCTAATAGTTATTCATCACCACCATGTCGTTTAAGGATCAAGTTATCATGTCATATGTTCAGATACCTCCATAGCTTTCATGCAGGAAACCTGAGTAACTCCACCACATTATCGGTAAATACAATCGACCTATGAGATCGAATGTGAGCATCGTGAATATTGATCCGTTACAGTCCTTATACTATGGTGTGGCAAGTCAGGGAGACCGCGGGAGTGTTGATATTGGGGATTATCAAGTCAAACATTACGTGACCAATTTGATAAGTTGGGACACGTATGATTTGTGGTTGCAGTGGTGAGGGAAATTTGGTTGCGAAGTTACAGCTCGATTCAACAAATTTGGCCCTTGTCCTTGCTTCTTTGGCTAGTCGACGAGCTGTGTGTTGCGTCATAAGAAAGATATAACACACGAGTATAGGAATGGAAGAGGAAGAATGAAAACAATAACTATGCTCGCAGCTGAGGGACAATCCGTATCAAGAAAATGTAAGTCTTTCTATCATCTTATGTCATGACATTGTTTAGTTAACCAACAGTTGTAAGTGGTTAGTAATGGGACGTATGGAATAATATTATGTTATATGTTTCTGTGAATATAACATTCACTTGTGAGGCGCTAATTAGCAATGCCAGCGGTGCAATGTAAAGTAGACTCCAAAACACTGCATAGTCACCGTTGTATGTTGAATGTCGTCATCCGCAATAATAGCAGATTTATCAACACATACACTGTTACCTGTGGATCACCTATTAGCAGGATCTTTATTATTACTAATATACAATTATCCAATTTGTTCTATACTTAAAAAAAAAGGAACGGATATCTCACGAACTCATTTTCACATGACATGATCTGAGTGAACTCTCTAAAAAATTTTCCAGGCATATCCTAATTTTTGCTTACCCATACTATAAATAGATAAATCGTATAATGACTGCGTATATTTAAAAACATAAAGGAAGATATACAGTATGTCTGTACAGGCCTATATTTGCTTAGTTATCTAACGATGCTGTATGAACTACTAGGTTACTTAGCGTCGATGGGATTGGTGACAGCGAGATGGTATTTGGAGAGATGAAGTCGAAGATTCGCCATAGATTACCAGACATTTCCTTTACGGTTGGTAAAAACCTCGGAAAGACCCAACCATTCAGGCCAAGTGGGAATCGAAGCCACACCCAAGCGCAACTCCGGATCGGCAGGTAAGTTCCTCAGCCGACCGTGCTACGACGGTGCCTGATTTCTATACTAATTTGCAAAAAACGGTTAGAAGAAATAGGAGTGGAAAAATGGGAGAATGTACGTCAGTATGTGGACAAAATTGAGGAACAACATTGTAGTAATAAAAACAAAACGTTGTAGTAGTGGAAAACAATTTAACAGTTTCCGATTGAAAGTATAGCAGATAATAGTGAGAGTTCGATGAGAAAGAGCCTGATAAGAATTGAGTGAGGAAGAGACAATAACTTATCTTATGTTGAACAACTTGAATAATTATGGATAATGTATAGTACTGTACAATAATACTATGTACTTATAAGTAAAATAATTTCCATAATAGTAACACATTATGTGTATAATGTAGGCCAAGTGATTTTTAAGACGGAGTGCACCACATCATGATAAGAAGAAAGTGTTAAGTGTTATGAATGTGCGGTCTGACCTGTGCGACTCAGCCCGTCCTTGCTTCGCCAGTAGTGATGAATACCTCGCTCTTAGCCTATCTACTTAAATTTTTGCAAGGGCCAACTTTCCTTAATCAAGCTGCGTTCAATAACTTTGTAATGTATGTATTTGTATATATGTTTTGAATTTTATTAAATAATGCTGTGTATTCGCGCATATACTCGCCTCTCTTGCTTCGTGCCGACATGTCCTATGTCGATGATATCCGAGCGGACAACGTAACAGTCTTCTTAAAAAAACACACACACCCTTTTCAAGAAATTTTTGCCAAAGCTCTTTCAATAAAAAAGCCAACTAAAATCTTGTGATTTCGATGTGCCAAGCGATTAAAAGTTGGAAGTGATCTAATATTTTTTAATGTCTTAAATAATTCAGAAACAATGCGTAAAATATTAATTATGGAATACTATAAATTAAATCTATATAATATGCTAATGACGGGTAATTACTTTTTGTCATTCACTCGTATGAGACCAGTTGTGTAGACCAATTTACCGATTTTGGCATGCCACAAGGTAACAGGAGCTTCCGGAGGAAACCCCTGTGTTACTTGGTTCACGGGCTTACCCGACAAAGGTCATAACTCGAGGGTACGGCCAATAAACGAATCCGGATCCACACGATTTTTAAGTTCAGCGCTGTAACCACAAGACCACCGTGGCGGATTAAATTAAATACTGTATATAGAAAGCTCTTTATTTAATATTCAAATACATATATCTACGTTCATGTTATCTACACTGCCGAGCAAAAAAAAAACGCAACACTTGAATAAATTTCAAATATCAATTTGTAATACAAATTATAACATTTCTGTGTGCTTCTATGGACCTTTTTGTGTTAGGCAAGTGTTAATTCATGTTTTGGGAAGAAAAGTATACCCATTTGGTCGTTTGTGACACCCTCTTTGCCACTTTCTGTCCGGTACTGTATATTTATTGCTGTGCCATTAAAATTTACAATCCTAAACCCAAGCAGCTAAAACAAAGTTACAACACTATAGTTTTTTTTTGGCTATAATGGAATTCTGTGATATTGAACTCAGTTCAATATGGTAGGAAAAGGTCAACTTCTTGCTATAGATCACCAGTTCTTGCGCCTTCAAGTGCTGCGTAACAGCCACATCACTGCGGTCGAAGCCAGAAATCGACTAGACTAATTGCGAGATGTGAATGTCAGTGAGTGGACTGTGAGGAGGAGGTTACATGATGCTGGCCTGATATCCAGAAGATCTGCCCTTGGCTCAGAACTCACAAGACAACATCGTCAAGCTCGCTTACAATTTTTAAAGGAACATCAGGAATGGGTTGACAAACAGTGGGGAACAGTTTTGTCCTCAGATGAGTCTCAATTCTGCCTTAGATCCTGAGATGGAAGAGAAAGAGTGTGGAGGACTGGAGAAAGGTATTCTCCATGCAACTTTTCATCAAGGACAGCATTTCAGGGCGGTTCAGTAATGGTGTGGACAGACATCAGTTTGACTGCACGAACGAATCTTGTTTTGTGGAAGATGGATCTCTTACTGCCCATCGCTACATTGAAGAAATGGGCAACATGTTCTTCCTTTTGCATCATTTATTGGTGACAATTACGTGCTCTTGCAGGACAATACACGTCATTGCGTGGCGCGATGCGTCCTCCAGTACCTCAATGAAGTAGGGATCCAACTCATGCAATGGCCGTCACGCAGTCTGGATCTTAACCCAATTGATCATCTTTGGGACATTTTAGGAAGAAATGTCCTTCAACATGCTCCAGATACTCTTCAAGAGCTACGGAGCCATGTATGCGACACATGAGCCACATAACGCAAGCTGCGGGCATCTTTTTCCAACATGACTACTCTAGCGGTGTTCTCGGGGGTTAACGGTATCCTAACTCTCTTAAATGTTGTTTAAAACTGAGTTCAATATCACAGAATTCCATTATAAGCAAAAAAAGAAAACTATAGTGTTGTAACTTTGTTTTAGCTGGTTGGGTTTAGGGTTGTAAATTTTAATGGCACAGCAATAAATATACAGTACCGGACAGGAAGTGACAAAGAGGGTGTCACAAACGACCCAATGGGTACACTTTTCTTCCCAAAACATGAATTAAAACTTGCCTAATACAAACAGGTCCATAGAAGCACACAGAAATGTTATAATTTGTATTACAAATTGATATTTCAAATTTATTCAAGTGTTGCGTTTCTTTTTTCTTTTTTCTTTTTTTTTTTTTTTTTTTTGCTCGGCAGTGTATCTTCTACAGGTGAAGTCCGAGCGTCCAATTAATACTCAGTCAGGCCCAAGGCTTTGTTTTGGATGTATATTTTTAGCACGCGAAACTAAAATAGATAAACCCAAAACACCGTCACAAACAGAAAATGCTAAAAAAAACTATTCTAAAAAACAATTCATAATTAAAACCGTTTAAATAAATTTATAATATTAAAAATAAAACCAGAACAATAAATTCTAAATCAATACTTGCAATGTCAAGCGGTATTGTCACATTTTCGTTGCAAAAATACATCCTGGTTACAATTATTTTTATACCCACATCAATACAGTGATTTCTACGAGCTAGAGTCCTGCAAAACCGGTTGTAAAAGAACAAAGTTACATAGTGCTACTGAACGCCTGGCGTTATAGGCAGTATGCGAAGTACATCTGCTTGCGTACTGCCTCAGTATTCGACTTAACGAGTATTCGAGTTGATTCGATCTCTCTGTGGGTGGACGGCTCTAGCGTATAAAATGTAGGTCACTGTGTACCATCCAGATGTTATAATTGCGGTTCATCAAGAGGAACAAACAGCATGCAGCGTGAAGTTACAGACGTTGTAAAGCGTAAATTGCAGAAAAGAAACTTTCGGTATCCACAAATTACCAAGGTTGTAATTTTTGCTTACATTAGAAAACTGAATTATAATATTTCAATAATGACACGCTTAAAAAAACAGTAAACTCAATCAATAGTAAAACTAAAACATAAAACAACTTTATATCTTCTGAAACACACTACAACCAATGCTTTGAGTATGTTTACTATGACAAGAGTCTAGCAAATAATTTTCGAGCAATCGAACTCTCAGTGAGTTGTCAATCATCTGACCACTGTAGAAAAGTCGAACCACAGCTATGACAAATACTATCTATGGCCCACTTTGACATGCTTGACCTAGGGAGACAGACCTGAGTTCGTTGACGTCTTACATCTGTATTACGAGAAGAAAAAGCAGTGTGCAACTAGCGGCGATGTTGCCAGACTGCTGAAACTTCCAACACAGTTTTCTAATAAACATGCATTTAATAAATAAAACGTAATATAGGTTTTCTATTCATTTAAGTGAACCTTATCGCCCGTACAATCTGCAGGGTTATTTCACTTCTATCCTGTATATGAATAGCTACCGTTTTGGAGGAAATGCATTTAGAGTTATAATGAAATGTATATAGTTGTTTAATTTTATGTTTTGTGATTAATTGTAATTCTATTTTGGATTTATTTGCTTATTATATCTCACATTATACATTATGCTCATTTCATTTTCTACATACTAAATTGGTGGAAAGATCACCAAACATCTCTAGCCTCTCTAGCAACACTTGTGAAACGAATATTGGCCATTCCATGAATAAGTGTTTCCACCGAGCGTCACTTTAGACTAATAAAACAGATTTATTAATAAATAAACACAAGAAGTCAACTCTGACCATGTAGTCTATGATAATAGGCCCTAATAATAATTGTGAATATCAAATAGTTAATATTAGCACATGTGTACATAAAATAGTTCTTTGACTGACACTTGTTTTCTCTGATGTAGATCTTCTCTATACAGAATGATTTGTTTCTGAAAACTTGCTATTCTTTTGTTATTCGTAGTTTATAAATGTGTAAATTATACCTATTTTCTACAGAACAACAACCATTAGGAGCCAAAGTAATCGTATTGTTAAAAATACCATTACTGCTTATCTTTTTAAATTGATTTCTTAATAAATAATATTGCAACTGCTTAGAATAATTAAAAAGCATGCAGCTATTTTTTTTTTTAGTTTAAAGTACAAACGTCATAGTATGTACTTATTTCCTATTTTGTTTTATAATGAATTCTAATCATATTATTGAATATGTTTAAATTATGATATTTCACAATATGTCTATTTCCTTCGATGTCAGTGTGTCCATTGTTCATTTATTTGTTGCTAGTCAAATTACTGCAAGTTCGAAATACAAAAATAAATGTATTAAAGTGTCAAATTATTTATATTCCTATTTGAAGCAAACATATTTTTGTAATTAAAATAAATATCCTTCAATATTATTACTCTGTATACTGAGAAAATTTTAAAGAGTTATTGCATGATGAAATGTACCTGGTGTTATTTGGAGATCGTATTTTCTTCCTCCTTACCATTTCTTTCTGTGTGAGATTTATGTTCTAAGAATTCGCGATCTTACATGAACTTACGTAATATCGATTATTGGGTTATACAAATCGAACAAAATTCAGTCAATATGTGACGTGAAAGAGTTACGACGTAATCGAATGATGAAGTTATGACGTATACTGTTTAACACTGGTATAGAAAAACGCCAGCTATATAGCATTTATTGATAAGAAAAATATACATGGCTTGTGCACGTCTTGTTCTGTGTAAAACTATAACATTGTTTAACATATCTATAAGCAAGTTTTATTAGTAAAACTCTAAAAGTTTAAAATATAAACGATAATTATAAAGTTACTGCAAGTTTAGAATAATAAAGAAAACATATGTGTTATAGTGTCGAATCAACTGTAAGAGTACTTCCAAACACTTTTTTCAATAAGACAACGTAAATTTCCTTCAATTGTTCCTGCGGTTGTGTACTCGAAAAACGTCAGTTTCATGTTAGTGCGCTTGGTGTTCTGTCTACCCTGCAATACATCAGGCGTAACGTCTCGACAACCGAGTATCCGGTCCGATGTTCATTCTAGCCGGTTGTAGCTCCGACGAGTCGAATCTAAACCGGCTGTAAGCTCTGTTTTGCAGATACCTACGTACGAGCACCATCCACAGTGAATAAATATCAAGCCAAAAGATTACTTTTAACCCTGCTGTTCTGTTACATTTTGCTATACGAGTGTGCTGTTCGGGTCAATATGACCCGACCTATTATAATTGCATATAAAATTACAAAATCATGTTTGTGAACATTTGCATGACTGCAATAACATAGTTTATCATTATTGTTATTGTTAATATTACTGTTATTAATTTTTTTATTTTATTATAACCTTACATTATTTTGCTTCTTTTTACTATTATTCGTTTGTGATATTTTATTTTGCTATATTATTCATTTGGTTTTTTTTCTACATTCTTATTACAAATTAATAACAACAAAATGAAGAAACATACTTGTTTGAATGAAATGTTTAACTTATAATACAATAGGCCTTGACAAATTATAGATTGAACTAAATGCTTGTGCTATGTTATAATGATTAACTTCTGTCTTATGTTTTGTGTAACACACATGATATACATAATCACAATTCTTCCTCATTGCTTACAATTATGTGAGGCAAATATATGACATGACATTTACAATATGTTTGCTGTAGTTTCCATACAACATGTTCGCTTTATTGTCATTGGTTGATGGACAGAACTTACAGCGTTCACGTTTTACAGTTTTTCCTCTTGTAGACTCTGATACCGGTACCTGTAGTCACAATTATAGGTTTTGAATGTTCTTGACAATTCTGATTGCTTCCTCTGTTCTTGAAAAGTGCTTTCTTGATGAAATATGTTCCTTTGTCAGTGATTTTTCAAGTTCCTCTAAGAATAATCTCCTTCTAGTCAATTTATTTGCATTCCAATTTCGGTCTATCGAAGTCCACAAGACATACGCATTGTAAGCAGATACATCAAGAATGTTATAGAAAAATATCACCGGCCATCTGTTTGTTTTTCTTTTGCAAGTATATGTATATGTTACTTGGTCAAGTGTGTCTACAGCCCCTTTGGATGCATTATAATCTAAAATCATTTGAGGCTTCTTATCATTCCTGTTGCTGACTTCATTGACATGATGCAGTGTACTCATTATCACAACATTTTTTTTTTTTTTTTGGGACACAATTGACCACAGTAGTATCATATGTGAAGTAGAATGAATAACTATGTATTTCCTTTTTGTTCATTTGCTGTGGAAGTTCTGGCTTATTTTTCCGTATAGTCCCCAATATTGTCATTTTTTTTTCAGAAGTATTGTTCCAAATTGTAAGAAGTGAAAAATTTGTCACAAGTTACATTTTGACCCCTTAGGTTACTGGAAAGATCACACACTATCCTCATACCCTGACTTTTTTCTGATAGTCCATATTCTTTCCCTGTATAAGCTTGTGCTACCAATGAGTATGAAATTTTACTGTCACAAAGCCTCCATATTTTTATTCCGTATTTCGATGGTTTGCTGGGAATATACACCTTGAATGGACAGTGACTTCAAAATCCTACTAACTGTTTGACAGTTATATTTTCGCTAGGATTGAAGAATTTAGAAAGGACCTCCAGATATTTCTCCCAAATGCAACGAATAGCAGCAAGTTTATCAGTGCGTCTTCGTTATTCTCTAGTAGATTTCTTATCAAATCCAAAGACACGCGATATCTTGCAAAAGGTTTCAAGTGACATAGTTGCCCGCAAAATGTTTCTGCCCGTTTTCTGATCCCACAAACTTTTTGTTGACTCCCCATGAGATCGAGTCACACCAGCAAGAAACAAGAGTCCTACGTAAGCCTGGTGAACAATACAGTCGATATTTGTCCATTGCTGGCCATAAACTTGCCGTCCTTCTATGTTTGGCATCTTCATTATTTCATTATGGTGGCATACCTTGTAAATCCTGGTGTAATCGTGATGAGGTTCGAGGCAGAAAGATGGTCCTGTTGTGGAGGTGGATTCAACTTCCATTCTATAGCTTTATTCTTGAAAGAATTGACTGAACAATATTTACTGGTTGTTGACTGTCAAAATCGTCATCACTTCCACTTTCAGATTCACCTACATTATCTTCAGATTCTGAAACAAACTCTTCACTGTCGGAGGAATTCACAATTGATACTAACTAAGCATTACTCAGTGGTCTTTCCATCATGGTGTGAGAACTCAAACTGAGAAACAACATTGAAATATTTATCCAGAAAAAATTCAATAGTTTAGAAGGAATTCATTCAGAAAAACAACAGGAAACCAGTCCATTGTTGTAAATTAGTGTATCTGATTGTTGAGAATAATTCAATTTCTACTCATTATATTAAAAGCATGATACAAATTCTTGAAAAACGTTAATACCACATTAGAAAAGAATAAAATCTTATGTTGGGTCATATTGACCCGAACGTTACATAAGTAACAATTACAGATTATGACAAATCTATTTGAAAAATTTTAATTATTTTAAAATCACAAATGCATATTGCATTATCAGACAAAGTCACTGAGTCTCATAAGCATATCTCACTATTTGAAGATAATATTAAGAAAAAAATATTCACTTCCGGTCATACAGACCCGAACAAAACAGCAGGGTTAATTAAGATTACTCACTCAAATCCAGACACGAAAACATTGTTTTTTTATTTTATTGGGTTATTTTACGACGTTGTATCAACATATAGGTTATTTAGCGTCTGAATGAAATGAAGGTGATAATGCCGGTGAAATGAGTCCGGGGTCCAGCACCGAAAGTTACCCAGCATTTGCTCGTATTGGGTTGAGGGAAAACGCCGGAAAAAACCTCAACCAGGTGACTTGCCCCGACCGGGATTCGAACCATGGCCACCTGGTTTTGAGGCCAGACGCGCTGACCGTTACTCCACAGGTGTGGACCATTGGTTTTTACTCCACGTGGAGTGTATATGAAAACGTCAATTAAAATTCCTAACAATCATTGGTAGATATATGTTACCTCTTCTTGTGATTCGAGCGGCATCTGAGGCCTAACCAATAAACAAACTCTTGTCTTATATTTTCAAAAGAAAGCGCCCTCTTTGACACCGCCTGGGTATTAAATGGACGCTCGGACTGTACAGAGTTATTGGAATTTAATTATGTTACGCGTCAGCGTCACATTTGTCTCACGCAGACTCGTGAATAAACGTAATTGAACTTCAAAACTCAATCTGGAATTTATCCCAATTTTGGGCAGTACTTTTTCTGAAATTAATCTTAAAAATAACATAAGATTCTTATCTTGAAAACATTTATCATAATTATAGGATAAAAGTAAATAAGGACACTATCATTAGGGGGTACTTTTCAACTTTGGGAATTTTTCCGCGCTGTTGAGAGTTCCACTATACCATACCTGCACAAACAGCGCTCAACGAGCGCTCGCGCTCCTTCGGAGCGGGAGAGCTGTGTTTACCGCTCGCCGAAACTGAGAGGAGGATACGTCAGAATGACACGGACTTGCTATAGGTAGAGAAGAGGGAAACGACCACTCAGTTATCTAGTGGAGTACAGTGTATAGGCCTATTCTCAGTAACTGTTTCACGTTGCTTACCTACTGCTACAGTACAGTATGGAGGAATCTAAAAGACGGAACATAACATTTAACATTTAACGATTTACAGCTCGAACTTATTGATCTTCAATGTGACCTAAGGGCTAAAGATCTTTTGAATAATACTACTAGCCTGGTTGAGTTTTACAAGACTAAACATTAGCAATAATATCCACGACTATACAGGCTGGCTGTGAAAATGATTGCTATGTTTGGCTCAACATTTATATTTGTGAGCAACTATTTTCTATAATCAACTTTAATAAAGGCAGACATCGAACATCTGTAATTGATGTTTCATTACTATCAGTAGGCTACTGTTCCTTTCAGCTGCCAACAGCATAAAACCTCGTTTTCATGTACTGATAAATAAAAATATAACAAAATTATATTGTACATTTAAGTAGCTATAGAAATTCTATTATTTCTGTAAAATAAATATTTCTTTATCAATTAATAATAGTCCAAGATAGTTTGCAAACACTGAACGGAAATTCATTTCATAAACACTCGTAATAGTACTTCCTTTTGTGTACATTTTGTACGAAAATGTCCGCCCATATACAGAGCGCAGCTAATATCTGCATTCCGCTCATGAGCTGTGAGCCGGCTTGGAGAGCGCAAACCTTGTGCAGGTCTGCACTATACGTATTTATGTGAGATGCGTTAAATTTTCGTAATGAATTGCTCGAATTCAAGGGGCGTATTTTCTGGATCTTTTAATCAGAGTTAATCTATTCAATAAATACAATTCTTCCCGTGGTGGTGGTGGTGGTGGTGGTGGTGGTGGTGTTGGTTGTAGCGTTAGTAGTGGTGGTGGTGGTGGTGGTGGTGGTGGACCTGCTACGTTACCAGTTCAAACGAATGCTCATATTCTTGAGTATGAATTGAGCGACCTTGGTGAGTTATTTATGTTGGTGTTGAAAGCAATATTCGAGTGTTTGCCAGAAATGTTCCATGTTTCATTTCTGGTTTTTGACTCTTATAAATGAGTAATGTAATGTGTCAAGTGAAGTTATAAGGTACCGTGCCTGCTTCGCAAGATCACTTGATAATTAATCACATCAGTTGTTGCAAAAGAGCAGGACGTTAGCGAAAGTAATGTCCACATTAATCACTGTATCAAGACTGAAATATTAGCTGGAAGGTGTCTCGCAATGTGAGCTACATCCTTGCTTTAACACTAGAGTTTCGTTTTACATACTTATTAGTAATTAACTTTTCTTCTTGTAAGGGCTTTAACAGTCTGCCTGGGACGTTGTGTCGAAACTTTGAATTATACATTCAAATGAATGTCGCGAAGACTTGTAGTCTTTAAAATTGACTGTTAAACCTCGACAAGTTTAAAATTAAATTATTTGAATAACCTTTGAGGTTAGTAGAAACTTGATTGCTGAGATTTGTCCTGTTTCAGATGGTTAGGTCTGTCTTTTACCACATTATTTCTTCTTTGAAGCGGAAGCCTTTATACATAATTCTTTATATCTCTATTATTAATAAAGCTGAACATAAGTAGCAAGAAGTGTAAGGACGTCCGTAAAAAAGACTAAAATCGCAGTGGGCATAGTGTGTACAATAAGTGACAGTTACAGAGTCATGAATTGAATTGTGTAATGAGTTACTCTACTTAATCCCTTGGACACAGTGGGTAAAGTGCAAGACGATTCACATCCTTATTGCGTTTTATTGAATCCGTTTATTGCAGTATTATTATTATTATTATTATTAATAATAATAGTAGTAGTGGTGGTGGTGGTGGTGGTGGTGGTGGTGGTGGTGGTGGTGGTGGTAGCATAATCACGTTGATATGACAAGGTATCATTGTCGAATGGCTAGAACGTTTACTTTCTACGACGTAATATCTTGTTCAAGTCACTGTCAGTCGAAGTGCAATTTGTAGTCGACAGTTGATGTTAGGTGGCAAGTTTTCTAGGTACACACGTTTCTCCTTCCGCAATTTCACCATTGTCCCATTAATCATCTTGATGAATAGTAAATTCACATCGGCATCCCAATACTTAATTAGTAACCTGGAAGCGTGGCAGGCTTCAATAGACAAAGCATTGGTGCTGCACGTACAAAGCGGTCAATGAAACAAATTATTTATCCGTATTCCTCGGTTGTCATTTTCAGTCACACAGCAGCGTCACTTAGAAGTGCCGGTGAGTTGCTGTGTGAAAAGCGGCAGTGACTTGGTCGTTGGAAGTGTGGTGTTGCATATATTGAAACACCGGTAAGTGTTTTAATTACTTACCAGTTACGGGCCCTTTTCCCATTGATGAAAGTGAGTTGCAAAATTATTTGTAATAATTAATTGATGAACTAGTGGACTTACTCGTGTTAAATATGTATTATTTGTCCGGCTTACAGCTGTTTCAGTGCTTCACGCACCATCATCAGAGCCTACTAGATCGCGGCGTCATCTTGAACTTCTCTGCCTGTTAGGAGGGTGTGTTTTATTGTTGGAAGGTGTTGAAGTGTGGAGTAGAATAGTGTGTGTGTACTGAAATTGATCTGTGTGTTGAGGATTTGATCGGGGTGTGTTTTAGTGTGTTTGTATATTTCGTATTGTTCTAGTGTGTTGAGTTTTTGGTTCTTGGGTTGTGTGTGTAGGATTTCCATGTCCGTATTTGTGTTATTGTATGTATGGTTAGTATTGGTTATGTGATCGGCGTATGTAGATGTATTGTGTCCTCTGGTTATAGCTTTAATGTGTTCTTTGTAGCGTGTTTGGAATGATCTGCCTGTCTGTCCTATGTAGAACTTGTCGCAACTATTACATGTGAGTTTGTATACACCTGTGTGGTCGTATTTATTTGTTTGTGTTTTTTGTGTGTTGAGATGTCTTTGTAGTGTGTTTTCTGTTCTGTATGTTATGTTGTACTTCTGTTTTCTGAATGAAGATGCGATCTTATGTGTGCTTTTGTTTTCATATGTTAGTGTGATGTATTTCTTGTGTTCTTGTGTTTGTGTTGTGTTTTGTGTATTTTTGTGTTTGTTAAGTTTTTGTTTTGTCTTCCTTATGATGTTGTCTATTATGTTTGGATTGTATCCGTTTTCTTGTGCTATGTATTTGATTGTGTTCACTTCATTGTAGTGTTGTTGGTTCATGGGTATGTTGAGTAATCTGTGTACCATTGTCCTGAATGCAGCATGTTTGTGTTGTATGGGGTAGTTAGATGTGTTGTGTATGTGTGTGGTGGTGGTGGTTGGTTTTCTGTATATTTTGTAAGTGTGTTTGTTGTTGATTTTTGTTATGGTGATATCTAGGAAATTTATGGAGTTGTTGTTTTCAAGTTCTAGTGTGTATTGAAGTTTTGGGTGTAATTTGTTTATGTATTGGTGTAGTTTGTGTATTTGTCTTTTGTTTCCTTTGTATAGTATGAGTATATCGTCTACATATCTGTGCCAGTATATTATGTTGTCTGCATACTTGTTGTGTTCATTGTTGAGTATGTATGTTTGTTCTATGTTGTGTAAGAATATCTCTGCTAGTATGCTGGATATGGGTGATCCCATTGGCAATCCTTCTGTTTGGGTGTAGTATTTGTTGTTGTGTGTGAAATAGTTTTGCTTTGTTATGATGTCTGTGATTTCGATGATTTCTTCGATGTATTCTTGTGGTGTGTTGTTATCTGTGAGCATTTATTTTAGTATCTGTAATGTGTCCTGTATTGGTATATTAGTGTACAAGTTGGTGATATCGAATGATGCTAGTGTTGCACTGTGTGGTATGTGTTGTTGTTTTGTTTTGTTGACGAGGTCTATAGTGTTCTTTATTGTTGTCTGTTCTCTGAATATTATGTTGTTTCTGATGATTTTGTCCATGTGTGTGGCTAGTTTGTGTGCTAGTGCCTGTCTGTAGTTGATTAGGGGTCTGATGGGTATGTTTTCTTTATGTATTTTGGGTAGTGCATTGAGTTTAGGTGCTGATGGTTTGATTGGTTTGATATTGGAGTGTAGGCTTTCACGGCCGGCGTCAATAGTAGAAAAGTTTTCCGGGCTATGAGGCCGTGCCAACAGACCACGGCCTCATAGCCCGGAAAACTTTTCTACTATTGATTGGTTTGAGTTTGTGTTTTATGTTGTGTGGTATTACGTGCTTGCTTTTGTTGATTGTGTTTTTTATTGTGTGGTGGGATCTTTTTCGAGTTCTGTGATGTTGTTTTGTTTAAAGTATGTTTCTATTTTGTTGTGTAAGTCTTGTTTGTGTAGTATCACTGTGCAATTGCCTTTGTCTGCTTTGGTGAAAATGAGGTTATGTTGTTGTTTGGTTTTAGTGTTTTTATTGTTATCTGTTGTCTTTTGTTTGTGTTGGGTTCGTGTATTTTGTTTGCGTGTCTTATGATGTCTTGTCTGATGTATTCTTGGTGTTCTGTTTTTGTGTTTTGTATTGCTGTTTCTGTGTTGATGATTGTCTGTGTTTTTTGTTTTGGTCCTGTGTTGTGTGGTATGTTATGTTTTAATCCTTTTTCTAGTAGATTGGTTTCGTTGAAATTGAAGGTTATGTTTGTTGTGTTGTGTATTTTTGGGTGGAATTTGTGTTCTGATTTGTATGTTTTTGTTTGTTGTGTTTTTAGTTTTGCTATTTTGGTGTTGTGTCGTTTCTTTATTTTGTGGCTGATGTTCGATATTATTTATGCCCTATGCATTCTGCCTTCTCTATTTTTATGTCACCATAGGGCTTGGCTTCATTCACAGCAAGGTGAGCCTTGGAGTCACCATCCCCTAGGAATTCAACATATCGTGCACTACGTGCATGCTCAGATCTACAAAATATATCTACTGCTCCCTTAGCTTCCATCCCTCCACTAGGGCCAGCATAGTTAGCATGGCATATGTGGGCACCTATTTTCAATTTACACTTAGAGCAATATTTGGTGAGGCATTCGACATCTATCACTTTACCTGTGGCTACTGATGTGGCTGTCACTACACCGCTAAGTGATGTATGTCCTCTTCGTTGCCAGGTACCATCAACAGCAACAGCAATGTCTGTGGAACCATTAATTTCCACAGTTTGTTTAGCAGCATTCATCATCGATGCTGTACTAATTTCTTTTATAGCCCTGTTGAGCATGCTGCTGTAATTTTGAAAAATTACAGGTGGAGGTGGTAGGTCTAAGACTGCACAGAGTGTTTTAGCAGCTTCTAGTCCCTTTCCTATGCACCTCATACCATGCACTAATTTGACATTTATATCATAAAATGAATGCCTTGTAAATTTTGAGGTTCTCTTAGAGACATTCAAGTTACAATGTTTACATTTCAGAATAAGTTTCGATGCTAGTCCACGCCTATTTTCAAGATCTTCAGTTATGTACACACAATCTACACTGTCACAATATTTACATTTTACATTCTATTGAACGAGATTTGAAATAATATCTAAATTTACAATGATATTATTAAATTTCTCACTGTTATTATCTGCTGCATCACTTTCTATATTATTTAAATAACTAACCTTCTTCTTAGAAGAACTTGGTTCATGGTTAACATTTAGATTAGTCCTAGGAGAACAGTTCTGTACAGTTTCATTGTTATGTACAGACTGTTTTCTTGTATGTATGTTACCAGTGAACTTCCTCTTCTTAAAAACACTCCTACTTCGTCCCATCTTCTCAAATCACACTCACAATAAAAAACAGACCAAGAAAAACTCCGTAACAACAAGATCACGTTATGTATACACGAGGAAAACATAAACAAAACAAAGTTTACGTAGATTCTTTTCCATTTCTTTTCGATATATCGAAGACAGGGTCGGCAACAATGAAATTGAAATATTCTCTAGCCGGTACACTTTCTCTCACGTCGATACACCACTTTTATATCACGATATTCAACGAATTATCCAATGATACAAACGAAAACGAATCCAGTGGGCGTGGCAGACCATTTTTAAATGTCAATCTAAGGGCGTAATTAACGTCAGAATCATATATAACTATATATTTTTTTATTCGCAATGAAATGTAGAATTCTTTAAACTAATAAAAAAAATAGTCATTTTTGGCGATTTCGGTCTTAAATCTCCGCTTAACAAACACAAAAATACACAAAACACAACACAAACACAAGAACACAAGAAATACATCACACTAACATATGAAAATAAAAGCACACATAAGATCGCATCTTCATTCAGAAAACAGAAATGCAACATAACATACAGAACAGAAAACACACTACAAAGACATCTCAACACGCAAAAAACACAAACAAATAAATACGACCACACAGGTGTATACAAACTCACATGTAATAGTTGCGACAAGTTCTACATAGGACAGACAGGCAGATCATTCCAAACACGCTACAAAGAACACATTAAAGCTATAACCAGAGGACACAATACATCTACATACGCCGATCACATAACCAATACTAACCATACATACAATAACATAAATACGGACATGGAAATCCTACACACACAACCCAAGAACCAAAAACTCAACACACTAGAACAATACGAAATATACAAACACACTAAAATACACCCCGATCAAATCCTCAACACACAGATCAATTTCAGTACACACACACTATTCGACTCCACAATTCAACACCTTCGAACAATAAAACACACCCTCCTAACAGCAGAGAAGTTCGAGATGACGCCGCGATCTAGTAGGCTCTGATGATGGTGCGTGAAGCACTGAAACAGCTGTAAGCCGGACAAATAATACATATTTAACACGAGTAAGTCCACTAGTTCATCAATTAATTATACTCAAGTGTTAAAAGTGGTGTACGCAAGATTCAAAATGGATTATTTGTAATAGTTTGTTTATTGTTTTTTTCTCGTTTTGGTGGCTATATCTCATTTCATCGGTCTGTTTGGAGTAAGTGTGTTTTTATTATCCATATTTGGCTGTGTGTTTACATATTTTATTCTATCAATGGTTACTTTGATGAGGACGAATATTCGTCCTGCTTTGATGTTTGCGGACACATTGCGACTAATGATCTTCGTTGGAGTCTTGATTTTTAATATTTGTTATAGTATTCTCACTCTCATTGTGAGGTTTTTTTTCCATTGGTTACGAAATTGTCATGAACCAACCTTAGAAACTGGAGTAATGATACATTGTGTGCTGTCATCGAGTTTGTGGGGGGCAGATGAGCAAGGAGGAATGTTTCGAGGAGACAGAGGAGCTTGTTGGGATGAACCTGTACTCCAAGGTCAAGCAAACAAGCGAGCAATTCTTATTAATAACGGGAATTGCTTCCTGAGTGCAGACGTCCAACTTAAATGGAAGACATTTGACACCGCTACAGACATAACTACTTCTGTCCAATAACTACGCATCTGTTAGTTTCCATTATCATCGTAATGCGAAATTATCTAGTCTTCCCATATCGAACACCAAATGCATTATATCGACACACACTTTTTGGGATGAACCATTACAACTTTCGTTTTTTTACAACTCAGTTTTTATATATTAATTTTGTAAATTTCTCCTTTGCACACTCCAGAGTCTGAATCCCTCATTTCGGAATCGGAGAATAATCTAATATCTCAACGCTCATATTTGAATATTTATTATGTAATTAAGATATGGAAATGCACCATTCTGCGACCATTGTATAGAATAGAACCGTTAAGAATCAGTGACATAACATTATGGCGATAATAGAGAAGTCATGCAATGAGGATGAAGGTAAGACAGAAGTAATTGGATTAATTCGACGCTATACCAGCTTCATATATCACAAGAATTTGCCAGGATCAAATCTGGAATAAATAGTGAGATGTTGCTAGTGTAGTTGGCATTATTACAGAATTATTGCACGTGTACACTTAACGGCAAATAGAATGGGCCGGCCGACAATTTAGAAGTTCCAGAGACATAACATTGCGCATTCTCGTCTCTTCAAAGCCGTAGTTCACCAGGTAACACATAATTAAACCATTTAAATTTGCTGTATTTTGTTTAAGAATTTAAAATATGGGTAACTTGCTAGAAGACGGGCAAAATCCAACATGGCTGACGAAAAATACCAAAAACGTTCTGCCAACTATGAAGTCCAAATGTCACCAAACATCGCAAAATCAAAGATGAAAAATGAAATATATATTCATATTTTTAAAGAAGAACAAACCCTCCAAAAAAATGAAAATATATTTAATTTCTCGCCTTTGATTTTTTTTGGCGTTTCGTGACATTCGAACTTCATAGTTGGTAGTACTTTTCTGGCAGTTTTCGTCCGCACTTTACCCCCAAAAATCACTAAAACACAAAACAAAACACCTTATCAAATAAAATTCAATTCTCATTGACGTCTTCATCCACAACCACTTCACTTCCAGTATAAATGACACAGGCTTTAAGGCAATGTAAACTTAAACCATGCAAGCAACAAAGAACTAAACCAACACTTTGACGTACAGTCAACTTTGCATAAATAAACCACATCTTTGCACTAAATGAAATTCTCTTCGAACACTTATTAAACCTTAACATCTACAGAAAATTCAGTAAATAATTCCTTTAAACCACAGAAAAACAGTTTTCTCAACATTCAACACAATCCTTATTCACCAGCGAAAGAAGTAAACCGGAATCGACACAAAATTTAATAAATAATTTCAGAACACGGATTCCTTCCTTTCCCTCTTACTTCAAAATTCCAACCTTGTGCGCACAAAATAAATTATTGGCACTGAAAAGTGCCTTTTCGTAAGCATGATGATGCGCATTCGACAAATGCAGACAAATCTATAATGTAACACCATTCACGTCAAACAACCAAGAACAACTGACAACGTCATTATCCACTCAAAATTAATGAAAATTCTAGAATAAATTACAACTATAACCAATCAAATCGAAAGAAAATCACAAGAATCATAATATGACAAACTTCCAATAGCTTTAGCCATCAGACACAACATAACACCACTCACGTCAAACAACCAAGAACAACTGATTACGTCATTATCCATTCAAAATTAACGAACATTCTAGAACAAATGACAACTATAACCAATGAAATTTAAAAAAATCACGACGACACCTAGTATAAAAAACCTAGAACTAACATGTAAAAGTCACTAAAAGATCACTAACATTTAACTCTGAAATAAAAAACTTGGTAATACTTAGTATATTCAACCAAGTGCCCGTCTTCTATCAAATTACCAAAATATGTTATAAAATCGAATGGAGGTTTGATTCCAGATACAACAGGGCCTCTGAAGAGTGAAATAATAATAAAATTGATAAATACAAAATCAACCGAAGCAAATATGAATTTTTTTTAATTACAAATTTGCCATCATATAAGTCTCGCAAATCTATATTTATGTGGCGACATCTCTTATAATATGTCCAAACTCTAAGAAATAATACACCTCCCTATCTCTTCCAAGCAATATCCCTGTCTGTTGTTAAAAACGTTCTGTTTCGTCATTACGCCTGAAGATGGCAGAGAGACAATAGAGAGCGTGTCAAACGGTCGCGTGACCGTCACGTGTTGGGGGTGGATGTCTTACGATGGGATAGGACTTCTGGAAAGCATCCATGGTCGGTTTACGGCAGAAGTCTACGAACACATTTTGGCAAATGTAATGATCCCTTCCGCCCGAAAACGATATCCAGAAGGAACACTTTTCTTCCAGCAGAATAATCATCCGGTACACACCGCCAACCAGATTCAAAGATGGTTTACGAGGAGGCCTGATATCGACCTGGTCGACTGGCCTCCAAAATCACCAGATATGAATCAGATTGAAAACTTGTGGGCTACAGTCAAACGGATCCTACGCTCTAATTGGGCAGAAAACCCACCTGTTCTGTTCGGACAGCTGACGAATTGTGGGACAGAGTTCTACATGCGTGGGAGGAGGTTGCCATGAATTTAGACCTGTTCCATAATCTTGTAGACACATGCCGCGCAGAATGAGGGCAGTTGTTGACGCAGGTGGTTTGTGGACGAGATACTAGTCCCCACCACAGGCCTTTTTTGTCAATATATTAACAATTTTTTTTTGTTTATTTAATTATTATTTATGTTTGATATGCGTCCGATCTTTTTGGATGTGAAACAAGTATTTTTGTTTATACAGGCCAGGTCTCGCTTATTAATACTCACAGGTGATGGACAATAATATTTTTACAAGGCAGGCATAACGAAGTTTGTTAACAAATGCCATTTCACATTTAAACTAAGCGTACCGAGAGGCGAAATCACAACCCCTGGTACGGAAGTTAGACAGTTTACTACTGGGCTACACACAGCTTGTAAGGTTTAATACATTATAGACGGCTGACTTTCAATGAAAAGACACCACAATAATGCCTTGCAGTGCGTTGCGTTTACACGAGTGAACCGCGCGATAGAACTTAGCATTTCTATCGACCAAGAGTCGGCCCATTCTTTCTGCCGTTAAGTGTACATAGTGTATGTGACGGTTTTACTTTCTAACTACAGTCTTCTTCCGTAGGATATATAGGGCAGGGTTTTCCGAACTTTGAACTGTTAGCGATCCCTTAACGCTCATACTTCATTATGTCAGATCTCTTAAAATGTGTTGCACAATTTAAGCTGGTAAAATTTTTCTACTCATTATATACTTGCATAATGTTGTAAATTAAACATCCATAATAAATTAACAGCGATATGACATTTCAGTTTCGGTTTTTGAATATAATTTGAAAAAGAAAATAACATCAATACAAATTTATTTAACTTACATCATGTGTTTGCTGTGAAAAATGAAATCAGTTTGTCAGTGGGATTGTTAATGTTTTGGCTAGAAATCACGAAATTGGCCCAAACATGTCCTTGAAATTTATTGTGCAACTGACTGGAAATTGTAGAGTTTTACCTACTAAAACAGCGGTCATCAGAACACTGCATTCTCGGGCTAGCGTTTCTTACCCGCGGACAAGACACTGCCCTAGCGTGCAATCGTGGCTGCTGGAGGGTATGCTGTCTCTCTATTCCTTGTCACGACGGAGGATATTTCCTTACCCTCCATGCAGTATACTCATTTCAGCGAGTGCTGACGACCACTGTACTAAAACAATGACAACCATAATGTTGCAATTTAATTATTATTTGGACAATTGTAATTAAACCATGTTATGCCTGAGCAGCAATTCTGAGTGTGGAAATAGTTCTTTGACGTGTCCCTGACTACATCTTCAAAAGCACTTTATTGCCATTTAGCAATTAAAATAGCGAAACAATATTTTGACAGGATTAAATGTTGGCATACCCTTGTCATTAGTTTATTACAGAAGTAAGCCATTTAATTGTTTTTAATGCTCTAAATATTATTTAAATCAGTCCTGAATAGTTAATGTCAGTTGTGTAACACATACTACAAGCGATGTAAGTATCCACTGGATGATTGCAAGAGTCCAGAACAGCTCTTCAGTTATTTGGTATGGACCAAAGCTTAGGAGTATGCAGTGAAAGGGTGATTTGTAATTATTTTTATGTTAGAGAAAGAAAAACATGTAACTGTTTTCCGATGAGTACCTTTATTTTCAGTCAGTTCTGACATAGATAAATTCTGTGAAATATGTCATATAGGTTTATGTTAACAGTGAGATATGAGGATGCGCATATTCAACATAATCTTAAACCCAGTAATCAACATGACATTTAAAGGATAACAAATTGAAAATTGGTTTTTGTCGGTTCTGAGACGTGACAACTGACATTTTTGTGGACATTATTATACAGAGTGTTCCATTCGCTACCGAAATCGAAATTTATTTCAATAATTCCAATACTAATGAAGATATTGCAATGAAATTTGAAGACGTATTACCTCATTATGTGAGAAATGTAGTGACATCATAACAGATGCTGGAAGTACCCGCCATTTACGTCCAGACAAGATTGAATTTGCATGACCATATTATCGGATGTCTTCGCTAGGATGTCCGTGTTTATTGTCTGGATCTCTGTGATGTTGTTTTCTTTCACTGCGTTTATGGTTCGTGGTTTGTTCTTATAAACCGTCCCTTTCAGATGTCCCCACAAAAAATCAGGTAATGTCAGGTCGGGAGAGCGCGGCGGGCAAAGCCCTTTCGAAATGATGCGGTCGCCGAAAAAGGACTGAATTTCGGCTATGCTGGCGATTGGTGTGTGGCATGTCGCACCGTCTTGTTGGAAATATCCCATGGTGAGTTTCTGGTCGTCCAGTTGATTACAAACGTAGGCCTATTGAATATTTCGAGGTATTTATTTGTTGCGACGGTTGTATTGAAGAAGATGGAACCAATTATTCGCCGCCGAGATATTGCACACCAAACACCAATCTTTTCTGAATGAAGGAACTCTTTGTATCATATGGTGGTTTTCATTTGTCCAAATACGGGAATTTTGATTATTTATGTATCCGACCGGTGAAACCACGCCTCGTCCGTGAACCAAGTAGTCCAGAATGCTTTGATTATTTTGAAGAAATATTTTAAACTTTTTTCACTTTTTCGGCTTCTTTTAATTCGTGCACCACAGTGAAACGGTAAGCATGAAGGTTCGCTTTTTTGCAGCACGCTGTCAAGTGCTTTTGGACATTCCTGTTTCTTGCAAAAGTTGGAGGAGAGATTCAGTAGGAGACGCCAGTAACCTATTCTTCACATTTTCGATCGTTTCCTGTGTCATTTGTTCTCTACCTCCTGCATGTTTGTCCAGTAAAGGTCCATATGTTTCAAGTTTATTCGATAAGGCCCAAATGGTGGATTTACTTGGTGGATGACGGTTGTCTCCAAGGGCCGTATTCATAGACATTATTAGCGCGGGCTTCCGGTGGATGATCAACGAACTAACGTTTTTGTATTCATAACCAGTGTTAGCGATATGATGTGGTATGAATCCTGTACAACTAACCATTCGATAGCCGGGGCTAGTTTAGCACGCTCGTAGCGCGGGCTAGCGAAATGTCTATGAATAGTACCCCAAATCTCTCTACGAACCGCTCTTGACATGCCTGTATTGAGTCTGTCTTCCAATACACTCGAATAATAAACACACGCTCTTCTAGATTATACAGATTCATTTCAACTGCACTACTTGTCTTTCTACGAACTGAACTGTATTGAGTCTGTTTTCCAATACACTCGAATTAGGAATAAATACAATCAACAATTAATGATTACACACGCAACGCAACAATCGCAAATAAGCAAGAGGAGAAGCTCATTGTTGCTACTCCAAGTTGCACGACACAACAGTGATTAATACCTTCATTAGTACTGGAATTATTAAAATAAATTCCGGGTTCGGTAGCGAGTAGGACACACTGTATAAATTGTAGAATAAAATAAAACTCTCTTTTAAATAATCGTGGCCAGTTATGTAGCACTGATCTACACATTAACAATAATGTACAGAACAAAGTAAACTAAATAAATACATAATTGAAATATATGTAAAACGTACGGTATCTCATTTTGTCTGATTTTGTGAATTTTAGCCTTTTGCAGCTGTCACTTTTACAATATCTAGCTCAGCTGTAGATATCAGAAAGCGACAGTCTGGCTCAACATTAAGTTTATTTCTTTACTTCGTTTTTAAGATGACTAGAGAAGAAAAAAACAAGTAGCCTATGTTGATGCAAGTGGGGTAAGTTTTGTATTGCAATTCGAAAATCACCACGATACATGTGCTGTGCATGCAACAAAATTTGTATGAAACAATTCTTAAGTTATTTTATTGCCTCATATTAGAATAGTAATTACAATTTAATAAGAATATTAAATAATCAGTAGTCTGAGGCAAACAAATTACAACTAGCTCAGAAAACCCTGAGAAAATAGTAAAATAAGCTTAATTAACCCTTGTACCTTGCTTGGGGTTTTTCCTGGCACCAGTGGTAATATAAAGTTAATTGTCAGGCACAGTTTTTATTCTAGAACTTTCAACTTACAGATATGCCCTTCTGAACACTTTTTATAACCCATAAGTAAATAAACAAACGCAGTTTAAATAGTGGTATGTGCGTAGTAATCGCAGAACATATGGCATGGGGACAGAAAAGATCCCTTTTGACGATTTATGAAATTTCCATGTCTGCTTCTTTTCGTGTTACGGGTTTAGCTGTTAATGCAAGTCTCCAGCTGGTAACTATGTTGTGTTTACATATCAAAAGTGGACACAACATCGTTGCATTGTTAATTGTCACAGAAATGGATGTTTTATATGGTGCAGGTCATAGTGAAACACTATTTTTAAAAGATTTAGAAAATGATTATTTACAATTTACAGAGAGCGATGGAAGTGAATATCATATGAACAAAAAATACTACTATATTGTAATAAATGTGTTAACTAATTATCCAGTGGAACAAGATTATGAAGAATAGTAGAGCAAATAATATTATTATCCATGTCTCCTGTGACATTCATAATAGTTAATTTTGTTTCCTGAAGCTGTTTGCTTGTCAGTTCGTTTATTGTCACATTTCTGTAATTTCCGTGCTGTGAAACGAAGAATTCTGAGTGACAATTAGTTTTGTTCATATGTCCTGTAATATCTGTGTTACTTACTTTTTTATATAACCTGTGAATACTGTAGTAATTTTACATGTAATATCACATAATCAATGAAAGATAAAACTATGCAATAAATTGTTAAGTGATTCTTCCTTCAGTGAGATGAGACTGTGATCAAGACAAATAAATGCTAAGGTGACAAAAACTATCCTTGTTCCGTCTAATATTTATGCTAGTGAATATTGCTTCTTGAAAATATATAAGGAAATAAATAAATAAAATAAGAAAATAAAAGACTAAAAATGTAACAAAAATAATAAGAAATGACATAGTTTTATATTTCATCTATCATTTGCTTGCATGATGTTCATAAAAATGCATAATTATGTTGTGGTCATAAACGACCCCAAACAGGGTTTGCGTAATTCTGGGGGGAAACAGGATACCAGGTAGAGTCGTGCACAACCGGTTACGAAAAATAGAAATTATATATTCCTATTGAAAGCCTGGCGCTATAGTTAGTATGCAAAGCTCTCCCATTTCGCGGAGTGTCTCAGGGTCGGTTTATCGAATATTCGAATTGTTTCTCATCCTTTGTGAATGAACGGCAAAGACAGACTACATTGAACCATGCAGCAGTTACAAGACCCCTTGCAAGGACGCGTTTATCATCGTGTAGACCTACCATTTAGTTGATTCAATACTTTCAATCAATCAATCAATCATCCATCCATTCATCCATCGACTCATTGATTCATTCGTACATCGATTCATTGATTCATTCATGTATGGATTGATTGATAAATTCATTCATTGATTCACTGATTGATTAATTCATTGATTCATTAGTTGATTCATTCATAGATTCATTGATTGATTCATTCATCCAGTCTAGGTATTACAGTTGGGTACCTTGAAGGGCAACAACACGGTTCGTGAAAGTATAAGTATTTGAGCTTCAGAGTACTTTTCTTTTTGTTAATAACACTCTAGCTTCTTGAAAAATGTTTATTAATGAAATAATAATGCAGCTCTTTAAACTAATTACAAGGCATTATATATTAAATATTACACTAGAATGTAGGCCTATGTACTTGTTTGCTCTTCTCATTAGAAAGTAATTGTAATTTATTTTATTCCTGCATTTCTTTACGCACCCCGATTTCATATTCTGCATTACACTTATTTCCTTTGCTGTTACCAACGTTCATTTGTTCATTTATGTATTAGTTATGAAGCTAAGTGTCAAATCAATAATTGTAGACCTCTATCAAGCAAGCACATTTTTTTTAGTAAGACAAAGTAAATTTCCTTCAATTGTTACTCCGTTTGTGTACTCAGAAAATGTCGGTTTCATGTATGATGAAGTGCGCCTGATGTTCTGCCTACCTGCAAAACATGAGGTAATCGGTTGAAAATCGAATATTCGGACGATTCTATTCGTCAGATCCACCAGATTAGCAAGGACTTTATTAAAATGTAGCGACTGCCTCTTATGGTATGAAGACCAGAGAATAACGCGGGAGCTCCTCCACAAATCTTACTTTTAGGCTAAGTTTGAACCTTTCCAAAAGGGGAAAGGAGCCAACTTGAATCAGTGTGTTTTGTATTCGTTATTTTGCTAATTGGCCAATTTTAAAACATTTCTGCGCCTATTAACAGTTGGGTGTTTGCTGAGCTTGTCAACTTCAGCCACGCGTCAATTATCATTGTTATGTTCATCGCTACAATGCGTCGTTGAAACTAGTGGAAAGCACTAAATCGTTTTGCTTTTCCTCTGTCTTTACCTACAATCACTTGACATTCGTAATATAATAATGTCAAGTGATGGGAGATGGGAACAAAAACTCATTCGCTGTTGGAGGAATTAAATCCCATTATTCTTTTATTTTTGTCGGAAATCGATCTGGGTAGAGTTGATTGGAAACCACGCTACTAATGAACCTTATGGCAGAACATATGTGCCACTCCTTACGTTTTATTACATAGGGTTCATTTTACTCCTAAGACATTTGTGTAGTCACCTGCTTGAGATTTCTGTTCGTTTTATTGTTCATTATCGCAGGAGAATAATGAATGTGTAGTTCAGAAACATGTTTTCCTGCTTGTAGTTTTATCGCCAAGAACTTAACTCTCACTGGTACCTAAACAAGAAACACCACGAGTTCAAATGTCATATTTTTTGTTCTCATTTGAACAGCGACTACAAAACAATAGATGCCGGGGTTTATTTTTCGTCTTGTCGGTTTATTAATGTTACTCTTGAAAGAAGTATGAATTCAGTTTGCTTTACGAGCTATTGCAGGTGTTGGAGCTCTTGGTGATCCATGAAATTTGACGGAAGTGGAGAAACTGTTAGATTCATTGTATCGAAATTTAAGAATGACAGCATTATTTAAAATCTTATTTCATACCTAATGTCTGTGTAAGATTTATACAACCAGTTTTGCAACAGTTATTCGAATTTCATTTTAATCCATAGTTTTGAAAAATGTAAATAACGTTAATCTAAAAGAAGACAAAACCATTCTTACGCTGATATTTTTTAAATTGACCTGTCGTAATTAGCTTTGTATATTAGGCCTAAAATTAAATCACTCTCCGAAGACTTTCTCGGGACACCTCAATTGCTTACTTGAACGCTTGAGGAATCTATATCTTTCTTCAAAGACTCCTAAGTTTAAAAATTGAGACGATAAAGATTATGTGGTTGAAAATTAGAAATCATCAGTAATAGGATGAAAGCATTTGGAATTGGAATATCTGTAATATTTAACGTTAAATTAGGTATTTTATACCCCCGTAAGCTTACTGGCTATCGGACACCATAACCATTGTAATGTTCCGAATATTCAGAAATTAAACATCTAGTAGAGTGGGAATAAACATAATATAATATTAACAGGGGGAACGTTGGTTCCCAAGTCACTGTTAAATACCGTTATGTAATGTGTTTGTCCATCACATATAGCTCGGAATTTTATTAAATATTATAATACATTCGCGCAATGAACTCCACAGGCTTGCTTCGCGAAAATATTTTATATGTCGAGTGCGTCACACTGGACTACGTAAGAATCTTCCTCAATTTAACAAAGTTTCATTAACAAATTTTACCAGCACGTTTAAGCCATAGAAGCTAGCCAAATTCAGAATATGGATTTAAAAAGCTCTTGTTTACTTAAGTATTGTACTTGCAATAATATGTACCTATACCGAGTGACTCAAGAGATACTTGTGAAATACTGCTTGATAAAAATATTACCTTATTTGGAATTAAGAATGTAAATAAACAAATCCATTATTTACAATAAATTCCAAAATAACTGCAGATGACATTCTAACATAACATTCGATGTCAAGTATCATGTATACAGTATAGCCTTTCATTACCTGTTCATACGACATTATTCTGGTGGGGATTGTTCTTTAAACAAACGCCTCCCTCTGATGGTCGAATGTACAAGGTGAGATGCTAGGTCACTAACTTTAAGAATGCAAGCAGCTCTTCTGAATAGTGAATAAACCCAATGTAATCGTCTTATTATTAAACTTACATTATATGTAATGAATTCATGCTGAAATACATAATACACCACAGAAACATAAGAACACGCGTCAATCGTATGGACAATTTCCGTTATCTGCTAAAGTATCGGTTGTATTATTATGAATGTTGAAATAGTACTTATATTGCTTTTCATATTCGATTTTTTATGCAGGACACTTTGAACAGAATTTATAAAGGAAGCTAATTTTCCGCAGCACGATAAATCTTGATATAGGCCTAATATAGGTGGTACAAACGAGCATTTTCCAACAATAACAAAATATTTCATGGTAATTGAATATTGTTCTGTTGTTATTACAATCGTAATTAAGGGATAAAACCCCATGAAATAGAAATCGCATCATAATATCACTGTATTTCAAATCACACGTCACAATATTGAATTTAAGAAACGGTACCATATTTATTAAAATATTATTTATATTTTCTGTTCCATCTATCATTTCAGGAAAACATTTCGAATTTCCCTGTAAACCTAGCTTTTGAATTTTGGGCGAGGAAGTGATTGAAGATGAAACTGAGTAGAAATTGTTAAGTTTTCAGTAATTTTGTAATAATGTGAAAAACATTCATTATAGAATAAAATTAATTGGATAGGAATGGTTTTATTTACTCTAATTTTCATGTAGGTTTGCGTTGTCTTGTCTTTTTTTATGTTTTTTTTGGCATTTAACGATGTTAATCACCAACGTTACTGTGCTCTTTCTTCAACTACAAAAACTCTAGTTCCACCAATTTTTAATTGTCCATTAGAGCTTATGCCCGTAGTACCACACTAAAATTTGCTCGTACATAGTTCGGACAATGAGAGCGCAATAAGAGAAGTACTGTACATTGTCAGCAGCTTTTAAATCAGAGCTCAGAGTTTGTAGTAAGGGGAGGCAGAGCGTTGACAGTATCTCGAATTGCTTCCGTCTGTAATCAGATCTTGTTCGCCCTGCATTGAGCATCTCTGTGAGAAAAGTTTAGCACAGCGATTATAAAATGAAAGGAGTGCGAAAGAAAAAGTAAGAATAGCCGCAAAGCCTCTTTTGTCACCACGAACAATAACGATTTGCCGAGAACCGAAGCCAGTCTCATTAGTTATTAACTATGAGCTGAGTTAACTGTGGTTGGGTCAAGAAAATTGCAGCGATTTTATGGGATTTCAGTCATGACTGCTAATTTGATCTTTCATGGCCAGCGTATGGTTTTATAAGAACATCCTGTCTGATTTGCTTGTGTTACGTTGGTCTGAGAAACAGGATTTAAGATACAACTTCCCTAAAAGATTGCCAGACGCCTTGGACAGGTTGCGGACCATCTGCCAAATTTAGGTCCGCCACATGTCTGTGACTTTAGCCTACTGGAAGCGGGGAGGGAAAGACATTTGTACAGATTCAACCACTACTTTATTTTCAATGAGTTAAATAAAACAATTTATTGCGAGAGTTACGTGGTGCTCAAGTCATAACGTTGTAGTTTCAGATAAAACGTATTGCACATGTGCAGTAAACAAGAGCGCCTGTGCGTATTCTACTTGTGGATAGTCGTGCGAAACTTGTTGCCTATATACAGGTGGACTCTAATTAAGACATTTTTTCTGGGACTGTACATTTCAAATGACTCCGAGAACAAATTCAGTCCTAAGTGCTGAGGTTTTTTCAAGGCATACTTTAAAATTTGGAAATAATAACTTCTCACTAAGATTCTGGGATGAACGTCACTGTGGCTCAGTGCTAGCGAGTTGGGTTTATACGCCAAGGAGCCCGGGTTCAAATACCGCTCCACACTGGATTTATAAATTGTGTTGGGCAAGCTCGTGGACCAGAAAACACCGAGGTTCTCCCTTGGTACTGCAGTTGCCCTGTGGCATCCCAACAATACTCCATCATAATTCATTTTGAGTGTAATATAGATCCACCGTCTGTGATGCACTCTGTCTAGTCTCTGACAAACTAAGTAGCATACGCTTCTCTGCAGAAGGACATCTATGAGCCATGCTCGTAGAGTCGGGGCGAGTAACGCCAAGTCAAGTGCCCTGCCACTGAACGAGAGAAAAACATTTATGAACTTTGCAATGAACTGTGTGTTCTACTGTCCACCAAATAGGCCTATAGTCAATTACGATATTATAAAGTCAAGTACACTACGATTGTATTTTATCTATATTTGTGACGAGAAATTAAGGTCAGAAAAAATTTTGTTAACCGTGTGTATTCCGACAGCCTTATAAGGAGTTGAAGGTAGAGGTAGAGGTGACTACCGCGGTGATGTGAAGCATCCCTAATCACTTGCCCAAATACGAGTTGTATGCTATCTGGCTAAGCCGGCTCCACCATCCGCCACACTACGCCTTCCTCTCCGGCCGTCAAATCCATATACCATACATTTGGTGGTTGTCAGCCGTACTTCACACAGCTACTACATGAGTAGTTATGTCCCCGTCAGGAAAGGTAGAATCTTGGGAGGGGGATGCTCCGGTCTCTTTATGCGTATTTAGGAATCTTATAAAATCTATTACTACTGGCATCTAGCGATCTTTCGAGAAACTGCTAAGAACACCCACCACGGTGGACGATGAACTCTATTCCGTCAGCGCTATGGTGGTAAGGAATTACTTTAATTCAAGTTTTACGTTATATTTGGATGCTGTTTCTTGTGCCTTATGAGTTGGTATTGGAACTAATTTAGGTAGCATTTAAGTTTTCTTTGCAGTATGTTCTGCAATGGGAATTTTGACCTGATTGTTTTGGAAAGCTTCCTACGATGAAGGACGGAGGGCGAAAATTAAGTTTAAAATGACTCCACAATAAATAAAATGAATTCATGAAAGTTCATAGTGATGAAGTTCAAACTGTTGTGCAATTGGAATAAATGTTCGTGTTTTTAGAAGAATTGGAACGAAAGCTCCAATGAAGAGTGATTAACTAATCGAAGCATGTACTGAGAGTTGCAAGTGGGGGGAGGTTGTGTGAAGGGAGTGTAAATGCAACTCGACCAATATGGAGCTCAAGAGGAGGCGGAGGTTACCGATTCTGAGATGAGAGGCGAAGCTACCCGACTCGTAAATGTAAATAAACTAATCTACGTGAAAGCAATTGCCTGTGTTCTTAATTATAGGATAAAATTAATCACTGAAGAGCGGTGATTCCTTTTTTTTTAGAAGCAAGGATTTATTATTCAGCACAACGGTGCGTCCAACTATTAGTTCAAAACCCAAGATAAAAAATTATTAGCATCTGCAGATAACATGTTTTTATGTGTTATTTATTGTTATATTTTTTGCTTTCTATGAGCTGAGGAACTAAATCGTCCGCTTTTACGTCAGAATACCGGGTTCACATTGTGGTGAACTTGAGTAGAATCTCTATTAGACACGAACGGTGTTGGTTAGAATTTTCATGCTCTCTTCTTACCCATTCCATGATTTAACAATTATCCACACCACTGTCATTATTAGTATGAAAAGTAACATTAAACTCCCGCACCGACTTTTCACAGGGTACGACTTGTGTGGCGAATTTTGTAATTAGAATTTCTAGGGACACTTTTGAAAGGAATTAACTGTACTTTGAATAAAATTAGTAAATTACTGTTGTTTTCCGCTAATATCAATACGATATCGATATTTATCAGCCACCGGCGTGGCTCAGTCGGTTAAGGCGCTTGCCTGCCGGTCTGAAGTTGCGTTCGGGCGCGGGTTCGATCCCCGCTTGGGCTGATTACCTGGTTGGGTTTTTTCTTAGGTTTTCCCCAACCGTAATGTGAATGCAAGGTAATCTATGGCAAATCCTCGGCCTCATCTCGCCAAATATCATCTCGCTATCACCAATCTCATCGACGCTAAATAACCTAGTAGTTGATACAGCGTCGTTAAATAACCAACTAAAATAAAAAAAATAAATCGATATTTATAACGATGGCGATGTTCCAAACAATTGACTAGGTCTAGTTAAACCAGAATTTCTATGCTAATATCAAGTTTGGCAAAATTCTCTCCTATTCTTAAAATCACAAAAGGACTGCGACAAAGTTCCTGTATTTCTTCCACTTTATTCAATATTTATTCAAATCAAGCCTTAAAACTATTGAGGATTAAGTCTTGTGGCATGAAAATACCTTCTGATTCGGGAACTCTGTGTGCACTAAAAACTAAACCATTGATGGATAGTGTTCTGCATTGTGTGCATGTAATTGTGCAATATTGAATCGGCGTAAATATTTCATGCAATTGAAACCGGTTTAGGCCGACGCACAGTGTGTAATTTAGCGAATCTAGCCGGCCAAAAATCATTTCTCGAAAATAATCGCTCAATTTTCATAAAATTTAGTATGTACCTTCAATTATTGAAGTGGATAAGTTTTTAATAATGAAAATGAAAATAGCAACTATTTTTACTGAAAATAAAAATAGTAATATTGTAAAAAACATTCGATTCGAGCGAAAAAATTAAATTAATGTTCATAATGTGGAATTAATGTTCATAATGTGGAATGCACTTAAAATTGAAAGCGTAAGGCGAAGGAATATTGCTACATATCTTACTCGTTCGGACGTCAAATGCATCCCCATCAGAATCTGTATCCTCGCTGCTAGTCTCTCCTTTGACAGCACCGATTAATGGAGGCTCGGAGACAACTGCAGCACTACTATTGAAATCGACCGCGATTTCCTCTTCATAATTTCTTTAAGCTGGTGATATAAGGGTCCAAAGAAATAAGTAGCCTGAGTAAAAGATCGGTATTTGTGTCTTTCTTGATGTTTTTCTTGCGAAGACTTCTCTGAAAAGTCTAATATAGTATTTGTTCCTCGTTTCCTGGGCTTCCTCAGATAGTTTGCCAGTAAGTATAATAGTGTCCTGTGACCTTCTGTCCATGAGCCAAGAGTTTGTGAAGGATTGTAGGTATATAATACTATTTGTGCAAGCATAAATATAATTCCCTTGTCTCCCTTGCATACTGTCAAGTGCCCGTTCATCAGTATTGCAAAACCGCAAGAAAAAGGTTTCTGATATATTATGTGTAAACGACTTATTAGATTTCCATCTATTCCCTTAATATATGCGAAAGTGGAAACCTCCTTGAAAAATATTCTTGCGGTATTTGCATCATTTTTATTGCAACTGCTTTGTTTTATCATGTCAACAACATGTCATGTCAACATGCCTGAACCTATCCTATCTTCAATGTTTCGCAATAAGTATAGTAGCCTCGTTTAATTATTAGGCAGCGGCATTTCTTTTAAGATTTGTAGGTCTTTATTGCATGCACCGATAATAAAATGAAAATGCGACGTTGTCACGTCTTGTTTGCTGCTGCTATATATCAATATAACATGGATATGGGCTAGGCTTAATTGCTCAAAGCATGAGTTAATTTGAAGATTATTTATATTATTTAGATTATTTATTTTAAATTAATTATTTAAAGAAATAATTAAATAGAATAAATGAAAAATAAAATAAAGTAATATAAGTAAAAATTATGTAATTTTATTTTAAATGTAAATAATTAATTAAAATAGGCGTACTTGCTTTTTAATATCTATTCATCATCCGTGTCACTTTCTCTTAAATCCACAATGAAACGTTCCCGATCTCCTGTTGTGTCTTGTATCCAGTGCCGTTCTCCGACCTTGATTGTGTGGTCAACACAGGACGAGCAGAGGTTAGAATTTATGTTTTCAACTCCTTCTCTTAAATGCTCACACACACTAGCACTGAGGGTTGGGGTTGTATTGTTTTTCCTCACATGGGACTTAAGGCGAGCTCATACTAGCTCTATCGGGTTAAGAACACAATGATAAGGGGGGAGACGAAGAACTTCATGTCCATAAGAGGTAGCTAATTCGTCCACTATGTATGTTTTATTAATATTGGCTTTCCTAATTATTTGCATCATGGCTGCTTTAATAGGAATGGGATGAGGCACTGGAATTTTGTGATGTTGCATAAAATGTATGTCTTTTACAGATGATCTAAGAGTGGGAAAATTGATAGCTTGTCTGGAGTGATAACTCGCATTATCCATAACAATAACACATTTTTTGTCTCTTGGTAAATTTTGGAGTAATCTAGTTTTGAACCAATTTTTGAAAACTTCACCGGTCATTTCATCATGACTATCCGCTTTAGAATCTTGTATGTTTCTTGCAGATAAATAAAGACAATTGGGAACCCATCCCTCTCTTCCCCCAGCATGAAGCATCATGATACGCTTCCCTCTTGAAGATGGAGATTTCAAAATACAATTGCATGTGCCATCATCCCATCCTTTCCGAACAACATCGTGCGTATCGTACCATGTTTCATCAAGAAATAAAATTTGGGATCCTTCAGACCGCAGTTTATTTAGGCGTTGCAAATAATTATAACGCCATGCCACAATTCTTGCGGATTTCATAATAGCTTGTTTCCTTTTCAGGATACGAAAACGAAACCCAAGTTTTTTAACCAATTCTCTTAAGGTTGTTTCTCCATAAGGAAAACCGGAAAGTTTGACTTTTTCTAATAATTCTATTATTGTTAAGGATTGGCCCTTATTTTAAGAACTATATATTTCACGGCGAATGTAATCACACGTAAAACCATCTACTTTATTAAATTTTGTGACTTTGTATCCACGCTTTTTAGATATCTTAGGTCCCTTTTTTACAATTTTACTTACAGTATTTCTATTTAATTTAAGAATTTTAGATGTCTCCGAAATTTTTCCTTGACCTAAATTGTTTTTCAGAACATACGTGTGAGCATTGCACACAAACGTTTGACACTGCTTACATAATTTTGGTCTAGCTTTTGAATTTGAATTGTTATTTAATTCTGATATATTATTATTATTATTATTATTATTATTATTATTATTATTATTATTATTATTATTACCATCGTCGTTATTGACGTTCATGGGTATCGGTTCCGACACGTCACTCGCTTCCCACGGCCTCCACATTTTTATTATACACTGAACTGTAATATAATTAATTTTCACTGTGAACTAGAACAAGACACACTGCTAAAATTTGCAACTCTGGTTTATATAACCGCGTGGAGTATTGGAGCGGCCTTCAAAAGACTTGACGACAATGGACAGCGCGACATAATTAAAATTATTGAAACTACAAAGGATCCGTCCTCTTAGACACCGCTAGCCTACTAATTGAACGAGGCCACTATAAAACGGTGGATCTAAATTAACTGTTACAAGATTTTGTATTTCCCTTAATTCTTTATATTGATTTGAGGCAAAGAGTTTGTAATACTTACTAGAGACACATACCCGTGAGTGGCAGGCAAGAAAAATGTCACAAATTGAATCGGCTAGAATGCGCCATTAAAGGGAGTGTTTGCGGCGCGAAATTCGAAAACAGTACCATAATACATTGATGTAGCCTGGTGATAGACACTGTTTTAAACATCTTTTACAAAGGATGTGTCATGATGAAATAAACATGAATGCAGAGGAGCGTTATATTTATTAAAGTATTATAATGATTCATCTCTGGCGATATTCTAAAAAATAAATTAAATCACCCATATACACTCGGGATAAGTATGTGAAATATTGAATAATGGCAACGTCAGCATTAATTTTCAGTATTACTAGTATTGTTTTAAGGACACATAAATGGATATTTACTGTAATATTTAAAATGATCTGTATTTCAGTCCTTTCATGCAAAGAAAGAGGAAGGTATATGGTGCTTTGAAAATATTTAGTAGTGAAATATGAGATCATAAAAATTCTGGAAACTGAGTTAAAATATGAGAATAAATTTTATCATAAAAGAATCTATTCATTGTGTTGTTAATGACCACCAGGTTTGAGGTCAGTACAGACTTTTTAATACAATTAGTAGAGGTAATAGTAGGCCTAGTAGTAGTGGTAATAGTAGGCCTAGTAGTAGTGGTAATAATAGATCTAGTAGTAGTGGTAATAATAGACCTAGTAGTAAAAAAAGGTAAAGGTATCCCCGTAACATGCCATGAAGGCACTTGGGGGGCATGGATGTAGAGCCCCATGCTTTCTATGACCTCGGCACTAGAATGAGGTGGTGTGGTCGGCACCACGCTCTGACCGCCTTTTACCCCCGGGAAAGACCCGGTACTCAATTTTATAGAAGGCTGAGTGAACCTTGGGGCCGTTCTGAAAGTTTGGCAACGAGAAAAAATAATAGACCTAGTAGTAGTGGTAATAATAGGCCTAGTAGTAATGGTAATAAGAGGCCTAGATTTGGTAATATTACTAGGCGTAGAAATAGTGGTAATAGTAGGCCTAGTAGTATTTGTAATAGTAGGCCTAGTAATAGTGGTAATAATAGGCCTAGTAATAGTGGTAATACTAGGCCTAGTAATAATGGTAATAATAGACCTAGTAGTAGTGGTAATAATGGACCTAGTAACTTAGTAGTGGTAATAGTAGGCGTAGTAGTAGTGGTAATAGTAGGAGTAGTAGTAGTGGTAATAGTAGGTGTAGTAGTAGTGGTAGTAGTAGGTCTTGTTTTTGTGGCAATAGTAGGCCTAATAGTAGTGGTAATAATAGGCCTAGTAGTAGTGGTAATAGTAGGCCTAGTATTAGTAGTAGTCCTAGTTTTTGTAGTAATAGTAGGCCTTGTAGTAGTGGTAATAGTAGGCCTAGTATTAGTGGTAATAATAGGCCTAGTAGTAGTGGTAATAGTAGGCTTAGTTTTGGTGGAATTAGTAGGCCTTGTAGTAGTGAGACCTAGTAAAGTAGTAGTGGTAATAATATACCTAGTAGTAGTGGTAATAATAGGCCTAAGTAGGCCATCAGCTATATTTTCACTAATTCCTTTGCATATAATACAACCAAAAACTAGAAGTACATACTTTACAAAACGGAAATTACATGATTAATTCATTTATTGTGAAACAAAACAGTTTTAGACAGATATAGTCTGAGGATTTTCTTATGCACTCTGCTATTATAATCCACTGTAATGTGATGGCACCTAACCCTTACATACATTGTTGAAACCAACCTTATAAACCTGATTAATGTGTTTCTGGAAAAACTTTATCCAAGAAATATTCCGACAATCTGTAAACACATTCAATGGAGGAACTGCATTTGGAACATTCTTCAAAATATTTAGATATGTATGCTTTCCTGAGCATCCTACAATAGTAGCTATGTTCGAACAATTATTTGCAACGCAGTATTTCACCATTTTCTTATGTTAGTTTCCTTCAAGTGTACTTATATTTATTCGTATTCCTCAATAAACATGAACTGCTCGCACTCCCGGCGAAGCATCAACTCCCTTTAATGGCGGCCGAACAGCGGTTCAATTTTGTACGCGAAACTAGCGCCGTTGGTGTCTCTAGTTATATATTACAAACTCTTTGATTTGAGGTCAACTGTAGATCAGTAATCAAAGCGAGATCCTTATTAGGTGACAATTGTTGGTCGTTCCTGCAAAATCAATTTTTACGATTTTTTTTTCCATTTTGTCGGACGTTGAAGTAATGCAAGTGAAAGCTCTCCTACAGTATTGGCCGCATCTCTTTTCCTAGAAGTTCTGAAATTCATATGGGCAACAGAAAGCTTTTCTTCTGGCGATCTTTCTTTAAAATGTGGACTAGTTTTTTTTTTTTTCCGTTTTGATCTTTCTCTCAGTCTCCGAAAAGTTTACGTGGACGTCCTCGAATGCTTGTACTTTCAGAATAAAATTGGAATTGTTTAGTAGTAGATGGCAACGTATTATATATTTTATTTTCAGACTTTGCATCTTGGTTGAAACATAGCGCATTATAATTTAAGACTTTTTGTCATTTCTGCTGTATTTTTCGCACCGTAATCGAATTTTCGAGCATAGAAATTTAATTCATTTTTTTTTACTGTAAAATGTTTTCAGAGTAATCGTTGAGACCAAAATGTTGAATTATATTTGAGAATTTCACTTTTCTCTCGCTCTTGTTCCACATCTGGAAAACAGCTCTCCGGATTACGGAGCGCATGGTGTCTGAAAATAATTAGTAGCTACTCTGTCTGCACCTTTTTGCAGAAAAAAATCACGTCGTCGTATTCAGAAAAGTATAATGAATATCTCTACAAAATTTTATCGAGGTGATAGAGGGCTACACCTTTTAAAAGTCAACTCGAAATATATAATAAGGTAAAACTCAAACTCTTTGCACATGTTTATCCAGACACTTATTCTAGACAATAAGGTAATAATTTTTTCACGAAAATTACCTTATATGTAAGTACATACCTTCTTATAATATATCCACACTCTGTATTAGAAAAAATACTGTATTAACTTTACCACTTTGCATCATCCAAACACATACTTCGCGCCCGCCTCTACCCAGCGTAAATGATCTTATCGGAGACATGCAACTTTCGCTCTGTTGTGAGGGTCCCCTAACAGATGTAAGCATCTGTCTACACTTTGATAGGAGTGTTATAAACACGTCTATATAAGAATTTAGCATTAAAGATAGGATGTGAAAATTGATTTTTGGCCGGCTAGCTGCTTGAAATTACACACTGTGCGACGTGGTAGCATAACACGTGAGGATGGGTTAAGGATTAGTGAGTTGTTTCCATGGCGCAAACAAACTTAATAAGTCACGTATTTAATCATTCATATAGTGAATTATTTATACTGTAGATATTTTGCTTTAAATTTAAATACCTCAACAGGAACTAAAAATGTCAGCACACTTGAAACGAACATAGTAAAACGCTTCTTTGAAGAAAATAAAAACAAAAATTAGTATTTTTTTACAATATTTTTCATGATCTTTAATCATGCATAACATATTCATGGTATTTGGTAGAATTAAATAAACTTAAATCTATCCCAATATTTATCACTACCGAAATCATTCAGAAGTCTTCACGACCTAATCCTACGACATTTCCATACTGGTAATAATATAGGTTAGTTTGTTTTACAATGGCGCTCTAAATGAAATTTTAAGTACTCCAATCGATGTTCGTCGATCACTGACTTCAACCTATACAAGAAAGTCGAGAGCGCCTATAGGTTAGAGGTTAGACAATCTTCAGAACAATGTACACGAGTGAAAGCACTCAGTGGACACGGTGTAAATGCACACGAAGCTATGCGGATGACGGGTATTGATTGCTCAAGATAAATGTGGTTTGACCTACAATGACCCTTAAATTTGTGGAGCAATATGAAAATTGAAGTGAAGATGATAAGTTTTGAGAAACTAAATATATATATATATATATATATATATGAAGAAACTCAAGATATCGTACACATAACACTTAAGAGTGGTATTATTAAAGAAGTAGAAAATTATAGCCTAAATATTCTGCAGTAACACAATTTTCGATATTGAAACAACGAACTAGTAATCAAGGTAAAAAAATTTCAATAGTAAACTCTTAGGCAAGCTGATATACAAGATAAATAAGGTAATGATATATTATGGTTAGAACATAATGTTAAATGGATGTGAAACGTTGAAACAGTACCAACAAAGGAATAAGTTTCTGGCCAGTTAAAGACTTGCAGCTCGTAAATTCAAACTAGGAAAAATGCCTAATGAGATCATAGAGCACATGTTGCAAATGTGCAAGGAAGCTATTTTAGATATTATAATAGAGAACAAAAAGAACTCAGATTTTACGGCCTCTTCAAAAGGATGTCATAGGAAAGATTATCAACAAGACTGTTGTGTGTACTCCAGATGAACAAACCCTCGCGGAAAACTCAGACGAAGGTAGATTTGTGAAATACAACATTTAATGGAAGAGACAGGCATTTAAGAATGGAGTTCAACTAACAGAACTGTTATGGAGATTTAGAAACGAAAGGCGTTAAAATATGCTATAAAACCGCCGATGATTAAAATCGCTACCACAATTTTATAAAATTGGAACTTTGTCTTGTACGTCATATGATTCATACAGTATAAACTGAACGGTATATAGGGTCATTCAAAAGTAAGAGAAGATTATTTAATTTCCACAGAAACTTCTCTTTTAATTTATTGTTTCACTGTTGCTGCCAAGCCCCTATCGCCGAGACTGCGCAGAAGTTTAGAGTTGGGACAAATTGAAGCTTGCACTCGCCGCCATGATTTGTGAAAAGCACTGGCTAGCAGACGTCTGTATTATGCAAAGTCGAAGGATGTTTGGTATAAATCAATCTGAATGGATAAATGAGAAAAATCTTTTCAATATTTAAAACGACCACTTTATTGGCATAATTGAAGCTTAGTTATCGTTAGTTTTTACATGAAATGAAAGAAGACAAACAATTTGATAACCAAAGATGTTGTAGTTATTTGACAACATACAGAGCATATATTTAGACTTTAGGTCTACTCCACAAAACAAGATCTTATCTATTGATTCATAATGAATTAGATTGACTTCGATAAATGTTGTCTTATAACTGTTTTTATGTAAACTCATGTTCTAACTTTGATTTGTGTGTTGACATCTGCCATATCTATGGTCAGTTTAACGAATTTAAAATGTGATTCTCTGGGAACTTATTTTCTAAAAATATGTTCATGTGTTGTGGAAAGATTGTAAAAATGTTCAACTATTGCCTCACATTATTTTTCACACGATGTAACACAGGACTCATGGGAGGTAGAACATTGTTCTCCATCAATATCTGCGTAATCGCTGTTTCACTTAGGCAGCATATTTTTATAATCCCAGATGATGTTATGACAAGACTCCAATTATTCGTTCGTAAAATAAAACATTTCGTTCACTGCTGGTATCATAAATTGATTCTTCAGATTTATTACAACATATTTTTTATTACTTTAAAAACAAAGCCAGCAACGTATAAATCACAATTTCAGAATATTCTGCCGTTGAGAATTATGTTAAGAACGAGGGGGCTGTAATTGTTGTACACAGTCGAAAGTTCAAAAGATGTCCGCTAAAAATACTTCTTTATACCCAGTGGTATTTTCTGAACTTCAAACGCTTTATATATAGAAACAATCATTTGTGGCCCCAAAACATGGCCTCATGCGAATCTGCGCGAAAGTGTTGAAATTTGTACAGCACATCAGCGCCAATTGTGTCTAGATATATTGTATAAGTACAACGTCTTTGGTTGCTGCTATTACAAATGAAAAGACAGCAATTCAAGCTATTCTTGAGTAAATTAGTGCATATTCATACATAAAATAATTGTTTTCGCAATTCAATGCTTTACATCATTTCACTGTTCACTTATTCACCTGTAGTTGAGATTCTTACACTAGGTGGCAAGTAGTACTGAGTTGTGAATATAGGTTCTTAATGCTATATAGCAAGTAGTACTGAAACATATAGACGGCAATTCCAATATACGAATTTCGATATGCAAATGAATTGAATTTAATAAAAATTATATACCGTTTATTGTATATTGTATTCCCGAAATAGTCTTAGCAAACATCACTCCCGGATCATCTTTTCAGTTAATTTCCCCGCGCTTGTGAAATTATCGACAATGAAACTCACTCGTGGTATTACTTATGATGATAATTACTATGAACCGTTACTTAATGTCGATTTTAGAGATAATTTTCGTTTTTCATTATTACGTCACAGAGCTACGTATGACTCTCTTAATTCAATGTCAGACGAATAAAGGAATATTAAATTACTCTAGCTTTTGAACTCAAAGAGGAAAAGTCTTGAGTTTATAATAATGTGGTAATTACAATCAGAAAGAGCCTTGAATAAGTAAATTCGAGTACTTAATTCTAAACCCAAAGTTTAAACTAAAGTTGGGTGCAAAGAAAATAATCCTTTTCGCTATGGAGGTGTAATGTTTAAAGGTTAGCGACATGACTTCTTGTTAACTGCTTGACACCACCCACACATGCCAACGAGACTGGGCGCAAAATTAAAATTAATTGGAAGTAGAACGTTTCTACTAAGTTCTCAAATGTTTCGTTCCCACACAGAATAGAGGAGAAACTTGCTTTTGGCTTGTTTTATATTGCGGTGGCGAAATAACACTTTTTGTATGGAAATGAATGTAATATAATTTATTCATCTGCGCATATTAAAATTCCTTTGAATATTTGTAACCCTCGAAAAGGATAAACTTTGGCGTAGCCGCTAACTGAGTTAAAGTTTATTATATTTTAAAACTCATTGTAGTCACCTCAGAGAAGGACTTGGGTGCTTGGAGCATGAATTCACATAATGACGTTAAATATATCATAATGTTTGCCGATTTGATACAGTGTCGAGGCTTTCAATTCTGCTAGACAGGGTTGAAAACTCAGCGAGCATAATGGGAATTGTGGACAAATGCGGTATCTGGAATTCCTTTTTTCTTCTTAAGTTTTCACTGTCTCCTTAAGAGAACTTCCTCCACTCAAATATATTAAAAAAAAAAAACATTTTTTTTAAATCAAAGTTTTCATGTTGCTACAACGTAGGCCTATAATGTTACGTAGTCTCAAATCTTTGATCGCGATTTACGGAAAACTTTTTAGTATGTTTTTGACTGAATCAGATTTTTGGAAGAGAAATAAAAGTTTATCTTTTTATATTAATCAGAAAAAATATAATTAATTAAAATAATACGTAAATTATCACAATTGAATACCTTTTTTAAAAATGGATAAAAGCCTGGAATAACTTTTTCGTAGGATCAGTGAACTCATTACACTCTAAATAATGTGTAGCCAAAATTTCAAAACTTTGGGTACAACAGTTTCTCCAGAAAAGTATCACCAATATGCAGCAGTATAATATAGTTTGTATATGCTGGGAGAGAGCCCCTTAATCCATTACCAAACTGATGCCCGACATGAGGACAATAGTAAAGAAGAGTTATAGATTGCGCATTTTACATTGCTGTTAATGAATAAGGAATTCACGATGTTCCGAAGATTGGCTCTTTCTTCGTCTTCAGGTGAGAAAAGGGGATGTGAAGAGTATCTTACTTTTTTTCCAAGGGAAAAAAAAGTTCCGGGGCCGGGTATCGACCCCGGGACCTTGGGCTTAACGCACCAACGTTCTCCCGACTGAGATACCCAGGAACTACACCCAGCACTGTCCCATAGTTCCTGGGTAGCTTCTTCGAAACGTGAATTCCTCATTAAGTAACAGCTATGGAAAAGGCCGATCTCCTAAAAGAAGTACTCTTGCTTTCTTTCTCTTTTAGATCAGAAATGATAATAATTATGTGTAAGTGCACGTCCAATTCAGGAAATAGCGCTAGGAATTACATGAGTTTGTGCCCGAGTCTGTTTACTGAAATATGGGTGATTGATTGATTGATTTGTATGGGGACGCCATTACTACCTAGCACTTACAGCTAGACAATTCTCTTGTTCATTTTATTAATTCCGAGCTAGTTCATTCTTACGCACACGCACTGTATCAAGGATTGATCTCTACACAGATCCCATATACAGTATCTACATCTGCTACAATGATATTCTGCAGCAGAATATTGAGTTTGTTCTTTCAGATAATGTGAGTTTCTCTTCTTTACGAAATCTTTTACTTTTCTCCAGAGATAAAAGCTGCATGAAGTCAAGTCTGGGGATCGAGGGGTTCACAAGCCCCTAATAATAACTTGGTTCTGGTTGAACACTCTTAATTTGTCATCGAAACTTTGGCTGTATGTATTGTTGGTGATCCGTGTTGGAAAAAAAGGGAAATCACGCCCCTGTCGGTTTATTTTCTAAAAGTGGGGAAGGATCTTATTCACGTATGTGTGAGCATAAAAATGTGGTCTCATAAAATAGTATTAGTCCCACGATTCTTTTGCCGGTAATGGCACACTGAACACTAACTTTATTATCGTTGAGGGAAAGTTCATGATGGTTATTTTGTCAGTTAAAACATACATGTAGGTAGAACCAATCCTCGTAATTTCATAAAATGGGTTAGTCACCACCTTTTCAACTGCTTTTATTAGATACATTGTTAAAAAAACTGTGATGTATAGCTGTATCATCCCCATTCTTCGATACCATATCACAAACGCCTCGAGCTTGTTCACACTTCAGTGACTCAGATCTTGTATAATGGACACGAGTGCAGGCACGTGTCAGGCATTAAAATTGTTATTGTTATTATTAGTGGTGGTGGTGGTTGTGGCGGCGGAGGCGGAGGGGGCGGTGGTAGCTGCAGCAGTAAGGATTTGTCTTTAATATTATAAATTATAGTGTTATTTATGAATAGAATATAAAATCATGTCCGTTTTTTGTGCGAAACCATTGTCTATTTTCTAACAAAAGAGCTGTTGATGAGCTGGTATTGATACCACCCCTCAAACTGTTCTATTTGTCAAGTATTAATAATAGCTAAACAAATATAGGATATTAGATGCTCATACTAGCTGTAAGTTTGTGACATTTATCGAGATTGAGGAAAGGATTATTGAAAAATTGATTATTGCCAGGCCTTAAGAATACAGGCTCGAAATGAAATAATCCTGCAGCTTGAATTTACGATAGAGTACACTTAAGGAATAGAAAACTGTATTACGTGTTATGATTAAAAGCAGGATTAATTAGAAAATTGATTCGGAAGTTTCAGCAGTCTAGCATCATTGCCACTAACACACTCCCTTTTCTTCTCGTAATACAGATGTAAGAGGTCAACGAACTTAGTGAACTACCCCTCATTTTCCGTTTGACCACAATATTGCAAGCTGGTCGCATCGGTCAGTGGCTTCAAATTAGTGGTTCTTAATTAAATTTACACCAAAACAGCCTACGCTATTGAAATGCGCTAGAGAGATGAATTATTCTTTATTACATTTTCTATCGATATGGGCAAAAAAATCGCGATCCTAATAACAGTTACCGAATAAGAGATTGTTAAATATTTGTGGGAAGAGGAATTTTTTCTGAGAAAACTATGGACTTTTCACCAATATGGTATTAAACTTTCTTGATAACTTACATACAACATGAGTTATTCGGTCTGAAAATATGCAAGGTTACTTCATTCACTTCCACTCCGTATAGTGCTCACTGAGCTTTCATAGCGCGTAGAATGTTTTATTTATCTCTCTGGTATGGAAGTATAACCCTGTGAGCAGTTTGAGTGGGGTTTGAAAACGTCATTAGCAACTCCTTTGTATAGTTCGTACAACTTCCTCGAGTGCATTTCGTTGGCTTCTTTGAACGCCCACTGAGATTTATTAGCCTACATCCTGCCAAAATAAATCTAAGCATCCTCATTCGCATGCTGCATAGTTACTACATTCCTAGCGATCCTCGACTGCTCAGCGGCTGCTACTTCATGGGTTATTTGTAAATAATCTCTCCCTCCACGTGGAGTTGAAGGGAAAGCGTTAGTTTTTATAAACGATGGTTGTGATAGGTTATTAATAGGTGAATAGAAAATTTATGTCTTGAGTCAAGAAAGATATTTATTCATGACAACCAATTAGGGGGTAGTAGAGGGTCAGTTGGCAAAGTTGGCAAAGTCTTTTCTGTAAAACTGCACTCAAAGGAATGGAACAGGCTATGACATTTTTTTCAATTCCCTGATCTTCTTTATCCTTACAAAAAGTAGTTGGCAGCCGTAGTCCCCATTATGGAAAGCAGCAGAGGTCGGTGACGGTAGTTCGTTTCATCTGAGAGTCAGAATAATACCGGTAAAGCGAGTTCTATCTCAGTTACTTAAGGCAAAGTTATGCAAACAAATCTTTTTTTAAAACAAAATAAAAAGCCATTCACTGAATGCCCTTGTCGTCTCTTGGCTGTGTGTTATGCCAGTATCTCAGTGTTATGCATTAATTATTCATGGTTTGTTGAATAATATAACGAAATGGCTGAACATGCGGCGTGTTGGCAAAGAGCAGCTGCAAGGCTGTAACGTGATGTAAGACGAGCTATCCGCCGCAAGATAAGTTGCATTAAGAGATACGTTTCAGTGTCAGTAATAAAGTCGAACGTCATAATGCTATTGTTATGCAGAAAGTGTCACAACAACATTACCTCGTCTTTTTAAGTGTAGTTCCTTTCGTACAAATGAATTCTCCTTTTCTTCATGTTTGGGAAGCATCATATTCATTCTCATCACCTTTATTCAAATTGTTACTCATCTCGAGGAAAGGGTCAGGGAGTTTATTTACATGCACCAGAGAGTACAATTTGACTCTCATTATCTAGACTATATTAAAAGAGACGTCTCGTTTAGAGATGTTTCATCTTTGAATTATTCATTTACGTCGAAATTTTATATTTTTTGTTCCGTGAATAATTCGAATCGCTCGTTTTTACCCATTTTTTGACGTATACAATCGTAGGTTTGTCACAGAGTTGAACAACGATCGAGAAAGCAGGGCTAACAGCGCCCACAAAGCCGAAAACCTGCACGACAATGTTGTATATTATGTCGCGTCGTTGACGTAAAGACTGCTTGTGAGTGTTTGAAGACTTCGAGAGTTAATCACTCCCGAAGTTCCGAACGTCAAGCAGCCTGGAATCGCCAGACTTAACTTTCATCTACTTTGGCAACTATTGTATATTTATAAATAATCAAGTAGCCTATTTGAAACATATTTCTCTACTTTCAGTATATAATAATCCGTTCCCCAATCTTTATTTAATTACTAGGTCCTTATTAAAAGGCTAGGAATTTTCTTTTCGTATGTGCTATCTCAAGAAAAAAAAAATAACATTAACGCTTTATTTAACGTTATGTTTTATGTTTCTTAGAAATGCAAATTTATTTGACCTTTCCTTAAATGTATTGATTTTGAGAGGACCACCCTAAAAGATTGCCACAGATAAGCTGTTCCAGTCTACTATTGTGCCGTTAACAAAGGACAATTTTGCCACGTCCGTTATTTGTTTTCTGCATTTAAACTTCCTAATATGATCAGCCCTACCTAAGTATGATGGTGTTACTAATCTAGCATTGATGTCGGTCCATGCTTTGTATTCCATTTGTGCCTTAAACAATGCGGCGAGTCTTGTTTTTCGTGGCCTTGATTTGAGAAATTCCCACCCTAAGTATTTTACTATCTCTTAACCATGTCCCTTTCCCATTTTGACATATTTTGCTGCCTTGCGTCGGACCTTTTTTATTGAATCGATTTGGTTTTGTCTGTACGGATCCCAACCTACTGCTCCGTATTCCATAATTGTGAGAACAAGGGTTTTGTACGCTAATTCTTTGACCTTCGGTTAGATTTCTTCAGAATACGCATAGAGAAATGTAGTGCTTTCCAGGCTTTCCTTGTCTAATTAGTGACTTGTTCCTTCCAACCCAATTTGATACTTAAATATATACCTAGGTATTTACAAGTATTCACTTGTGCCAGCGATGTACCATTCAGCTGATAACTGAGACAAATTTATTTATGCGTTCTACAGAAGGATATTCACTTACTTTTACTGACATTCATTTTCATTTTATTTTCTGTCGTCCAGGTTTCAATAACGTTAAGATCGTTTTGTAAGGCGGTGATATCGGATTCGTCATTAATTTGTCTATGTATTATACAGTCGTCCGCGAATAACCTTACCTGAAACGTAGTATTTCCATTTATATAGAAACAATAGAGGTGCAAGAGCCGCCCCTTGAGGTACGCCTGTTGTTACTTTTCCTAGTTCCGATATTTCTTTTCCTAGTCTGACCTTTTGGGTCCTGTTCTCTAAGAATTTATTTATCCATCTTACTACTCGATTATCTATTGGAAGCCTGCTTATTTTCTCTAAAAGTTTTTCGTGAGGCACTATGTGGAAAGCTTTAGCGAAATCGATCACAACTCCATCTATTCTTCCCCCCTAACAACTTCATCGGATAAATCTTGTAATAAGGATGTGATTTGACTTTTGCAAGAGTATTCTGCTCTGAACCCGTGTTGATTTTTGTTCAGCCATTCGTTATTTCCTAAAATGTTGCGAATATATTGTGTTATTAGATGTTCCATTATTTTACAGATAACTGATGTGAGACTGGCAGGTCTGTAATTTTCGCATCGCATTTGTCTCCTGCTGTATATATGGGGATTATGATAGCCGATTTCTAGTAGTCTGGGATACTACAATTATTTATTGATATAGGCCCTATTAAAAATTCGGATTTAGTACGGGAACATGGCTTCACCTCCTAACTTTGTAATTTCTGTTGGAATATCGCCTGGACCGCGCGATTTTCGGTTTTGTAGTCTTTTTATTCTGTTCCGAAAAACTTTAGCCGTTATTTCGAACATCTCTGTGCATTCATTTACATCGATTGTAATCTCTCGCTTTCTTACTGAAAATATAAATAAATTTTGAGTTCAATAAATCTCCTTTTTGTTTGTCCCCTATAATTATTTGGTCTTTAGTGTGTCTCAAAACTGGTATTGATTCCTGATTTCCCCTTCTTCTGCGCATGTAATTATAAAACCTACTCCAGTTATTTTCGCCTTCTTTCAATAAATTTTGCAGGTAGTTCTCTTCTACCCTTTTCTTTTCCCTTTCTAATTGTTTCGTAATGTCCTTGAATTTCTGGTAATTTTCGGAGCTCACATTTCTTTTGTTATAAGCTCGCCTAGCTTTTTTCTTAAGTTGTCTGACATATCTTGTACAATATTCCGAGTCTGAATTACTTTTTACTATTTTGTATGTCACGTATTTGGAGGTGGCCACGGTTAATATTCGTTAAAAATTTTCCCATACTTGACCCATGTTTTTGCCCTCGTCTAAGATTTTTTTATATCGTTCTATAAGGTAACCTTGCAAACCGTTTATGTCTGCTTTGTTATACAGCCATATTTTCTTATTGATTATGTATTCGGACATTTGTAAAATTGATCTTGGACCAATTCATCATACTTTTTTTTAATACAGGCTAAGTTTCGTTACTTTTCAATGAACATGTTTTCATGTTCATGTAACTTCTATTGCAAAAGTAAAGACACAATACATGGTGTAAAGTTCTGTTGGTTTTAACACTGTTTGCTCGTGTTCATTTGCTGCAAATAACTTTTCTCTATTGATTTTAGCAAATATTTTCCTTAATTTCATGTATTTAAAAAAATAATGTAGGGATTAATGTACGCTTAAAATAAATACAAGGAAACCAATGAATTCAAACTTCATATGAAAAAGCTATTTTTTCTGTGTATGTGGATAAATTTTCCGTCGCCTGTAAACTCCCAACCCCTCTTTCAGGCCTATCTCTTATCCCCCCTCTCTCCGTTTCCGTTCGACGCGGCTGCCGAGCGTTCTATATAAGCAAAGTATTCCGTTCGCGAGTCGCAAGGCTGCTCAGTGAGGACAAATCGTGTAAAGTCCTGCTTTACAGCATGCTCACATCGACACATCACATGCATCCCTTGTTGATTTGCAATTAAGTTTTTGAATAAACATCACGGACTAGAAGTTTAAAATGTCTTCTATTGGGAACATTGTTCCAGCACTTAACTGATGGGAACAACTTCGGCTTTGTATAAATTCCTGTCAGTGAATTTAGAATGTCATCATGTCATCAAATTTGAACTAAGGAGTAAACATGTGTGCATTTCTTTCTTTTGATTTTAGTCCTGATACCTGAAACTTTTAATCTGGCATGACTTCGCCCGTAAATTGCAACGAAAGAAAAGTTTCCCAAATTTTGACAAGAATAATATGATCTTATTTCTGTGATTAGTTTCTAAACTTGAGGAAAGGCCGATGTTGTCTACAGTTAGTTCTCTCACAGAACTTTTACTACATAATACCCGCAAGTAATTTTCTTCTGAATCTTTCTTTGTTCAAAAAACATTATTTTACGCACCGAAGCTCTCCAAGCTTCACTTTAATTTCGAAGAAAGTCTTCCTTAGAATATATGTTGCCCTTAACAATCCGTGTCACAACTTGGTTCTGACCCTCGAACTTTTGGCCCAGTGAGAATCATTGTAAGCACATGACTCTAATAAAAACTTTATTTACTCTAAGCTCTCGTTTCACGCAGAAATTCACTTCGTATTGATCCTGGACTGGTGAAGTTTATTTTGACACATCAACATCAGCACTGCAGAGCTATGTTCGATCCTCGGCTTCATCTTCAAGGATTACCTATCCCTGGCAATTATGAACTATGTTTTAACTCCGATGCTATTCAGTTCTTGCACCAATCCATCCAAACATCTTATCTTTCGTCGTCCTACACGTCTTCTTCAGTAGAATACAAATGACGGGGAGTGACAGGCTAAATGGGCTTTAGGGCTTGAGGGGAGTGACAGGCTTAAAGGGAGTGACAGGCTTGAGTGGGCGTGGCCAAAGTATTAAGTCATAGTGGGCGTGGCCAAAGTATGGTGTCATGGAGGGGGCGGGGCTTAAAGTATGACATCACGGAGGGGGTGGGGGGCTTAAATTATGACGTAGGAAAGGGGCGTAACTTAAATTACGTCATAAGCGTTCAAGGTTAAAGTGTGACGTCATGCACACGTGCAGGTACGTAATTGAAGTTGTGGTATGACAAGTTCATACATGTTTATCCCATCAATGTTGCTATGTGTGCAAATATAATGCTGAGTCATATCCGGCAATTGTTCTCAGGTGAAAGACACAAGTTCATACATGTTTGAAAACTGCTATGTGTGCAAATATTATGCAAGGTCACATCCGGCGAGTGTCCAAGAATTAATCTATCACACTTAAACACATACATTCTTTTTCTTAAGATTCTAATGTAATGGTAATTTAATTGATTGGGGACTGGGTGTTGGAATGTGGGACATAAATGGATAAAAAATTAATCTAGCACAATTGTAAATTAAACAGGATGTGGCTGAAGTGACGTTATAAATTTGTAATTGAAGTTGGAAATGGGGGAGGGGGGTAAAAATTTGAAATACGAACGGCATAACTTAAAGTGTGGCGTCATAAATTTTTAATTGAAGTTGGAAATGTAATAATTTGAAATGCACATGTTCATACAAGTTTGTATAGTGGGGGGGGGGGAATAGACATGTTCATACATGTTTGTATATTTGAAAGAGAGTTGTGAATGTTAAAATAATCACTATCTGCTATGTGTGCAAATATTATGCAAGGTTGCTAATTTTACTGGTTGTACTTTAAGCCAATTGCTGAGTAATTGATAAAAAATATTAAGATTCTAATGTACTGGTAATTGAATTGATAAATAGTAATGGGAAATGGAAATTGGAATGGGGGAATTATTGATGGCGTAAATGGTTGTACTTTAAGCCAATTTATAAAAAAAATAATCTAGCACACTTGTAAATTAAACACATACATTCTTCTCATATTATTATTATTCCAGTGTAATACATTTTGAGTGGTTTGTTTAGCGTATTTAATACATTATTACCAACATTAAATTCATCAGAATGTGACATTATTATTTCGTAATACAGTAATTGTAGCAGATAAATCAACGTAGATGTATATGTTGTGTAATGCATAAGTGTGCAAATATTATGCAAGCTTGCTGAATCACTTCCGGCGACGATGCAATTGCTGAGTAATGATAAAAGCATGTTCTTTAAGCACCTGCAACGTGTCATATTACACAAATATTGCATGATGCAAATAATTTGCCAGCTGTTAATTCACATCCGGTGAAGACGCAAGTGCTGAATAATGGCCAGCTATCCAATGGATGTCCTGAAACTGGTTGTACTTTAAGCCAATTGTTGAGTAATTGATAAAAAATATTAAGATTCTAATATACTGGTAATTGAATTGATAAATAGTAATGGGAAATGGAAATTGGAATGCGGGAATTATTGATGGCGTAAATGGTTGTACTTTAAGCCAATTTATAAAAAAAAATTAATCTAGCACACTTGTAAATTAAACACATACATTCTTCTCATATTATTATTATTCCAATGTAATACATTTTGAGTGGTTTGTTTAGCGTGTTTAATACATTATTACCAACATTCAGAATGTGACATTATTATTTCGTAATACATTAATTGTAGCAGATCAATCAATGTAGATGTATATGTTGTGTAATGCATAAGCGTGCAAATATTATGCAAGCTTGCTTAATCACTTCCGGCGACGATGCAATTGCTGAGTAATGATAAAAACATGTTTTTGAAGCACCTGGAACGATTATTATTATTATTATTATTATTATTATTATTATTATTATTATTATTATTATTATTATGGTTCCAATTTAATACAGTTTGAAGTAACATTTATAGGATTGATTAATAATTTAATACATTTTGAAGTAAAATTTATTGGACTTATTTTAAGCCATACATTATTACCGAAACAGTTCGTAATATAAATATGTGTTATGAGATTGAAATATACAAATTCATACATGTTTGTAATTACAGTTGGAGTGGGGGGGTTTGAAATATACAAGTTCATACATGTTTGTAATTACAGTTGGAGTGGGGGGTTTGAAATATACAAGTTCATACATGTTTGTAATTACAGTTGGAGTGGGGGGGTTTGAAATATACAAGTTCATACATGTTTGTATGGTGAATGATATAAAAGCTGAGGATATCAAAACATAATTGACAGTTATGAATAGCACAATTATGGGAAACGATGTGGCGCTAGCCATTGATAATCCACTAATATTGAAAGAAGAAAGATATAAAGTAGCATTTGAGGTAACGTACGCATATTTTCCAGATGTGAGAGATGAGTGGTTAAATGAACCATATGCAATAACACGAAAATACAATATAATAAATTCTGAGAAAGTATGCACTGAGGTGGTAAGAAAAATTTATGGTGCTGATCAGTTACATACGGATTGGTCATTGGTGTTGCCTTGTGGTAATACGGAAATGAGTTTTATAAATGCACCTTCAACACATGAGGACACATATCACCGCAATATCTGTTTGGGTAACGGTGAACATCACATTGAATGCACAGATCCCATAGAGTCCAGCTTACATGTGTGGCGGAAACTGTGTGATCCCAGCTGTCTTACTTACAAAGAGTTGAGTACAGTTTATATTGCTTTTATTAATTATAATATTATGATATATTTAATGGTGATATTTGTTATTTTGTTTTTGTGCAGAAACTAGAGATTGTTGCCAAAGCACCTAAAATGAGATTTTATCGGAAGAGATGTGATGAAGCTTGTCCCAACTACAATGCAGTAAGTTTTTTCCCCCCACATGAAGTTTGTCTATATTTGTGATTCAAAATGGTTATATTTGTGATTGTTTTTGTTTAACAGAAGTCGGAAATTGTTGAGAAAAAAGGAAAAAGGAGGAAAAACAGATTGTGGCGGGAGACATGCATTGAAACATGCCCCAACTATAAAGCGGTGAGTTTATGTTTTGTGTTCTGATATTGAATGGTGATTATGTAGAGCATATACATGACTATTTTACATTATTGTTTTCAGAAGACAACTAAAAGACGAGAAAAGAGGAAACATAGCGCATTGAAGGAGGAGGTGATGGATATTGAAGCCATTGTTCAACAATTGAGTGTATAGAAAATAGAAAATAAATGTGACATTTTCATGGTTGTGATCAAGTGAGATGCAAGGACAAAAGTGGTTGTTAAGACAATACATGTATGTAGTGTGCATAATATGAGAATAGTAATAATAAAAAATGAATTTAATGAGTTATTATTTCGAATGAACCTGAATTCCTTGTCATTGGGGATGGGAGAGTAACCTCACCTTAAGTCCTTGTCATTGTGGATTATGTCGAAAACGTTGCAATAACGCAACAGCATGTCGTTGCAATAACGCAACACCATGTCGAAAATCGTATTCGTGTTGCGATAATGCAACACCATGTCGAAAATCGTATTCGTGTTGCGATAATGCAACACCATGTCGAAAATCGTATTCGTGTTGCGATAATGCAACACCATGTCGAAAATCGTATTCGTTTTGCGATAATGCAACACCATGTCGAAAATCGTATTCGTGTTGCGATAATGCAACACCATGTCGAAAATCGTATTCGTGTTGCGATAATGCAACACCATGTCGAAGTTGCTACATATATGTCGCAAGATTACGATTTTCGACAAGTGGTTGCATATATGTCGCAAGATTACGATTCGACATATCGGTTGGATTGATGAGGGCGATGTATTGAAATGAAAACAAATTTATACACAAGCACTGTAGGTTTATTGTGATTAAATCAAAACTGTATAAATTACAATATTATTATTATTTACACATACACATTTAAATCAAAACTATATAAATTACAACATTATTATTATTTACTCAAACATTTTACTCTTACACACGCCTTCTTTTACATGGCGGTTCATAAAATCCATGCGGCGCTGTATTAATCCCATCTTGTAATACAACTCTCTTATCATCAAAAGAATTTAAAGTCACTTTATTTACACACATTGTAAACACATTGTGAAAATATGATCTAATAGCATTGTTTTTTGTGTAAGTGGTGATACCAGATTCACGACATGTTGCATAATCTTCAAACGTAAGTTCATTCCTAATTAAGCTTTTCTTAATGCCCTTCAGTTTCTTAATTTCAAAATCTGAACACTTTAAGGCATACACTTTAGCCTTCAAACCAACAAACTCATCAATATGCGAATTTGGAATTTCATCCTTGAACTTCCCAAGCACACCCTTATTATGTGATGAAAATAAAATATGATTTGGTGAATACATACTAGTATCCAAATGATCCCGAACATTTTGCAGATCATGGTACAAATCATCTGTTTCAATGAGATATATAAAACTATCTGTATCCATATAACACAAGTTCAATTTATCGCCAAACTCTTCTTTCATAATGCTATAGTGAAAATTGTACATGTGCACTTTTGAAAGTTCTAAAATACACATACCCACATATAACGCTTTGTCAAACAAAATTTGAGTTTGCGCTAAATGAATACCCACCAGGTTTTCAGCATAAATTACTCTGTCAAGAAAGCATGGTTTCGAAATTAGTTTTTTCAGTTTCTCGTCGTTTGAAACTAATCTGAAATGCAGTCATTTTCGAACATTTTCCATCGTCTTTCCAAATACCGCATTATTCATAAGCTTGAAAAAGTCTTTTTCAAAGTTATTTTTTGCATTTTTACGCAATTCAGTATTCAAATCAATGTATTGTTTTAACCAATACGATTGCTTAAATTTTATAACACGGTGTATTTTGACAATTTGCAAGCCATTATCCACTGCCTGTTGCAAAAGTTTGTAGTGCGCCACGTAGTGTTGTTTGGAATGCAGTGTTGTCAACAATTTTTTATGCTTTCCACCTGGTGGTTTCGCAAGCTCAGCACAAAAGGTAAATCTCTATGTTTTTCAAACAGATGATTTGGATACTCTAGATCAACCTCTAAAATATAACCTATTTCACTATCATCATTTATTGCTTGAAGATCAAAATGATGTATTTCCTCATCTGATAGCCATTCAAATCCTCCATATGGTAATTTTTGTGACATGGCGAATCCATACAAATTATTCGCATCCACATAGTAAATTGCAGAAGGACATTTAGAATTATCAAAATTTTCGCTTTTAGGATCATTCACAACTGCGTGACGAGTCACACATTGACATATTCCACCACGGATCCCTTGCTCAAAAAGTAATAGCATTGTCATGTCCGTAATCAGCTGCAATTCAACACCTGTTAATTTCAACATTGCCGAATATGCAAGTCCTGGTACTGTATAGTAATACATACAATCTAAATCGTATGTTTTCAGACACATTTTGCGAAAATTTTCAAACACATCTGTTAAGATGAGGGTGTCGGATTTTAAGTATAAATCTGAATATTCTCCCAGGGTCTGAATATTAAATGCCTCCCACACACATTTTGCATGGTTATAGTCCTCTTCGGTAATGTGCTCATTATTTAATTTGCTGAAAAACTTCTCCTTCGGCGGCCGGCAATTGTCTTCTAATTTATCTGATGTCAAATAATCATAGGGAAAGACACCCTTGCGAGAAACAAGATCAAATTTATCTTTGAACATTTTTTCGTTTCCGAAAACTTATCATTTGGTAGATTGTCTGCTAATTGTGCTAAGCTGGATGGCATAAACAGAAAAGAATCAAGAAATCGCATTTGCATATAACGTTTTTTTCTGTACGTACTAGAGACATTTTTAACAAAACTGATGTACTTTTCCTGTGTATTTGGTAGAACTTGAATGGGGTTGTTATCATAGCCCAATTCCTTCACAATAAAATGTCCATCATATGATGACAAATTATGTAATACAATAGGAATAAAGTGCTGATGCTGATACCTCAAATTACACTCATTGTGAGCAGCACCGCGAAATTTCCCCGTCAAATGATCATGATCTCGAACTTTATAATTATCAACTGTAAAATTACCCTTTTTGCAAATGTGACATATATTTGCATTCGAGTATGCAACATTTTTTTCACTGGTTAATGGAATAATTTCTTTAATATCCTCAAATAATATTTGCTCAATTTTTTTCGTTTCCATTACCATGTCTTGAACAAAATTCTTTGCCGCATCACACCCCCTGTATAATTTCATATCTGTGTATGTATCCTGACTATCCTTAAGGACATAACAATAACTAAACGGTGTATGTTTCTGATATTGCACTGTGTAACTAGAGTCTGGATTCCCATGACAATTCTCAATGGGCTCTAGCAGAAACTCAAAATCTGCATAAATCACAAATCTCACCTTTTTTTAAAATTCTGGATGATCAAAAGATAGATATTCCTTATTTGGAAATACTGATCTAACAGCGCTAAATTGTGAACATACGCTTTCATGATCCTTTAATCGTTCTGCACATGACCTAAACGCATTATGCCGAAAATATGCAAAACATCGTTTACAAACAGCAATTTGACTTTTAACAGCAGCTGTCAGTTGAGGCTTTACGAGGGTGTTGAAATTTGTTATGCAACAGTAGTGTGACGTATTTTCATTACTAATGTATAGCAAATCCCTATGATCTGGTAATTCCTTTTCACATATTCTAAGAGGAAACATCATCATTCTCATCAAGTGCAAACACATTAATAGAAATGTCATTACGTTTTTCAAATTTTGCAATATCCTTAATTCCCACGGGAAAGTCAATACACCAATCATATTTACATTCCAAATCGGGTCTGTTCACATAGCTAGACATGAAGTTCTTTTCTTTATCGAGAAATTTCGAAAGTATACAATACTTGAAACAATAGATATCACTGTTGGCAATGTTTACTAGAGATTTTGAATTCTTGTACCTGTGAGGAAGTTCTATATATGCACTTCCTCCCATCAATGGTGTGTATTTAGTTACTCGCAATTCTAATTTGTGCAATTTGATATAAAACAAACCCGATCCCTTCATACTACACTCTTCAAACTCTTTCATAATCTTTTCCTTTTGTTTGCTTACAAACTCTAACATCTGAATATTGGTATAGCACATCATTCTTACTTTTAAAATTATGAAATGTTGTCTCGTTATGAACATTTGCAAACACACATTCAATAAATATGTTAAATTTTAATGCAAGCTGCTCCTTTAAATTTCCCTTTAAAATGTCTTCCATTTCATCAGCGATGCAGTCTAGAATATCTTTCAATTCACGATCATGATTTTTCAAATTTAGAGCAATATAAGTCTTGAAACGATTTTTGAATGCTCTGTCTGATAACGTAAACACTGATTCGGAACATACTTGGCTTGATCCAGACACTAAGGCTGCTATGGGGGTAGATGAGGCAACCATCCCAGCATCCGCTCCAGAGGTAGATGGTGTAGTCATCTCGACATCCACTCCAGAGGTAGATGGCGTAACCATTTCTGATGTTTGAACCAATGCAGTGTTCATCACAGGTGCAACGTACAGTTTCTCATAAGCTCCTTTGATATCTGTAACATGATACAATAATCAATCATTAATATTTTCATAAGTATTAAACAAACTCAGTACATCCTCATTGTTTACATACTTACCATATTATAATTTTTTACATGCTGGACCATATGTCTTTCCACTTTACCAATTGTTCCACATATTTTACATGTAAATTTGAATGTGTTGTGAGTTTCTTTTTTGTGTCGTGCTAAAATATTATTTTAAGAATAGTTTTTTGCACAAATTTCACATTTATATCCTATTGCACTATGTTTATCTTTCACATGCGCTGTCAATTTCCATTTATGTGAAAATGTTTTACCGCAAAGGTCACATTTATTTTCCATTTTGTTTTCTTTATTCAGTTATTTGCTGAATAATATCACCTCCTCTTTCTATGCGTTGTTTCCTTCTTTCTTCTGAAAATGATAATAATAATAATAATAATAATAATAATAATAATAATAATAATAATAATATGAGTTACTCTTACATACATTCTACATAATCATCATTCAATATCAGATCACAAAACATATACTCACCACTTTATAGTTGAGGCATGTGTTAATGCATTTCTTCTGCTACAATATATGTTTCCTCTTTTTAACTTTCTTCTTCTCCTCAACAAATATTTTCAGAATTCCTGGCATCTGTTAAACAAAACAATTACAAATATAAACATTTCGCAACTCAAATACAGATATGCTTCAAATGAAAAGAAAAATACACTTACCGGTTTGTGGTTGGGACGAGAATCATCATATGTCTCCCAGTGGACTATCAACGGTTAGTGTCACAACGTTTCCCACGACTATGCATCCATGACTCTCAAATATGCTTTTATACTCTCAGATTATATACCATTATTCAGCAAATGTATCGCCGGATGTCAATCAGCAAGCTTGCATATATTTGCATCATACAATATATGTGTAACACGACACGTTGCAGGTGGTCATTATGCTGTGTAATCAAAAACATGTTTTTATCATTACTCAGCAATTGCATCGTCGCCGGATGTGAGTTACAAACATGTATGAACTTGTATATTTCAAACCCCCCACTCCAACTGTAATTACAAACATGTATGAACTTGTATATTTCAAACCCCCCACTCCAACTGTAATTACAAACATGTATGAACTTGTATATTTCAATCTCATAACACATATTTATATTACGAACTGTTTCGGTAATAATGTATGGCTTAAAATAAGTCCAATAAATTTTACTTCAAAATGTATTAAATTATTAATCAATCCTATAAATGTTACTTCAAACTGTATTAAATTGGAACCATAATAATAATAATAATAATAATAATAATAATAATCGTTCCAGGTGCTTCAAAAACATGTTTTTATCATTACTCAGCAATTGCATCGTCGCCGGAAGTGATTAAGCAAGCTTGCATAATAATTGCACGCTTATGCATTACACAACATATACATCTACATTGATTTATCTGCTACAATTAATGTATTACGAAATAATAATGTCACATTCTGAATTTTGGTAATAATGTATTAAATACGCTAAACAAACCACTCAAAATGTATTACATTGGAATAATAATAATAATATGAGAAGAATGTATGTGTTTAATTTACAAGTGTGCTAGATTAATTTTTTTTTATAAATTGGCTTAAAGTACAACCATTTACGCCATCAATAATTCCCGCATTCCAATTTCCATTTCCCATTACTATTTATCAATTCAATTACCAGTATATTAGAATCTTAATATTTTTTTTATCAATTACTCAACAATTGGCTTAAAGTACAACCAGTTCCAGGACATCCATTGGATAGCTGGCCATTATTCAGCACTTGCGTCTTCACCGGATGTGAATTAACAGCTGGCATATTATTTGCATCATGCAATATTTGTGTAATATGACACGTTGCAGGTGCTTAAAGAACATGATTTTATCATTACTCAGCAATTGCATCGTCGCCGGAAATGATTCAGAAAGCTTGCATAATATTTGCACACTTATGCATTACACAACATATACATCTACGTTGATTTATCTGCTACAATTACTGTATTACGAAATAATAATATCACATTCTGATGAATTTAATGTTGGTAATAATGTATTAAATACGCTAAACAAACCACTCAAAATGTATTACACTGGAATAATAATAATATGAGAAGAATGTATGTGTTTAATTTACAAGTGTGCTAGATTATTTTTTTTATAAATTGGCTTAAAGTACAACCATTTACGCCATCAATAATTCCCCCATTCCAATTTCCATTTCCCATTACTATTTATCAATTCAATTACCAGTACATTAGAATCTTAATATTTTTTATCAATTACTCAGCAATTGGCTTAAAGTACAACCAGTAAAATTAGCAACCTTGCATAATATTTGCACACATAGCAGATAGTGATTATTTTAACATTCACAACTCACTTTCAAATATACAAACATGTATGAACATGTATATTCCCCCCCCCACTATACAAACTTGTATGAACATGTGCATTTCAAATTATTACATTTCCAACTTCAATTAAAAATTTATGACGCCACACTTTAAGTTATGCCGTTCGTATTTGAAATTTTTACCCCCCTCCCCCATTTCCAACTTCAATTACAAATTTATAACGTCACTTCAGCCACATCCTGTTTAATTTACAAGTGTGCTAGATTAATTTTTTATCCAGTTATGTCCCACATTCCAACACCCAGTCCCCAATCAATTAAATTACCATTACATTAGAATCTTAAGAAAAAGAATGTATGTGTTTAAGTGTGATAGATTAATTCTTGGACACTCGCCGGATGTGACCTTGCATAATATTTGCACACATAGCAGTTTGAAACATGTATGAACTTGTGTCTTTCACCTGAGAACAATTGCCGGATATGACTCAGCATTATATTTGCACACATAGCAACATTGATGGGATAAACATGTATGAACTTGTCATACCACAACTTCAATTACGTACCTGCACGTGTGCATGACGTCACACTTTAACCTTGAACGCTTATGACGTAATTTAAGTTACGCCCCTTTCCTACGTCATAATTTAAGCCCCCCACCCCCTCCGTGATGTCATACTTTAAGCCCCGCCCCCTCCATGACGCCATACTTTGGCCACGCCCACTATGACGTAATACTTTGGCCACGCCCACTCAAGCCTGTCACTCCCCTCAAGCCCTAAAGCCCATTTAGCCTGTCACTCCCCGTCAATTGTATTCTACTTTCTTCCTTCTGGCTTGCATTCAAATATCCTTCTGGGTAGTTCAGTTTCTCGCATTATTTTCATATGTCTAGTCCACCTCAATCTTGGCACTTTAATAGCTTTCATAATACCAAGTTATTTGTAAAATTCATGTAATCTATCTTTTGAGGCAAGAAAGGCAAAAAAAAAAGATTGAAATGTTCGGAAAAGCGAAATAACTTTCATCAACTAGAGTTGAACAACGAGCGAGAAATGAAGACTAACAGCGCCCGCAAAGCCGAAAAGCCGCACGACAATATCTCCTACTACGCGTTGACTGCTTGTGAGTGAATCAAGCGATCAAAAATTCGAGTGGTCAACTCTCGAACGTCAAGCACCCTTGAATCGTCACAGCTGTTTTTATACCAGACTGAACTTTTATTTGTTTTGGCAACTGTTATATACGTATAAAAACCAAGTAGCCTATTTGAAACATCTCTGTACCTTTCCGTATATAATAATCCGTTCCCCAATCTTTATTTAATTACTATGCTAGGATTTTTTCGTATGTTTGAGATGAAGTGTACAAGCTCAAGTAAAAGCATATTAACGCTTTATTTAACGTTATGTTTTATGTTTCTTAGAAATGCAAATTTATTTGAGATTTTTTTTATATAACAATAAGTAATATCAGTTAATAGAACGAGAACATTTTGTTAACTATGATACTGTATTGTTTTGTCTTTTTGTATCAATTAACTCTAGGATGCATGGCTCTTTGGACTTACATCAATGCATAATGGAGTCCTCAAACCCCCCTTTATAAATTCCATGGATACTCTTATCTTTTAAGTTCAATTTCAATGTTGTGGTATTTTTATTCAATTAGTTATTCAATGCAGTGCTAAAATAGAAGAATTATACACCATGTATGTTTTTAGTATCTAAATATGATAAAAATTTCTCTATATGGACAAGTCCTGACATTTTAGTTCCATTATATGAAGTGTCCTGCGCCGTGGCGTCGTGATCCAAGGCATCCTGCCTAGGACTCGTGTTACAAAATGCGCGCTGGTTCGATTCCTCAAGGGAGAAGAAATTTTCTTATGAAATTTCGTCCAGTGTATGGGACCGATGCCCACCTAGCATTGGGGTGCACTTGGGGAGCTACGATACGTAGCCAAATCCAGTTACGAAAGCCAGCTATAACGGCTGGGGAAATCATCGTGCTAACGACACGATACCTCCGTTCTGTTTGGATGATCGTCCACATCTGCTTCGGTATGTTGACGTGAGGGTAGCAGCCTACTGGTCGGTCATGGTCCTTCATATACTGTCGTGCCTCGGATTATTATTATTATGTAAAGTGTAGCCCAATGCCCTTTTACTCAAAACAGTCTTTCCAAAGAAGAACACTATGCTCATTGCACACATTCTTAGAACATTTTGAACAGCACTGAGCAATTATTCTTTCTAAGTCACGTAGGCACAAAAAGATTTTCCTTGGGCGGATGTAATTCATATCCACCTGCTGGGGCCGTTTGTCTCCACACCGGGCAAATGCTTGAATGACATTCATGTTCAAGTTTGTATTGTTGACTCTGTGCTTCATATGTGGTCTTATAATTTCTAGGTTGTAACATCGCGGCGTTTTTCTTTCTTATAGCTGCTAAACTTCGTCCCTCCAGATTTGTACAGTATACAATAGGCTACAATATTAGTCGTAATGAAGTAACTCAATGCATCTTTCGGTACTGACGGATATTCCTCTTACGGGACCTGGAGAAATTTTGGTAATATTATGAGTATGCACCCTGTTAGAAGATGGTAGTGTTTTATTCCACTGAGTTCCATCACTTCCGATCAATATGTTCTAAGGCTGGGGCTTATTCTCTGTATAATTGATGTCAGATGCTTCATCACTACTTACTTCCTCATCATTGCTTATGTACTATGCATTCTGAAGTACCGGTCGAGGTGGGTTCCTCCAAGTCGGTGACCGGGGGGTGCAATGGTGGCTCTCGTGCTCTTCTTTTTGGCCATTTTTCGTCTTATCACCAACCACCCCTTTTCGTTCTCTCCTCTTTTTCATCACTATTTCTCCTTGCCGGCCACCATTGCATGCGGAACGCCCACCACATCATCACAGCCATTTTCACCTCTCCATCCCCGCTGTTTTGCCACATCCGCCACCATGACGGGATTTCTTAAGAATGCCTGGTGAGGCTATATTATTCTTCCTCTTCTAGTCCATTATATTCATTCTTAGGTTAAGGTTATTAGGCTTATAACTCCCGTCTCACCAGCGGGGATCTTTCCTATCTCCGTGGTCCTGTCCCACGGTTTCGAGCGCGAATTCCAACTTGTGTGGCCCGACAGGGCGCCCAGCAACGAAGCAATAGTGGACCCTTCATACTGCCCCTATATGCAAGTTTAGGTGCCGAACCCGGACCAGACGTCAAGTACACCCACGTAGAGCCCCCCAGGGGGCCCGGGGCGATTTAAACGTCCCGGTGACCTACTCTGCTCGCCGGGACGGATATATCGCTCCGACGTGTTACCGCTGACTTATGGGTGTCGCAGTATAATCAACCACAAGTCCCCTGAAGCTGCGTGCGATCTCAGATTGTTCCGGCTTTGGGAGGGTAGGTCGGAGTTAGCCGCAATAGTCTGGCGGTTGTGTTCAGTGTAGAGTGGGGAGCCACGGGCGGTTATTCCCGTGGTAGGGGCATAAAACTGCGACACGCCTCTGGCGCAGAACTTGCCGTTAGGTATGTAATGTCCAGTTTGAAGGGTAACTTGCGTGAAGTGGGTTGCTTGGGATCGTGCTGTGGGGGGGGGGTCCCCACGGCCGGCATAGACCGCGAAGAATATTTCGGTGTCTTTTTCTTTCGCCCCCCCCCCCGGTGGCAGGCTGACGCCGACGGTTCCGTAGGGGGGCCAGTTCAAAATGTCCTCGCGCTCCAACCTTCCTTCAACTCAACAAAGTAATAATACAAAGAAAAGGAAAGTGGCTGATGCCATTATGATTAATCCAGAATCAGTAAAGATTGTTGTGCCGCCTGCGAGATATATCAACATCACTCTTGACAGCAACGAAAAGACAATGAAAAACATCAGCCCGTTCTACATCAAGCGCGCCCTCGATCAGTTGGTAGGAAAGGTCAAGAATGCAACTCGCCTTAGAAATGGAAGTCTCCTCATAGAAATATTAAATCAGAAACAGTGAGACTCTATTAGAGGCGTAGTTGTTAGGATCGTACCCTATCCAGACTGAACGTCACTCCTCACTCAATAGCATACGAGGAGTCATTCGTACGGAAGCTCTAGATGGTTTATCTGACGAAGAAATTCAACTAGAGTTAGCGGAACAGTCTGTTTCCAAAGCTTACCGCCTAACTGGTAAGAAGGATGGACAGACGTTCCCTCTGCATACAGTTTTCTAGACCTTCGAAGTACCGTCTCTCCCAGAGTTTATATACGTTGGGTATGAACGTGTTCCTGTCCGCGCGTATGTGCCGAACCCTATGCGGTGTTTCCGCTGCCAGCGGTTCGGACATACGCAAAAGCGTTGTACAAATACCACCGTTTGTGCAAAGTTTGGCGAGTCTGATCATGGTGATTCCCCATGTGCTCACGCCGACCATTGTGTCAATTGTGACGGGGACCACGCGTCAAACTCGAAAGTCTGCCCGAGATACACTGAGGAGAAAGACATACAGGTACTTCGTGTGGAACAAAATCTTACCTTTTTCGAAGCGCGGAAGAAATATTACAATGACAAAAAGAAAAATAACAAACCTACGTATGCGTCAGTCGTTAATAAATCACTCGAAGGTATTGATGCACCGACACAAACGCCACCTCTCACAGCCGCTACAGTTTCTGGAAAAGTCGAATCCTCGACACAAAGATTTGTCGATTGCGCCACCCACACAGAGACAGATGATAGCTGTGGCCTTACCATCCGGCCGTATGTCCGTCAGCCTCTTCCGGAGACGGCGAGTACAAGCGACTCGAAACCTGACAGGAGGTCTCGACGTCGCACAACCCGATCGGAGGACAAATCTCGATCCCGATCCCGATCTGGAGACCGCCGTACGGAGAGCGAATCGCCACAGCCTATCAGTAAGCAGTTTGGAAAACCGAGTGAGTGGCGTCAAAGAAAGGAAGAAGAACCGATCCCTTGTGAAACCGCCGTGAAACCGTTATGTCCACAGATATATTACAATGGAACGTGAACGGTGTTCGCAGCCGCTATGCAGAACTACAGCAACTGGTCTATCATGAACAACCTTCAGTTGTCTGTCTTCAGGAAACACACTTCCTGCCCGAACATTCTCTGAGTCTTCGGGGCTACAAAGTCTACCGGTATGATCATCTAGCCGGTGTACGAGCTAATGGAGGGTATGCTATCCTGACTAGAGACAATATACATTCCTCTGCCATTGATATTCGTAGCCATCACCAACTTACAGCTGTCAGAGTAACCTTACCATCTATCTCCTTTACAGTCGCTTCTATATACTTTCCTCCCGATTTACCATTCACAGAACAAGATTTGCAGACTATTGCCGCACAACTGCCCGCCCCATTTCTTCTTCTCGGGGATTTCAATGCTTCTCACCATAGCTGGGGCTCGAATACAGATGATGACAGAGGACGAAAAATAGTAGAAGTTTGTTCCTGCCTGAATCTTATTGTCCTTAACACAGGCGAGGCCACCCATCTATCAATGGCCCATGGTACATACTCCATGATATACCTTTCTATTTGTAGCCCAGTTTTGTCTGCGCACTTGGATTGGTCGGTCATCCGTGATCTACTTGGTAGCGACCACTTCCCTCTTCGAGTGCGTCTTTCCGCAATACGTCCTGCGGAGTCTCGTTCTCCTAACTGGGTTATAAAGAAGGCGGACTGGGTTTGATTTTCGACGTCCTTGAGATTCACTGAACGTGAATATGACACTGTGGATTCCATGGTTGAGGAATTCTCAAAGAAGGTGATTGAGGCTGCCGAACTGAACATCCCCCGGTCATCCTGTAGACCAAGACGCATTCCTGTGCCTTGGTGGACAGAAGCGTGCAAGGAAGCTATCCGCGAACGGAAACGTGCCCTTCGCCTCTTCGATCTTCATCCAACCCAAGATAATTTTGTCCAGTATAAACGTCTCCGTGCTCGAGCACGTCGTATTATCTCTGACGCGAAAAAGGCGTCCTGGACAAAATATGTATAATCTTCAACGAAGAATGTCCCAGCTAAGGTAGTCTGGGACAAAGTCCGTCGCGTAATGGGAAAATGTAGTTCTGCTATTCCGGGTCTTCTTAATAACGGAGATATAACTACAGATCCAATAGAAATAGTTGAGCTACTAGCTACTTCTTTTGCCCATGTAAGTAGCTGAGCACATTATGACCCAGCATTTTTAACACACAAAAGTGCTGCAGAAGAACAAAATTTGTGTTTTACCTCTAATAATATGACACCATATAATGCACCGTTCACGTCCGCTGAACTGCAGGCGGCACTTGAGAAATCCCCTGACACCTCACCAGGTCCCGACAATATCCATAACCGAATGCTACGCAATTTATCACCAGCTGGTAAGTCCTTCCTCTTAGATATATATAACAGAATTTGGACTGAAGAGACCTTTCCTTCTTCTTGGCGATTGGCCATAGTAATTCCAGTCCGGAAAATTGGGAAGGACCCATCGTTGCCTATTAATTACCGACCTATTTGTCTAACGAGTTGCGTGTGTAAGGTTATGGAGAAAATGATCAGTAAACGCCTTCTGTGGGTACTCGAATCGGAAAACCGATTATCCGGGGTTCAATGTGGTTTTCGTAGGCACAGATCTGCTATAGACCATCTAGCCCGGCTGGAAGGTGCCATTAGGGATGCTTTCCTGAAGAAGGAACATCTAGTGGCTGTCTTCTTTGACCTGGAAAAGGCCTACGATACTACTTGGCGGTATGGAATCCTCCGAACTCTCCACAACTGGGGTCTTCGTGGAAGTCTCCCATCCTTTATTGCCAACTTTATGGCGGAGCGGTATTTCCGAGTTCGCATAGGTACCACACTTTCTACTGCTCATCTTCAAGAAAATGGCGTTCCGCAGGGGTCTGTATTGAGTGTGCTTCTATTTTCCATTGCGATTAATAGTATAGCCGACAGCATAGGCCACCGAGTATCGGCTCTTCTATACGTGGATGATTTTAGTTTGTATTATAGTTCGAGATATCTGCCATCTATCGGACGACAAATACAACTTGCCATCAACATATTGTCTGATTGGGCTCGTCGCAATGGTTTCAAGTTCTCCACTCAGAAGACGCAATGCATTCACTTTTATAATCAACGTGGATTACATCCCCACCCTGATCTACGTCTCGACGGAGTGGATCTACGATATACAGACACTGCGAAATTTTTGGGACTCATCTTTGATTATAAGCTATCTTGGGAGGCACATATACGGGACTTACGATGGCGATGCGAAAAATCCTTAAATATACTTCGCCTATTTTCAGGTGTACGCTGGGGTGCAGACCGAACAGTTCTTTTACGCTTGTATCGTGTACTTATACGTTCAAGACTTGATTGTGGATGTTTTATTTATGGCTCGGCAAGACAATTGAAACTTCGAATATTAGATGCAGTACACCACCAAGGTCTAAGACTCGCAACGGGAGCCTTCCGAACTAGTCGGATAGAGAGTCTCTACTGCGAGTCTGGGGAATTGTCTCTATATCGGCGACGAAACATTTTGTTGTGCGCATACGGGCTAAAACTGCTCACTCAGCCTGAGCACAATACATTCGATAGCTTTCATTACTCCCCGTTTGCTTATCGGTACAGAGAGAACCCACGGCGACCTCGTCCAGCTGGTGTCCGTTTTCGTGACATTCTCTCTGATCTGGACATCACACTCCCAACGGTTACGGGAATTCAACACCCTCCCACTCCGCCGTGGATTATGATTCGTCCCCTATTTGATTTATGCCTGAGCCAAAGTTTTAAATCATTTACACCCTCTTTTATTTATCGTCAACCTTTTTAATGAATTGCTATCACAATTCCCAGATTTTAGCCTGATTTTTACTGACGGATCCCGTGTTAATGATTGTGTAGGTTGCTCCTTCATCGCAAATGGTCAAACGTACAAGTTTAAGATGACGTCATATACCAGTGTTTTTAGCGCGGAGTTATATGCCATCTACCGGGCATTATTGTTTTTAATCATGGAACCTCGGGGCAGATATCTTATCTGCTCCGATTCTTTAAGCGCCATTCAGTCTTTACAGTGCTTCTACTCTGATGATCCTCTTATTCTACGAACCCAGGCTCTTTTCCACTCACTCCTGTCGACGGGTTCCGAAGTTGGAGTAGTGTGGATCCCAGGCCATGTTGGGATTCCAGGAAATGAGGAGGTAGATGCTGCAGCCAAGGACGCAGCACTGAATGGTACACCGGTGTATTATCGTGAGAGGTGGCGAGACGTCTTCAACACTTTGAAACATTTAATCTGGCGGCAATGGGAGGAAGAATGGTCTGCACAACAAGGGAATAAATTACGAATGATAAAGGAAAGTGTTCGGGAATTGGATTCGTCTAAAAGAGCGTCACGACGCGAAGAAGTTTTAGTTACGAGGTTGAGGATTGGCCACTGCCGTTTTACACATGACCATCTTTTAAATGGTGAACCTCCTCCGGTGTGTGACGCATGCCATGTTCCAGTTTCTGTGGAACATGTGCTATTGCACTGTAGGAAATACGACCGTTTTCGACGTCAACATGCGATAGGCGTGACGCTCTTGGTAACGATTTTAATCGTGTGAACGCAGTTTTAAAGTTTTTATCCAGTACAGGACTAGACAACGTCATTTAATTTTTATCGACCCATAGACTCTTTACATCTAGGGGACACACTATTTACAATTTATGTGCCCTGTACTCTGACTTTTAGATTGCATTACATTTTAGGTATTAATATTTCTGGTCACCAGACTTTTTACATCTGGTGACGGTTTTAGTAACCGCCTTCCTGGAGATATATATGTATATTTTTGTACCTTTCGGTTTTAACACCGAGATTTTAATTGATGTCGCTTTTACGTCTACCATCTTTTAAATGAGTTGTTGTACTGACTTTTGTTCAAGGGCGCAAATAGCCATAGACGCTGACGCGCCCTTTAAACACCACCATCAATCAATCATTCTGAAGTATCTGACATAGACCTGCATTCAGGTTCACTCTCTGAAGGTTCGCTAGATTCATCCAACCATTCAGAAATTGCGGTTGAATAATTAGAATTTATTTTAATACTTGCAGTAGGCCTACATCGCCTTTCTTGAGAACCACTAATTGATGCCATACTTTATACAAAAGAATAAAACTTTCTAAATTTAGAAATAAATGTGTAAATAGAAGTAATAATAAACACTTGCATGATTTCTATTTTTTCCTCTCTATGAGGCCGGGAGGGGAACATCCCTATACACCGCGACCTGAGGACTATAGTGCGCCCCTGGAATGAGTTGTAGAACAACAACCGCACCCACGCCGAACCGACCTAACCCCTAAAACCCTAACAACCAATCCCGTTATCCCTCTAAGTCTGTGGACCATTCCACCCCAACAGCCTCCACCACATTCCCCTCTCTAACGGTCTGAGGTGTACACCACCCTTCCCATCTGGCCAACGGTCTGAGGTGTAGACTGGGTCACCAACTACCATGCCTTGAGATATCCGTGGAGGCCGGCCGAGAGCGTCAGGAGCTCCGAAGAGCCGCAGCAAGCGTGATCTGAAGACCAAGAAAGACAACCAGAATGATAAGGAAATGATGATGAGGGGGGAGGGAAGGAAGTGGCGAGAATGAGTGGAGTTCCATACGCCTGATAAAGTTACCTGATATTCATCCATAGAAGTGACGGAAAAACCTCACCCAGGCAACTCGTCACAAGCGGGGAATCGAACCCCAGCCCGCTGGGTTCGGGAGCGAACGCGTTACCACGCGACCACAGAGGTGGACATGATTTCTATTAGTAACACATAAAAACACAATTAGAGTACGGTAATAAGAATACTTATATTTCACAGCTCTGAGAACAGAAGCTTACTCTGCTAATGTTAAATCCAAAAATGTTTACAAAATAAAACGCTGCAACAATTGCCACTAGGATACAAATGTCAGAAGTGTCAACATTCACATATTAGCAATAAAACATAAAATTGTAAGGCTGTATAATGAATAAAGCAGGACAGGCCAGAGAGGCCCCCCCCGCTGTTTAATTTTACGTGTAGCATTAACAAAAATTAATTTTGAACAGTTTATCTTAATGTATCTCCTCAAATGATCTTACAACATATTCTTAGATATATTGTAGAAGATTACATGAAGTTTGGTGCAATTTCATAATATTTAAACACTTTTAAGGGAGTAATTAAATCGATGAAAGGCCTCAAAGACCCCCGCCATGCATCCTAGGTTTAAACATCTCTAATGTTATTTATTTCAATGATTTATGTTCTTCAAAGTTACGAAATCTTTTCACATCGACCAAATGCTACTTCGAGAATGATGAGCAGGACTCAAAACGCACGAGAGTTACGAGAAGAGAATCGAAAAACAAGTACAACGAACAGAAGGAGCGAGAGCGGCAGTTAGTTTTGTTCATTTCTGGGGTACACCCTTTTATATTAACTCTAAAATACACAGCTGATAGTGAATTTTATTTGATGTGGTCGCTGTGACAGTTTTTCCTCCACTCGAAATATCCCATTCTGGAAGGGAATGTTGGATATTTTACCGTGCGTTGTGGCTCTTATGAATTAAACATTATTGTTTATGTGAACAAAGGAATCTACTTCGCCATGTGGTATGAGCTTTATGTGCCATTGAATATTACTCGAATTAAAAGTTCATTAGCAGCATTCAACAATGCGTTAGACCATTCATCAGCAATGAACAAAAACTGACCTAGTAGAAGTGCAGATAATTGCGTTCTGCATTAAGTATGCGTGATCCAGTAATTGCTGTGAAACGGATAAGCGCCGGGCGAAATGAGCGTTGGATTTGCGGAACATGTGAGCCAAAATTTGTTAAGAAATGTTTGTTGTTCCAAGGGCCGGATAGTTATGTACTAAAAATCAGCAAAATATGTACATATATATGCATTTAAAAATCTTAAAATATGTAATAACACCATTAAAATACGAAGAAATATGTAACATTATAATATCAGAATTTCCCTACATTTTCTTGAAATATGTTGCTGATAGGCTACCTACAGAATCACATGTCTTAACACATACCCTATTATGGATCCTATACTATAACTGGGTATAGGGTAAGAGGGTACAATTTCTAACAGTAAACACATATTTGTATTTCGTGGGCAAAATAAGCATAAGAAATTTCTAAATTTATTGTGAATACAATGTTCAAGACCTAGTTGTCTTTCCACAACAGTATAAGAAACAAAGTATGTTTACATTGTCCATAGTTGTAAATGTTTCAATAAACAAAAAAAAAGCGTTCGAAAATGTACCGCAGGGTACAATTCTGAACAGGTCAGGTACAATTTCGATCAAAGGCATTTGCCACAAAAAAAAAACTGCTTTATCCTCTTGCACCCACGCACACTTCGTCATACCACACGTTGCATGTCTGGCATCGGATCCACTCCCCTTTCAACATGGAGTCCTTTGAATAATAATTCAGTAGGAGAGACCACATTCGTCTTCATTTGATGGAGTGAATGATGTTGCCCTTTGTTTCACTCTTTTTTTGGGTGCAGATTTATTTTTTCCTTTAGTCCGAGTATTAAGTGCAGAGGATTTCTTAGATCGTATTTCGTTGATATGCTCTTGCGAAGTAAGCTGGAGTGACGTGAGCAGTTTCCTTTGACATAAATAAGCTTTTTTTCTCGAGTGAGTTAAGAAGTCGCTATCTGCATTTTCTGGAGAATCAGAAGGACCATTTTGCTGATTTTCTGAAGGACTCTGACTGGCCACGGCCAAATCAAAAGCAGCACGTTTAACCTGCAAGGGGATAAGACCTAAGTCTCTATTTGCTAAGTACAGGAGCCTATCTACCAAAGCCTTTTCCATGTCTCCCTGTAACACGTGGAGTGAGATCAGTCTGTTTTCCTTTTCCTTGTTTACTCTTTCATGTAGAGTGCTCAGTGGAAGGTGATACAACGCGAATGCTCCTTTCAATGAAATATCCCCTGAAATTACATTTTTGATTGTCTTTTCAATAGCATTAGAATTCTATTTCAGACGTTTTTTTTCTTTTCTGTTTTCCTTTGTGGCATCTAAAATGCCAACAAAAAAATGACGTAGTTAGAATGGTTACAAACAACTGTTCGAAATTATAGTCTACTTTTAGCGTTCAGAATTGTACCTGAATAATGTTCGAAATTGTACTTCAGCTATCCTTGAGAAATGACTAAATAGTTTTCTAAACTGTTCATAGATAACACTGATGTGCCGGTGACATGTATAACGAAGACCACAGAACAGGTTAGAATAAGATACAAAGCAATATTTATCATTGTAATACAATACCACAACGGGAAACTACGAGCCATTTTATAACAGAGCATATTCTGTAGCCAAAGTGCTTACCTTTATTTGAAAAATGATTTATTTGTAATATATAGTAACACTTTACAACACAGCTTTTTAGGAGACAAACTTATAGAAGATTGATTATTGACGCTATGTAACTCAAGCAGAGTTACGAACACATTAAACTCGCAAATGTTAAAAAAATCTTAGTGCGTTCAGAATTGTACTATGCTCGAAAATGTACCCCCTTACCCTAATAATCTGGATATGTATGTAACTCAAAAATTGGAAATTACATATTGCTGTTAATTTTCGAAATTACGAGCCCCATATCAATGAGGAACAAACATGTGTTTCAAATTGTCAAATAGAAAACTTCTCCTGTTATCGCGTAACATGGCTTTGTTCTGACTAAATGATCGTTCAACTTCACATGAAGTAATGGGTGCATATTTAAACTTCCATAAATCTTCTGGTGTGAACTCAATTTAAAAGATTTCGGTACTACCTTCACTTAGCACTCTGTTAATGGCACTGATTGTCTTGAATCTTCGGCTTTCTTCAAACTGGAAGAGAGCTTATCCTTCACTGCAACTCCAACCGGCCCTTGTAGACTTTCCAGAGAAGTGACTACAGAATGAACAACATCAAGGCTGTCTGAAAATTTGGTAGAAGATGTCTCCAAAGATATAATGGCAGTGCATAAATGCGAAAAATTGCACTGGATGTAGGCAATATCATTTTTAAGCTTTACATCACTAACTGATTGTTTTGCTGTTTCTACAGAAATGCATCTTGGGAATCAAAATGCTGGAGAACTTGTTTCACAGAATCAAAGTTCTTCGCGTAGTAGCCTACAACATCAGTCCTCCGTGTAAAGCTTTAACTTTACACAGACTGAGATTTTCTCTTTCGGCATCTTTTAATACAATATTTAACTTGAAATTAAAAAAAAGTGTTGAGTTCACACAGCACAAAGTTATTTTTCAGTCGACACACGCCGGCTAACTGCGACCAACTGACTAGAGATGGGTAAAAAATAACACAACAGTTATTTTGGAACTGTTCCGGTCTCGGAACTGTTGCAAAAATGAACAGTAGGTCGGAACCTCCTGTTCCGAAATAACAGTGTTCCGACTCAGAGCTGCTCACTTGCCCAGCTGTTGCGGGCTCGCAGTACCGCGTTGCACAAGGTATGTTCCGACTCCGAAATAACAGTCGGAACGTCGGACCTCGTTCCGATGACAGCTGCGGTTACACTGTTCTCGTTGTTCTTTATGTTGTACTTGGAACTTCGTTGGATGAAGTTGGTACTTGAAACTCTCACGTGGTTGGAGGGGGACGTATGGAAATTGAAATCCTTGCCGTGGCGCGAACTTTAATATCAACAATTGGAAGACTGGCCAATCATCTGTAATATGTCCTGGTTATAGTAAGTATTTAATAATCTGTAATATTCATTCATTCCTATTCAATTCCGCGGGAATTGTTAATTCCCGCTTTAAAGTTTATTTCACCATTCCTTGACTAATTCTGTTTTATAAACATTCTACAAAGTCATAAAGTACGCATACTATTATTAATTCATTGATCAGCTGTTTCTATACATGTAAGGTTAAAGTCGTAAATGAGGTGTTTGGTGCAAAAACCAGATAAGTCCACTTTTGGTCGAAAACGAGTTAGAGTATGCATGATATATAATACGACAGTGAGCATCTTTTGGTGCAAGAACCAGAGTTGTGTGGACTTATCTGAATGAGATATGCTTAGTTGCCAACAGAGACCGTGGGTGTGTTTGGAGCAAGAATCAGCCTAGTCCTGGACTTGTCTGGTTCTTGCACCAAAAGATGATAGCACAAGTGTAGCAGTTGTTTCCTTTTAGTAAAATGGGTGAATGAACGAGATGTAGTGTAGCTTTGTCAGTTTATTGTGTGTTTCAAACATGTCAACTGATAATTCAATCAGTGATAGTGATAATGGTGAACATTCAAGGATAAGAAAACGTGACCCCAGTAAATGGAAAATAAACAGAGACAAAGTGAAAAGATTAAAGGGTGAATTATTATGTCTCATGCAGCTCGTGCAATAGGCCCTGCATATAATTGTAGGCGAAAAAATGTTGATATATTGGACGGAGAAGAAAAAAAGGAAATAATAACCAAGTTCAACTGTCTTTTAAGTAAGAAAGCACAAGATGACTTTTGTGTGCATCCATTACACCAAGATCTATTCAACGACGAAGGCCTAGAAAAGGTGAAGATTCAGGGGTTCGTAACTTCTCATATGCATACAAGTTATGTGACAGGGACTTTGACATTAATGAAAAGAATAAAAGGCATATAACTGGATTGATTAGTCCTGAAGAATATCAATAACTTCTCAGGAAATCATCTACGTTATTTACAGTTGTTCCTGTCACACAAACCATGTTCAAATCTTCAGATACCATTTCAAACCTTTGTTTAAAGGAAACATGAAAACAAGAATTTCAATATAAAGTCTCAATATAAAGTATTTAAATACAGTTCCCAGCACAAATATATATTGAAAGTCAGCCAACATCAATAGGCAACTGTTTTTTCAGGGTTCAGTTTTCTGAAGAAAACAACCAACGGAGAGCTTGGTTTCCAGATATATTATTGTACAATGGGCCATTGCCTGTTTAAAGGGCTAAAAATATGAAGATGTGATGAAACTGGCCATGATATTGCTTCAGCAGACATGGGGTTCTACGAGAAAATGTATCATTCTCAAGGTAGTGCCAATGAAGCTTGTGAACATAGCTCAGATGATTCTGAATAAGAAGTTAAAGACTTAGAGTGGATGCTGTATTTCAATTAATTTCATTTCCTGTTTTCTCTATTTGATTACCGATATCAAGTTAACTCACAATATTTTCATTAACTTGTTACTAACATTGAATAACCTACTAAATACAATAGGCCTACTGGTATTATCTTTATATAATGCATCTTTCTTTCTACTAAATTCTGTTTCCTTTTATATTTTAGTGTACTATATTTATTTCTGTACAGTATTACCAGTTTTATACGTTCTGGTATTCTGATAAATTTACGATGATTATTATTTTTTAATTTTAGTAGGTTATTTTACAACGCTTTGTCAACAGCTTAGGTTATTTAGCGTCTGAATGAGATGAAGGTGATAATGCCAGTGAAATGAGTCCGGGGTCCAACACCGAAAGTTACCCAGCATTTGCTCATATTGGATTGAGGGAAAACCCCGGAAAAAACCTTAACCAGGTAAATTGTCCCGACCGGGAATCGAACCCGGACCACCTGGTTTCGCGGCTAGACACGCTAACTGTTACTCCAAAGGTGTGGACGACGACGATTATTATTATTATTATTATTATTATTATTATTATTATTATTATTGTAAGTATTTAAATATAGCATGAAACCATACATAATAATTTAATTATTCACTTCAACAGAATTTATTGAGAATGTAAACAGTGTAGTTTGATAACTATTCTCTTGGCATTTGTACACTTAAATATTTCAAAATTGAACAGGACTTTTTATAAATGCAAAAATTTGCACTTTTGAAGTATAATATGATTCACATGTAAAAGATATTGTAAGATTATTAATAGTTAATAACAAAATAATGATCTTGCATTGTTCATATATTGTTTTTCATGATATTTACTTAGATAATAATGGTCTTTCCCAAATCATATGTCAGATTTTAAATGTTTGGTGCAAAACCAAGATAAGTCCAAATAAATATATAATTAATTTTAAAACGCACATCTATAATTTTATAATTGATATTCGTATATAACAAACAAAAAACATACAGAAATCGTTCAGTACCATTACATTTGTACAATTCCTAAAAATACATGCCTTCAATGGATGCACTTTGTTTTTGCATTTACTCCAAGAGTGTTTTTCTGGACTTATCAGGTTCTTGCACCAAACCCCTCAAATGGTAATGAGTGGTTTAGTTACAATGTCTGCATGTCGTTTGTTGAGGTTAAGTCTGACAAGCACAAGTTTTTGTGATATCTTCTCTGTTATCAAAGAACGACAAAAATGTTGTAGCATTATTTGTTGGAAACTGCCCATAAGTACTAATTTGGAGAGCGAGCGAGGTTTAATGCGAAGTTTAAATTACACTTTGGTAAAGATGCGTTTCCAACATTTTACTAACCCACTGCGGGGTTTCCAGGTTTCAGTACTGCCAATATATATCTTTTTATTATTTATGAAATTGTAATATATTATTATTATTATTATTATTATTATTATTATTATTATTATAACTGTGCATTAAGAAAAGTAAAAATAAAAATTAATGATTTGTTTTTTTTATTATATAATAGAGAGAACAGAAATTACATACAATATGTTTTAAATGTCATGTTAATTTTTTTTAGTTGGCTACCATGTCTTTATAACTTTATGCACGAAAACAAAGTGTTGTATTCTGTCCTTGTAGTCAACATCTGTTTAATTACTAACATTAAGCTTTTGAGTTCTGTCCGCGTGCACAGCAATTTTCCAAAATCGATTCGAATGTACATTGCAGTGCCATCTATAGATAAGACTGTCTACTATGTCCTCAAAAGGAACATGAGTCAAAGAGAAGGCACGTATCAATGAACGACTCCGACTCATCACCACTGGTGACTGTTATTTCGGAACTGTTATTTGGAACATAGTATTTTTTTCGGAACCGGAACCGTCGGAACTGTTCCGGGAAAAGAACAACTTCGCCCATCACTACAACTGACGCTTCGCTCGGTGACATGGCATGGCTTCGACAGGCAGTGGCAAGGAGCGCATCACGTGACCGAAGGACGGGCAATGAGATTCAAGATAGAAAACCTTTTTGACAGTCTCGCACAAGGTCATACACTTCAAGGATAGACAGGCGTGTTATAAAATGAATGAAATTGCAACTAAGCATGGAAATATTAATAAATATGGAAAAGCATGTACTTAAGTACATATTCTCACATATTTCACTCTTAAGAGGAAAATATGTAAATATATGTATTTTCAAGTTTACTTTTTTTGGCTCTAATTAGCTGACACTGAAAGCGCTTGATTTTACGTCAGTCTCACTGTCTTGTAACTACGCAGGACGGCCGATTCGGCTTCGCGTAAACACAAGTGATGCCCTGATTTCGAAACTGAGATGATAACGAAAGGAAGTTGTGGAGAATTTTGGATTGAAGGTTTATGAAGGAGAGTCCTGAGAAAACCCTAAGACCCTTCGCTTTCTCCACCACAAATGCAACTTCTCTATCCCCGAGATTTGAACTCGGGTCAGCGGACGTTTAAGTTTGCTCCGTTATAGCGAATAAATACTGAGTTTTCAACCTATATCAAATTATTTTTCAGTTTAAGTTTTGAGTATGTAAGACCGATCGTTTTGTGAATGTTTCAAAGTGTCAATTTAATAGGATTTTGGTTCAGTACACCACTTAGCAATCAGTGTCACCTGTGAATGTACAGCCGGAAGTGAGGTCCCAATGAAAATAAACATTGCTGCAACTATAGCCCGACCACTGACGTCAAAACCTGCGCCACAAACCAGTGTTCGTTCGTGCGCAGGTTGTCATAGTGGGGGATGTGTTGTGTTGTAGTTGCGCTCCCTAATCGATTTCTCGCAGTACGTGTCCGCGTCCAATCTTTCACTTTTTAATCAATTAAAGGGTACACGGGAAAAATGAACAATGTCACATTTCCATTAGAGGTGAGATAGTGATCTATTTCAGTATATTACTGCAAAATTTATTGATGTTTCTACTTGAAATGAAGGAAATGTTGAGTGTATCCGTGGTTTTAATTCTCCTTTACCACTTTTAATAAAAATAATACTAAAGTTTGTAGTCATACAGTGAATTAGATAATGACATCACCTATAAGAGCATTGTGACATTGTTCGTTTTTCCCGTGTACCCTTCAATTATTAATATTCCATTTGGACTCACTGTGTATAGTTAAAACAGATTGTAATTTATAATAATGGTAGGGGAACCAAGTGTGCGCGGCAGGCTTTTGAAAAGTGACGCGCGTAAAATTATTTATAACGTTGCGAAGTACTTGAAAGAGAAAAAAAAATGAATTTAAGTTGAAATATGTCACATCAACAAGAAAGTTACGGGAGTTTTTGCCACCTTGAAAAACGTTCTGAAGGAAGGGGCAGTGCCATTGTCTATCAAGGGCCAGGACAAGTTTTCAACGCCAAATGTGAAGAAGAAAGAGAGAAAAAATATAGTGAAAATTGAGAGTTTACTGAGGGTGTTGTTAGAAGGAAAATACATGAATATTACACTCTCAAGAAACTTGTTCCCAGGGTGCGAATTAAGATTTCTGATGAGGGGGGGGGGGATAGAAACCTAGGTAGAGAATACCGTACGTAACATTATTATTATTCTCATTCGATACCGCTCAACGCTTGGTCGCATTGAATTGCTTGTCTTGCATCTTGATTATAATATAACAATAATTATATCCGTGAGCAGGCTTAAGATAAGATGTGTAATTTCCAAGTTTTTGATTGTTGTCAGCTTGCCAGTGATGATAATACATCAATATAATTTTCTTTACTTTACACTATACTTTATGAAGTATACTTGTATTAAAACAATTATTTTTGTGAGGGGGGGTAGAAGTTATCCCTGACAGGGATGTTAATATGAATTTATGAGGGGGATAACTTTCCAACAGGGGGAAATTCCCCCATCCCCTCATTAATTTCCACCCTGCTTGTTCCAACAATAAAGAAACTGAATGCTGAATTGAATAGCACCGGGACTCTAAAGTGCGGCAGGGAATATTTGAGGACACTCTTATAACCACTAGTGTTCAGGTGGAAGAAATATATGTCTAGAAGAATTTGTCTAATTGAAAATCCCGAAATCGCATCCTGGCGTGTTATATACCTAAGCTCAATTTGCAGATATCGTGAACAGAAAAGAAATATTGCTTATTTGGATGAAACATACGTAAATGCTTCCCACATTATCAATTCTTATTGACAATCTGAAAATGAAGTGTGAGCAACAAAGGCTATCGGCAAGGGCCCCAGATTAATTATTGTCCATGCAGGAGGGGGAAATGATTTTGTAAACAATGCCTTGCTGCTATTTAAATCCCCCCCCCCAAAATTTGGCGACTATTACGACATGAATGCTTCTAATTTTACGAAATGGTTAAACACAAAAGTTGTCCCAAATCTGCCTCGCAATTCAGTTGTTTTGGATAATGCGAGCTGTCATAGCATGCAAATAAATAAAAAGCCAACAATGACGACGCTAAAGAAAGATGTTATTCACTGGTTGAGTGAGAAGTATGTACCAATTGATAATAACATCAACAAACCAGGTCTGTTACAGTTGGTGAAAACTGTTCCCATGGGGAAAACATACATTGTCGACCAAATGTTCAAAGCACATGGCCATGATGTACTGCGGCTCCCTCCATATCATGCAGCTCTTAGCCCAATAGAATTGTTTTTTGGTGAAATAAAAGGCGCAGTCGCCGCAAATGATCTGGCCAATGCAAGCCTCAGAGCAAAACAAACACTTTGTGAGGAACTCTTCCGAGATTACACAGGAGAGAAGTGGAAAACATGCTGTGATCACATCAAAAAACTGAAGATACATACTGATAGTCCGTCATATGGACGACGCTATGGATAGTTTCATTATAAGTCAGAGAGATGGCTCAGAAAGGTCCTTTACAGACACTGTTTCTGAATCGGATTCACAGTTGGAGTCCGACTAGTGCAACCTGGCCTAGCAAGCTGCTCGTTTAGGGATATCTTATGCGAAGTTTTACCGCTAGATGGCAGGAGCGTTCCATGCGGCGCAACATGTTGTAGGGCTTGTTATGTCATATGCTACAGTTGATTACGTTTTCCCGCTTGTTGGTTTTCTGTGCGTGTCAAAATTATATTTACAGTTATTTTGTATAACCTACGATAATTTAATATAATTCAATATTTTCTTACCTCATAATTTAATTTAATTTGCAATAAATAATAACGTAAACCTGTATAATATTGAGCGATTGCCCGAGATGGGTGGGGAAATCTGCAGTATGCAGAATATAGATACGAGTAAATTGAATGTTCATGAACCTAAACGAAAACTTTGAGAACGAGATGCACGAATAAAAAAAACAGGAACTATGTCGAAGGTGAATATTGCCCTCTTTAATCATTAGTATTTAAGAACCGTACGCTAAAAACCGGATATGTAGCCACCAATATGTTTTTTTTAATAGGAAAGGGACTATCGAGATTAAATTCCTTGTATTTTTTTTCTGTAGTTGCAGAAAGATTAAATGCAATTTTTAATAGGATTATGTAATATGATCGAAGTAGTATCACGATTAGTCGTGCGTTTTGTAGGTTAATGACATGCAGTTTTGAATACTATATAGGATTATTTTGAAAATTTGAAGTTACAACATGGTTTTAATAATTAGGGTAGAGTACATTAAAAACATTATTCAGGAAATGGATTTCAATACGGATTCTCCTGGGTAATAAACATCACAGTTTAACGAGAGTTTACTGCAGGCGTAAACTTCGGAGACTCCTACAACTACTGCATGTAATCTAAGCCAACATAGCTCGCTATCGAGATTGCATAAGTTTTTATTATATTTTTTCTTCTCCCAGAATGAAACTGTAGTCAACAATTCCTTACTTGAAGTAGTTACTTTTATTTAATAGCTAGCACTTTCGAGAAGCAATTTAATTACTTATATTTTTTAAGGTTTAAAGCATATATTGAGAATATTTTGGGACCTGATTGAAGACAAAAAGCTTTCCTTTGTTTTTACATATAGGAACATAACAAAAATTTGCCATTTTTAGTTGTTTTTAAGAGTATTTAATACACTAATACACTACGTATTTCCTCAATGTTTATATACCGAAAAACAAATGCACACGCAAAGCGCATCCCTCAAAGCACACGTGCGCTATCTGTTGGTGCTAGTTCAGGGTATCCCTACAGTGATGACGTCTCCCCCTCCATAGCCAGGTGAGTACTGGAAAAGTCGAAGGTCTTTTTGTAGTTGGTCGAGCCGTAGTATGTAGTGTGCGCTTGCAGTATGTAACAACTTATTTGACGCCATTAAACACAAATATTTTATATCATAAATTACCCTGTTTTGTATTTCTGAACTCTATTCTTATAAGAGATTTTCTATGTATGGATTGACTACAGTTACAAATTACTTGTGTTGAAGTGCTGGTTGACGTATAAATACCCAGAACACCGGATGTATAAAAACATGTACACGACGGAATAACAAAAAAAGGGGAACTGATGTCTGTCTTCTTTGTGTACAGTCTGTTCGCTTAGATACAGTTTGTCGACTTATAAAACTTAACCTTGGTTAAGATAGTTTGGGAACTGTTTTAGCAACGTATAATAATAATAATAATAATAATAATAATAATAATAATAATAATAATAATAATAATAATAGTAATAATAATAATAATTTTAGTCCACACTGTGGAGTAACGGTCAGAGCGTCTGGCCGCGAAACCAGGTGGCCCAGGTTCGATTCCCGGTCGGGACAAGTTATCTGGTTGAAGTTTTTTCCGGGGTTTTCTCTCAACCCAATACGAGCAACTGCTAGGTAACTTTCGGTGTTGGACCCCGGATTCATTTCACCGGCATTATCACCTTCATATCAGTCAGACGCTAAATAAATTTAGATGTTGATACAGCGTCGTAAAATAACCAAATTAAAAATAATAATAATTTTACATCTTGATTACACAACTTTTAACACTGTATCGCTTCGGAATATGTATGGTAAGACTTTCCTGTGTTAAATTTCCCATGACCCATAAATAGGTCGAAACATATAAACGAGGTACAGTTTCCCTGGAAAAGGATGAGACGATTGAATATTCCTAAGTCTCAGATGTAAAACACTGCGCATGATCTGAGACCAGAGCACTGATACACAAGATAACGAATATTGAGTTACTTAAATTCAGGCTATTTGGTTTGTTACTAGCATCGTTCCGAAATTCACTTCAAAAACTGCAAAAAATAGGATAATATTACGTAAATAAAAGATAAATATATACATAAATCGTGTAGTTAAATCGACAATGGACCTTCATGACTAGATCGACACACCGCACAGAAAGGAACGCTTTCATGTCGTTTCAATAGCTCAGACGGTAAGACTTCTGCGTGTTGTGTAGAAGAGTGCGAGTTCGATCCTTAGTCTACACAACGATTTTTTTGTCTAAATAACGTTGAAATAGCTAAGTAACGTTGAAATAGAGTTTTACAAAGTCCTGAGATTAAGTGTTAATGATCGCAAACAATACAAAATTACAAGTTATAATATTATAAACGTTAATCTAATGAATGCATTTGTACACACATATACAATGTAAATGCATATATGTTAAAAACTAACAATTAAAATGAAATTTAAAAATATATGTAATAATGGACAAATTTTACAAAGGTTTAGAGTCCTTAGGCTAAGTCATTTGTTAAGTAATTATTACAATATTTTATTAACAGCTTTCCCATATGTGTAAGAAATGCACTCGCACAAAACAATTTTTGTTAAAAGTATGGCTTTGGATTATTTCATTCTCACACTTTCAGTTAATTTTAACTATATTATCTACGTGTTTGCAATAGTGTTTAATTTAATGTGCATTCAATTTTATTCATGTTATGATTGAATGAAAAAGCACTGTTGCAGTTATTGACTAATTACATATATTAATACTAATTATTAAATGCAACTGTTAAGTAACCAATTGCAGTATCTTTTGCAAAATCTTGAATGTTTAAGTTGTCAATAATATTTCTGTACTATATACTATAATACGTTAAAAGAATTTGCAATAGATTTGGGATCCTCTACTTTATAATCATTGGTTTTAATGAAAAAATATTTTCTTTCTTAGGATATATACAAGTTTAAATTTAATAATATTCCGAATAGGTTTAATTGTATTATCTGAATTTTGTACTTTTATATTCAAATATATTCTATTTCCCTCTTTCATAATTTTTGATAAATTACTCTGTACTTCTTTCAGTATTTAAGAACGTGAGGATCATTACATTACAACACATTACATATAGATTCTTCTTTTTAATACATGAGATTTTGAAATCCCTGCGTTATCTACATGTTTTTACTTTTGAATTTTTTCACAACATTGAGTGGAGAACATCCACTGAAGTGATTATGAAATTAAGTGAAAAATTCAATACATTTACTCTTAATATCAGTAGTACCAGTATCATATATGTTTTTCCAAGATTCATTTTGTAGACATAAATGTGAATAATCACTAGATACAGGATTTACGATCCTTTCTTAGTTTTTAAATTAATATTTTGAAATTGTTCAGTAACGTTGGAAACACTTAGGATTTGTTTATCATGTTCAGACAAACCATTGATTATAGGTTCTGTCGAATAGGAATTCAGTCTAATTCTGTGTACAAAACATTTATGAATGGCTGTGCTACTTCAGCTTGTATGCTGTGGGAAAATGACTCTGCGACTAAGGTTTCCAGTTTCAAGGAGTGAATTTAATTTACTTTTACGGAAAAGTTCCGAGAGATAATCTATGTTTATGTCGCTACAGATCATAAATTCCATATGAGATTTATAAAGTCTTTTCTTTACAAATTCAATGTTGGCTATAAATATTAATAAATAATGTAAGAAATATGAATGATTGTAGTTAGAAGTCTGATTTACATTATTAAAAGCAAGAAGTTACATTCCTCCGCAAGATTCGAACTTTCGATGATGGTTTTGTCGTCCAACGTACAACCACGGACCTATTCAATGCTTATGTTAATAACCTACAATTTAGCTGTAGCAATGTGGTGTCATAACTTGGGGTTAGTTTACTTAATGTAATTAGATTTAATTTGATTAGTTTCGCAAAAATTGGACTTCCTGTTATATCCTGTAATTTAGATATTTAATTTATTAACTCTTACTATGCAAGATGCCTGTTATTTCAATAATTCTATATCATGTTAAATAGTCATTGTCTACACTAAAGTATTATCGTAATCCCTCGTTTCTCATCGCAATGGCGAACCGACGTGATATGAGACAGCGAGTTATAGCTCTAGTTGAGGCTGGATATGGGGCTAGATCTGCTGGCCGTTTGGTCGGTGTTCCTGGAAGTACAGCCGCGAGGTGGGTTCATCGTTACCAAAATTTAGGGGAGGTCGAAAATCGCCCTATTCCTGGGCGTTCGCGGATATCTTGATTGGAAGAGGATGCTCTCTTATTCGAGACAGTTCGACAGGACCCCTTTCTGACTGCTAACGAAATAAGAGCAGCATGTAACTTTCCCAGTTCTTCACAGACTGTGATCAGCAGGTTGAGGAACCGCGGTATTAGGAGCCGGAGGGCTGCGCAAATGGAAATATTGGGGGAAGCACAAGCTGTCGACCGTCTTGCCTTCGCTACCAATCGAGTGGATTTCGATTGTAGAAATGTAATTTTCTCCGACGAAACAACCATCTCGAGTGATTACGAAGGTCCTGTCCGTGTCTATCTTGAGGATGGTCTTCGACATGATCAGCGCTATGTGCACCGACGTGAAAGATCGGGGCGCTTTAGCATATCGTGTTAGGGGTGGATGTCTTACGATGGACCTGGCGTTATAGAACGCATCGATGGCCGGTTTAATGTGGGAACTTACGAGCACATTCTGGAAAATATATTCCTTCCCTCCGCCCGAGAACTTTTTCCCGAAGGAACATTGCTGTTCCAGCAAGATAACCATCCCGTGCACTATGCTGCAAGCATTCTAAGATAGTTTCAAAGGAGACCCGAGATCGAAATCATTAATTGGCCTCCGAAGTCACCTGATTTGAATGTCATCGAAAATTTATGGGCGGGATTGAAAAAGAGAGGGATAGCCACCTATGCCCACCGACGCCCTCGAAATCGAGACGAATTGTGGGATCAAGTTGTTGACACCTGGGAAGATCTCGCCGGGGATTAGAACTTATTCCACAATCTCGTGACATCCATGCCGGATCGACTTAGAGCTGTAATAGAAGCTGATGGCATGTGGACAAGATTTTAAGTTAACAGGTCTCTTTTTGTTTCTTATGATTTTTGTTTGAGGAAGAATACTTTTAACTTCCAAGTAAGATTTATTTATTTTTGACGAGGTTCAGCCCACTTGTAAGACCCAGAAATTGGGCATAAATTATTCCATATTTTTCGACAAATTTGACAGTCGAGGAACTCTAACAAATTAATTACACCTCAATAAAAAAAAGTTTTACCCGGGATCGAACACGAGACGTTTCGGTCATACAGGGGAACCGGCACGCTACTATATGAGCTAACGAGACAAGACAGTGACAGCAGCAGTCCAGAATGTAGATCCCTTAGCAGGCATTTGCCATTCGGTACAGTGAAGCAATAATATTTTGTGACTCGAGCTATGTTGTGAAATCCTGGCCTTAAATGGCTGTCTTCTTCGTGATCCTTATTCTGGTCCTTGTCCTTGTTGTGGTCCTTGTAACAATTCTTGTACTATTTGTCGTGTTATGTATCGTTACGTCGATATCGAGTGAACCGCGCTGTAGAACTTTAACTTCCGACGACCAAGAATCGTCTCATTCTTTTTCAGGGTAACTGTACGTTGAAATTTAACACAGGAAAATCTTACCATACTTATTCCAAAATAATAATTTATTGCTAGAACAAAAATACATACTGCTTTTATATAAAAATCACTCTAGCACCCCCAGAAAGAGTGCATACTCTTGCTCAGGGGACATTCCACAAAATTTGAAGATATTTTATTAAGTAACAGAATAAAAAGTAAGAGGAAAAAAAACACGGATATCACTATAATTGGAACTTTAAATGTTCTCTCTTTGCAATAATTTTTAATTGAAGCCCTTATTTAAAGACGGGTCCAACGCGTCATTTTAAAATTTCACATTAGGAAGGAAAACTGAATATCTCGGTATCAAATACCGACACAAGTTAATTTTTTAACATCATATTATAAAGCACTTCCAAGAAGACACGATATAATGTTATTCTTTCTGTGACTGTTTAAAAGGGATTTAATTGTATTTTAAAATGAGAGAATTGGGCTCTTCTTGTAAAATACTACCATTAAAAATAAAATTTCTCTTAAATTCTTATTATTAATTTAATATGAACACATCAAATTCTAAGTTATTACAATAACGTAAATTCAAACAGTTGAGACGTCATACTAAGAAAACTGGAACTCTAAAATACTACATAATGTACTGTATTGTGAACTTACCCCTATACTGAGTTGTATTGATGATATAATAGTCTTACGATTCGAAGCTGGCAGAAGAAGAGATAACTGTAAATGACTGGGCCGTTATTTTAAAAACTGAACGACGGTATTATTACAATAACATCCCAAAAGCTGTAATTGGACTCTTCTTCTGTCAACTGAGATATTCATTACATGTTTTCTGCTGGAATTATAATTATGATCGGGCCCTTTTTCTACTAACGAGATGTCAGAGAAAAAAGTGATTTTTGAAAGAATTCACAGTTGGGCCCTTTTTTAAGTACTCTTAACTGCTTCAGTTACTAAGAGAAGGATTTTGGCATTTTTGCATGAGTCATTCCTTAGTTCAAAATCATATTTTACCACTACTTAAATGCGTTTCAAGAGATTTGAAACGAAACGACAGGATTTTTAGTGCATATATAACTTAGGCATATTTTAAAAGATAGTGGATATTAATTTCCGCTTTTAGTACATATAAATACATAGTTGTTTATTTTTATCAATGAATCATCAAAATAATGTTTGAAAAAATGGCAAATCGTAATACGCAAATTACGAGAAACCGAGACAATTTTGTATATGATTTATTGCAATCTAACGACAATCAGACGGTGGCACCACAATAATCAACATAGCACTCGCTCTTAAACTCGTTCTGTAGAAATATAATATTGTGACATCTCAACAACCTCCATCATCATTCATCCACTGATCCATTCATTCATTCATTACGAATGTTTAATGTAAACCCACTGCCTGTGGTGTACTCTGGATGGTCTCTAACAAAGTAAGTGGTCTACGCTTTTCGGTACCAGCAATATCTATGAGCCACGGTCGTAGATTCTGGGCGAATAACGGCAAATTAACCGTCCTGCCATTGTAAAAGAAAATTAGTTTCACCTTTCTGCTTGTCGGCTCATACAAAAGCATTCTCGTGGACCAGAAAACCTTCGATGTCTTGAATTTTGAAAGAAAAAAGTACTCTAATAGTTTATTGTAACAGCAGTTTCAGTAAAAGGTGAATTTACATATCTTGAGCTTCCTGTGTGCAATAGAGTAACTTTATTGTCTTAGTTGTAAATACGTATATAATTTAGTTCTTACTTCAATTTCAATGTAACCTGAAAAATATAAGAGATTTAAAAATGTGTAGGTGTTGATGAAGTATGTTATAGGCCATTCGGTATCTCGTGAAACTTACCTGCGCGTCAGAGGAAGAAGAATGTGGGCTGAGAAGCTACGCTCCTATTCGTAGCAAGCGAGCTCACTTGCACCCACCATAATATTCTTACTATGGTCCGACCCAGGAATCTGTAGAATAACTTCACGCGGAGCGGAATATCAAGGCGGAGTCTATCAGTGCCGGAGTGTATTGCGGGCAGCATCAGCTGCTAAGGGGTAAGATGCTCGTGGTAGAAGGTGGAGTAAAGTTCAGATAGAAATGCTCCCCTCCCTGCAAGCGATTGGTAGCTTCGTTCAACCAACACCTCCCCTCAGAGCGATCATTGGCCGTAGCCCTGCCACATACCACTTGCGCTGAAGTCTTGTTTCGTCTTTATATTCTACAGATCCCTGGGACGGACCATAAGTTACAAGCTATGTTACGGCGCACGCAAGCATTTCGTTTCACGGGTTAACGAATGACCTATAACGATAAATGAAAATAAAATCAGGTTTTCTTTTTGATAGTGTTCTTGTTTCTAGTGCATATATTCTAGTTCTAATGGCATACGTGCATGCATATTTTCCTATTTCTTAGTACATATGATTGTTCCTCCTAGTAATGACATTTCTGCAAATTGTATTTTCATACTTTGCTCAGGAAACTCTATCTCTCCAATGTAACATAATTATGACATAAGCGTATTTCCTGTACTGTATAATGAAATCAGTTACAAAATGTTTGCAAATTTTCATTGCCGTTCAAAATCAAAAGCAACAATACCAATTTAATAGTCACCACGCTGGTACTCGCAAATCATCCACTAACAGAAGGCATTATGTTCTATTTATTGAAATCCGAATATGATGGTATCGACGACAGATTTAAGAAATTCACGTGTTTTTTTTGTGTAAAGTAATAGAACCTCACGCTATAGAGTTTATGTCCTGCATTAATATTACAGTTTCAACGCAAAGGTAAAAAAAATGAGTTGAGTTATAAAAAATGAGAAAACGAGAGCAACCTGAGAAAATCTGCCGCGGAAATCGTTATCCGCAAGTGATTACAATATTACTAAAACAGGACACGCTCCCAAAATCAGCTTAATAGGTTATACAGTACAATCTCTGAATTATTTAAAACAAAGTGTCGAAATACAGTTTATGTAATGTGACGCGGCAGCCCATGAAGGGCTGAGGCCGACTGTTGACGTCACGTCCTCATGCAGCAGAAGAGTTAACTTTTATCTATCCAGTAGCCTTCAGGGATGACATGTGGTAAGCACGATGACCCCCCAGCCGTTATAGTTAGTTTTCGAAATCGGATCTAGCTATCTACTTACGATGCTGGGAGGGCACCGGTCCCAAACACTGGCCGAAATTTCATGAAAAAATTCCTTCCCCACGAGAACTCGAACCAGCGCAAGTCCAGTCTTGATGCCTTAGACCAGACGCTACGGCGTGGGACAAAGACTGTTTACAACACTCAAAAATGCGAAGTTATTAGCAGCGAAAAATGCGCCCTTAGTTTCTGTGCTTACATTCATTCTACTTCCATGAGGTTGGCCTCTCCGCTATAGCTTATTACGTAGACGTGACAGTTATTTGAAGGTCCCGATTTGGAGTACATAATATATGTGAATATCAATTTTGTTCAGTTTTTCTTATTCTTCAACAATATGATTAATCTTTTTTTGTTTGTTTACTTTCATCTCACCACTCCAATCTCCTTTGTAAATGATTTCTGGACTTCCTTCTGCATGTTTAAAATTCTGGCGGAAGAGAGGTCTTACTTATTTCCTTAAGTTACTGTGACCGTCGCTGAAATCACTTCAGAATTATTTGCTCATCCAATTTTCTCTGACTACTAACTTGGTTACCTTATCAGTGATGCCTTATTGGTGTCATTTTAGGTTGCAACCAGTGAAAGTCTCAATGTTACATTATCTGCCTAGTCTTGAACAGCGGTCTTGCGTTATACTGACCACATGATTAAGAATTCCTGCCATGTCCTCATGGCAGTGAAGACGGAAAGTAGTAATGAACACATTACTTAAATGCAGATGTTAAGGGTAGTGATATACGGTAACTTCATTTGAGAATCCTAATTTTGGTATTCGAAAATTGCATGACCTTTTAAGAATTTCAGTATCGCTTGGGTTGATAATGTGAGTAGGCTTTTTCCGAGGTTTTCACAAACTGTAAGGCTAATATCTGATAGACCTACGTGACGAATTCATGGTCTAACCTGACCAAAATACTATCGCGCAACCACTTATTCCACTGACGCTACAGTAAATAACGTCTCAGTTGACAAAATTGCCAGATACTAGCGGGTTGTAAAACTACAGTACTGAAGAAGATATTTAAAAAACTCCAATTCCTTGTTGGAAGCCGAATCCTGGTCCGCTGGCTCTGTAGACGGACACGTGAACAGATGAGCGACAACTGTGAACCCGTTACTATTTATGCATGAAGCTTTGATGCTAAAACTTCCGGCTAGAAACACAAGAGACGAGGCTTGACCGCTATGGACACGCATCACGTATGGATGACTAATGAAATGTCGTGGGTAGTTTTGTCATTTTGAGGAAATTGCATTATAATACTCGACACCTACCGAAAATATATTAATGAGTTTAATTTCACTCTTCTTTCAATAATAATTTGTTTTAGTGATCCCAGCAAATCATTGTTGAAAACAAAAACCCTATTTCCCGAATCTAGAAGAGAAAAACAAACTTTGTAGACATCCGCATTTTTAAATTATGCTTGTTTGGGAAGAAAATGGGAGTAGAAACAATTAGAAACTTCGCGATCGCGCATTCTTACAAGAAAATATGGGCTTTGAGCTCCAAGCCGGTTGGCCACTTGTCTCTGTCAGGTCTGCACAGTTCCGTTGAAGGAATTTGGTGAATTTTGGAGGGAAGCCGAAATTGGACTATCTAATTTGATATATTTCTCGACGCATTTTAAACCGTTTTATCTGCAATTACTGGTAGATAAATCGTTCAAATCCCTAATAAGCGTCATAGGCCAATAATTATCATTCCGAATGATATATTTTATTAAATTTAGACGGTCTTAGAAGGAACACAGGAATCTCCTATTGTTTTCAAGTGTTGAAAAAGTGTGTGTTCTCAAGCCATGTCTATCTGGGTTTTACTCCTACCATAATCGTGTTAAAATTCTTCGATACTGTTCTCGGATTTGGATCATAAACATTAGTATGAGAAACTCGTATTTACTTTGAAGAGACTTATGAAAATATAAGAAAAGAATAGCTGTTGAGGGAGGAAATAGTTACTTACGATAGAAGTGTTAAAAAGACATCAAATTTTAATTTGTGTATAAAGATGTGTGGTGCATGCGAATCGAGGTCGCACCATAAGTGCAGCATTCTTTCCAGAAAAAAAAGTAATCATTTTTAAGACCGGTATGTGCTTCTTACACTATTTTTAGACAGCTGTTCTCACATAGAAATAGCCCCCCCCGAACTATTTATTACTTTATTCTTCCTCATTGCAATAGTGAAAACTTTGAAACCTAGTTATTAAGCTTAGTATTCTACTGCAGATTGAGTGCACAGGGGGGACCCATAATTTTTAATACAGTAGAGTATCGATTATCGGAAATAAACTGGATCTGGAAGGGGTCGGATCAGGGAAAATGTCGAATAATGCAGAGTAACAAAGAAATATACTGTTATATTGAAATATTTTACTCAGTGAATAAAAAGGTAGAACAAAATGTTAATGAACAATGAGAACACATTAGGCCCTCTGTAATTATGAACGTTTACAGTACAGTATTTAAGAAAAAAAATATGTCATTAATGTTTCCTATCCTGCAGATTGAGGTTTTCCCTCTGCGAGATCTACCACGAACATTGACGGTTAATGTCGGATGACCGATCTCGGATAATGTCGGACTACCGAAGAGCGGATAATCGAGAGTCTAGTGTAATTCTTAATTATTGTTCCATATAGTTATGAATAAAATAGTTGTCGAAACAGTAGGTCTATATTTAATTTTTGTAGTACGTTTCTTCACCAAACTCAGCCATTCTTAAAAGTGTGTCTAGCATTGTTTCAACTGGTTGATTGATCGTTTGCCGTTGCTGCTGTGTGACATCTGTGGGAAGCAATTGACAATTGACGCAAACAGTTGAATGTCAATGTTAAAAGTACTTCTTGCACGATACCATACAATAGTCAGTTTTTAACTTAGCCAGTTTTTAACTTAGCGTTAAAAATTAACTTTTACATTTGCTGACTGAAGTACTTTACTGTGATCGTTAAAATATTAATAAATGAAACGTGTCCGTGACCTTGTAAATTGAAAAGTCAATTATGTACCTCATGATTGGGAGACGGATTCATATGCATACGCGTATGTACTAAAAGGAGAGGATTCATGAACTAAAAATAACAAAATATGTACTGTTAAAATAAAATAAAAACATTTTAAGCAATTTACTGTTATTTATGATTTTTCTGTTATACATAAGAATATTAAGACACTATCACTAGCTAAAGTTGCGTGTCCTTCAACTCACTGCTTAGGCTGTACACTTCTGGCACATTTTGCGTCGGGCATCGTTGATAGCCCATGCAGTCACGATGTGGGACCCCTACGTCGGAGAGAGAGGACAGGAAAGACCACGGCTCAGATGGTCTGACATGTTTGCCAAAGAGGCGGGGAAACAATGATAGAGGACAGCATAGAACAGAATTTTGTGGAAAGAACTAGCAAAGGTCATGGTAAATAGATAACATAATCAATGTTAAGATAGTGTAAATAGTAAAGTCAGTATTTGTGAAAGTGTGAGATAAATTTTGTAAATAGTAAAGTCAGTGTTGAGAAAGTGTTAGTTAAATAGTGTAAAGATCAATCAGTGTTTGTCAAAGTGCTGGTGTTAGTATTATGTGAACAGTGCATAAAATGAACAAAGAAAAAAGTGCTGAGACTAAACAATGTTTAACAGGGTTAGTAACCATGTCACGACAGTAGGCTATACACGACAAGCTCGCCTGGATGGCTCACCAAGCGAGTACACTTGAGCCATCCCAGTCGAGGGGGTTCTAACCCCATCACAGGAGTCCTGGCCCAACATGGGACATCATAGCTATAGCGGTTTCAGAATAAGGCATATGGCCTACTCCAGGTATGCTCAAAATTATAAAAAGCTCCGATTACACGGATGATGCTGCACTGCATAACACACACAGTGTACGGACTGGGCTCCGCAACTACATTGCAGCACCGCCTGTGGCATCGCTCTCATACTCTTACAAATACGGATAATAAACTGAATTTTGAAAAAGGAAAGAATGTACACTGTAATATTCAGTTATTACATTGTGTATTATATTTAATATAGTTATGATATTATTATATCACAGATAATGTTATTTTCATATTCCACCACACACTGCGGTCTGTTCAACATGTGGATTCTTTTCCGCAAGTAATCGGAAATCTACTTCCAACGAATTTACTCAATGCGCAGCTGGCTCAGAAGATGCTCATGTGTTAATCGGGATCTATGTTTGGATTTAGCAACTTTCATTCTCTAAAATAATTGTTCGCACACGTATGTCGAGGCAAAGATAACTAACATAGTGGCAGCGAATAAGCTCATCTTGAGATATTTTGTTTTGTTAATTTTTTTATACTTCTGTGCTTGTCAAGTCATATTCTCTGCATTTAGTTCTGAATTCTACGTTACTTTGTAAATCAAGTAACTCGTCGTGGAACTGCACTCTCAAGGACTGTACTAAATTTACTATGAAAGGATTAACAAAAAGATTAATATCACTCTCCATACGTCTAAAATCACTACATCTATGTTCTGTGAATTCAAATTTGAGTTGTTCCAGTACAGAGATATAATTAACTATATTTTGTTCAGTCACCATACATCTCTTTACAAGTTCACCATCCGTGAAGAGTTTTAGTGCCTTAGCTAATTCCCAACGCACTACATAACTTGCTCCTAAACATAGACTCTAAATTCTTCGACTCTCTTCAATGTCTGGCCTTTCATTAAGTGCTTTCAATTCTTGAAACTGTAGTGCCTCTGAAAAATTATTTTATCATAACATGTATTTCTGTTGGAATAAAATCAGAATAATAATAATAATAATAATAATAATAATAATAATAATAATAATAATAATTGTAATAGACCTAACAATAGTAATAACAATACTACTACAACTACTACTACTACTACTAATAATAATAATAATAATAATAATAATAGTAACAATAATAATAGTAACAATAATAATAATAATAATAACGTTGGTATATGAATACATATTACAGAAAACAGCTTCCCTGTCACTTCGGCATGTTCTGGATGGCAGAGCGTATAATGTCATTTTATGTTGCTCAGTAGTATTCCTGACAGTACCTTACAACATAGTAAACACTTTATGGAACGCAAAACAATTAATAGTCTCTCTCCCACACAGTACGGAATGATCGTTTGCTTACAGAAGGTTTTGACTCTGTCATTGTCCCGCACTGTCCGTACGTTACTAAGTACTTGAATTGCCTTCCGCAGTCATCCGTCGAGCTTCGAACGAGGTACAGCACGCTCTGCATTCGAAGGTTGTGATACAGAACGTAATCGGGAGTCAGAGAATGAGCATACCTGGCCTACGCCAATCGAGTACTAGCAGCAGTACGACGTTGTCAGAGATGTCACACAGTGCACGGTGCACGATATGTGGAAGACAGAGACAACATATAAGAACAGAGCGGGCGGGTCGAGACTTGTTCCTTTATTGTGTTTAATGATTAAATATAATTACTTTTACTGGAGTAATTTTCATCCCAATTTTTATTACTTTTTCGCTTCACAGCTCTGTAGATCTTGGAGTCACTAACTTGCGAAATAAAGTGACAGATATGTAGAAATTTACTTTGCTAATGTCAGACAAAGAATGTCTTAATTGAATCGGTTATTTTGAAAGGAACTAAGTCCACTTTTTAAAGTTATGAGATAATCGAAGAAAAACTGATTTGTGAATAATCTATAGAAGATTAAACCAAAATATATTGTACACATGAAATATACGTGTACAATATATTTTGGTTTAATCTTCGATAGATTATCCGCAAAACAGTTTTTTCGATTATCTCAAAACTTTAAAAAGTGGACTTAGTTCCTTTCAACAATAATCGATTCAATTTTAAAAACGGATTGCTGCTTATTGTATTGCACTATCTGACACGTGCAAATTCTCTCCTGAATAAATTGAGGGCGAGAAAATTTACCCAAATGTTCAGACTGCCTTGTACAGCAGTGCTGAATTTATTATTGTTTATTTCTCCAGAGGAAAGATGAGATACAGTTTGTTTGTAGAGGCAGCCTACGAATCTAGGGATAATAAAACGTAAACATGTCTGTAGAAACGTAATTTGGTATTGATATTGAAGTTGAAAAGTATTTTATTTTTCCTCTGCTAAATGAAGCCTATACAGGTGTTTCAAAAATACAGGGCATAATTTCAGGTATGTATTCCCCATATGTAGATAATAAAAAAGTTCATTACAACATGTGTCCGGAAATGCTTGGTTTCCGAGTTATGGCCTTCAAAACAGTGATATTCACCGTAACGGTTTTCTTCCCGCAGGTAGTTTCCTTTACAGCAGATGTTCAAAATGTTCACCTCCTGCTTGAATACAGGCCTCACATCGATGTCTCATGGCCCTGCGAACACGATCCCACATTCCAGGAGTATTGCGTATTTCCTCACAACCTGCCACAATTACATTCCGAAGGGATTCCATGTCAGGCACCGGATACACCAATGAATTTAAATGGCCTCTCAAGTAGAAATCGATAGGGTTGAAATCAGGTGAGCGTGGAGGCCAAGCAATTGGGCCACCTCTACCTATCCATCGGTCAGGGTACCTCTCCTGGTACAAACGACGAGCCAGCGCAGCATTGCATTCCGCCTTAGCGTACATGAAGTGCACTTTTGCCAACTTCTGATTTGAGTACATGTCGCACAGTTCACCGCCAAACACAACACTCAATGTACCCTTCGCCTCGGAATTAACTTTGTTAATATCTTCTGTCACGGCAACTACCTGCAGGAAGAAGAACGTTCCGTTGAATATCACTGTTTTGAAGGCGATAACTCGGAAACCAAGCATTTCCGAACATATGTTATAATGAACTTTTTGTATTGTCTACATATGGGGAATGCATACCTGAAATTATGCCCTCTATTTTTGAAACACCCTGTATAATTTAATTTAATTCTCTAGCTTATGCCTTACCCAGTACTCCATGGTTCTAAATTCTGTTTACGAAACTAGCTATAATGCAGCGTAAGCATAATTGTGTTCATAAATAATTCAGTATTCATACTGAAACTGTAGATTATTTTATTTTTTCTGTTAAACTAAGTCTATTTAATTTACTTTTATTCCCTTTTACGCATCTAGAGGTCCAAGGTTCTATATTCTGGCTAAGAATCCGGCTCTAAGAATATAAGCATATATGTTCACATGTAGGCCTAATTCAGTACTCATATTGAAATTGAAGATAACTTTATTTTACTTTGTTAAATCAAGCCTATATAGTTAAATTTAATCCTCAAGCTTATACCTACCTAGAGGTCCAGGATTCTATGTTCTATCACTCTGGCCTGTGGCATATCCTACGAATGAAGGTAGTTATATAGAAGTGAATTTGAAAACCGTAACCCATTGATATCGTTAATATATTGAAGGAAAATTTGTCTATTAGCAAAACGTATAAAATGTAATATATTATGTACCATAACGCGAGGTTTTTAAAATAGAAATTGAGTTTTGGGATTGTAAAATCTCCTCGTTTCTAGTATGCCTGTATTTATTTAAAAAGTGAAATGTAATTAAATTGCTTATCTTATAAAGTTTTTCAATGCTCTTAAGGAAGAATGTTGTTAATACTCTTTGTATAACTCATCGAAAAAGAGGCAGGAATGTGTATGTTTACAATATCAACCAAATATTCCATACTTTTAAGCAATATTGTGTCTTATACCACGTATAATATTCCAATGAAAAGTGAAAATCCTATCTGTGGTTATTCTCAGCTTTCTTCTTGCTTTCCAAGTTCTATAATGGCACTGCTAACACATACTACTATAGTCTATTTAAAATTTCGTACGATGACGTAATAGACGGTTCTGAAAATAGTTCAAATAATTAACACGATTGCTTTGCGTTATTTTCCAGGAGAGGTAAATACTGGTATACCACCTATTTGAATTGTCTTTTTGCCCCGTCCGAGAGTACGAGGTAACGTATGTATACTTAGCGGCAAAAAGAATGGGTCGACTCTTGGTCGATAGAAATGCTAAGTTCTATCGCGCGGTTCACTCGTGTAAACGTAACCCAGTGCAAGGCATTGCTGTGGTGTCTCTTCATTGAAAGTCGTCCGTCTATAATGTAATAAACCTTACGAGCAGTGTGTGGCCCAGTGGTGAGAAGTCTGACATCCGTGTAAGAGGTTGTGAGTTCGCCTCCTGGTACGCTATATATATATATATATATATATATATATATATATATATATATTTTAACTTTTGCTTAATTTATTAGTTTAAATGTGAAATGGCATTTGTTAACAATCTTCGTTATGCCTGCCTTGTAAAAATAGTATTGCTCATCACCTGTGGGCTGTTAATAGGTGAGACCTAGTCTGTATAAACAAAAATACGTGTTTCACATCCTAAAAAACGGACGCATATCAAACACAAATAAATAATTAAATTAACAAAAACAAACAATTCGTTAATATATTAACAAAACAAGGCTGTGGTGGGGACTAGCATCTCGTCCACAAACCACCTGCGTCAACATCTGCCCTCATTCTGCGCGGCATGGAGTCCACAAGATTATGGAACAGGTCTAAATTCTTGGCCATCTTCTCCCTTGCATCTAGAACTCTGTCCCACAATTCCTCAGGTGTCCGAACGGGTCGTTGTTCTGCCCTATTAGAGCGTAGGATCCTTTTGACTGCAGCCCACAAATTTTGAAACGGATTCATATCTGGTGAATTTGGAGGCCAGTCGACTGGGCCGACTGGGTCGACATCACGCCTCCTCGTAAACCATCTTTGAATCCGGTTGGCGGTGTGTATCGGATGATTATCATGCTGGAAGAAAAGTGTTCCTTCTGGATATCGTTTTCGGGCGGAAGGGATCATTACATTTGGCGAAATGTGTTCGTAGACTTCTGCCGTAAACAGACCGTGGATGCGTTCCAGAAGTCCTGCCCCATCGTATGACATCCACTCCCAACACGCGACCCTCACACGAAGCGTATCGGTGGTCATTCATACAATAAACTAGGGCAGTACTGTCATTGCTATTGGAGACAATTACCTCGTCGGAGAAAATGACATTTCTCCAATCAAAGTCCTGTCGGAGAGTAGCATACACAGAATGTATCTGGAGACAATTACCTGGTCGGAGAAAATGACATTTCTCCAATCGAAGTCCTGTCGGAGAGTAGCATACGCAGAATAACCTATGCGAACCAGGGCAATGAGTTATTGTTTCTGTGCCATCTCCAAGCGTAATGACGAGACAGAACGTTATATTAACAGATAGCAGTATTGCTCGAAAGAGAGAGGGAAGTTTATTATTTATTAGATATATCGCCACATAATTATAGCTTTGCGAGACACATATGGTGGCAAATTTGTATTAAAGAAAAGAAGATTGGGGGAGATTCGAACCTTGAGCTATTATTACTAAATTGGTCAATATAACAATGCCGTAACAACTTTCGCTATTGCAACTGTTTATATCAGTTCGGCATAATACATGGGTTTCCTGTTCATATTCGCTCCGGTCGATTTTGTATTTATCAATTTTATTATTATTTCACTCTTCAAGGGCCCTGATGTATCTAGAATCAACCCGCCATTCGATTTTATTACATATTTTAGCCTCTTAAACAAAATACAGCGAAGACAAAACAAAAACTTAACAAACACAAAAATACACAAAACACAACACAAACACAAGAACACAAGAAGTACATCACACTAACATATGAAAACAAAAGCACACATAAGATCGCATCTTCATTCAGAAAAGAGAAATACAACATAACATACAGAACAGAAAACACACTACAAAGACATCTCAACACACAAACAACACAAACAAATAAATACGACCACACAGGTATATACAATCTCAAATGTAATAGTTGCGACAAGTTCTACATAGGACAGACAGGCAGATCATTCCAAACACGCTACAAATAACACATTAAAGCTATAACCAGAGGACACAATACATCTACATACACCGATCACATAACCAATACTAACCATACATACAGTAACATAAATACGGACATGGAAATCCTACACACACAACCCAAGAACCAAAAACTCAACACACAGATCAATTTCAGTACACACACACTATTCGACTCCACAATTCAACACCTTCCAACAACAAAACACACCCTCCTAACAGACAGAGAAGTTCGAGATGACGCCGCGATCTAGTAGGCTCTGATGATGGTGCGTGAAGCACTGAAACAGCTGTAAGCCGGACAGATATTTCATATTTAACACGAATAAGTCCACTAGTTCATCAATTAATTAAATTTAAATGGTTTAATTATGTGTTATCTAGTGAACTACGGCGTTGACGAGACAAGCATGCGCAATGTATGTCTCTGGAACTTAGAAATTGTCGGTCGCCCATTCTTTTTGCCGCTAAGTGTACTTCTATACTACACGCCTCTGCAGTCAGATTCTTTGTTTGTGAAAAACTGACACGCATTGCAACATCATGTAGTGCTTTAGAAAAAGTATATACAGAAAATACAATACTCCTCGCCTGTGAGTGTAGAACTATCCTCTTGCGTATAACAGACGAAACACCAGAGCCACTTGCAATACCTTCAAGAGACATTGTTACGATAAGTTACACACCACACGAGAGAAAACAGTTCACGTCTTAATTTGAAAATAAACAGAGTCTATCTTCGTTTACAGAGAGGGATTTCAGAGCAATATGTGCTGTATATTGTAGGTTGCATATTTCTGTTCAGTCTTAAAGCGATAGCACGCGACCCAGTTGACATATAATTGCCATTCTTGTACACTTGAATTCATAATTTGTAGCTCTATCGAATGGCACAGCTTAAAATTAATTCTTAGCAATAAATATTGTGCGCGCAAGAAAGAAACAAATACGCGACGCTTCAGCGAGAATTCGCGACAATTTAACTAGGCAACACCGCTTCACTGTTACTGGCTAGTCGAGATAAACCGGCCTGAACTAGCTCCGCCTTATATGCCTTCTTATTCTGAAAGCGCTCTAGCATTAATTAATTAATTCATTCATTAATTAATTAATTCATTCATTCATCCATTCATCGTTGATAAAACTAATACAAAATCAGTTTCTTGTGGCTAAGGTGCTCTACAATACAATGCACTCTACACTTGACGTTTCTGTGACTTGTCAACATAATAAGAGTAAATTTTTCCGATTTACTACGTCGACAAGTAGAAAACAGAAAATTGCATTATCGTGCTATTTGACAGGCGGCGAAATTCGAGTTTTAGCGAGCGCAAAGAAGTCTATCAACACTTCCTTTAACATCCGCGCCGATCATCTTTCTCGTGACAACTGTCAAAATCTTAGCACGTGCGAAGTACAAGTAATAGTAATTCTTTGTTTTGATTATCTGTTCCTTTAATCTCAATTTTCATACATCATAACTTCAGTATTCTTAATCTTGGTTTCAGCACCAGAATGATAAAAAAATAACAAAATATGCCTATGTTTTATATGCGTTGAAAACTGAAATATGCATTAACCCCTTACACATTCATATAGTGAACTGTAAAAATCTTGACTTTTTGTTACAAATAAATTGAAATGCATTTATATAGGCCTTATTGTAGAATATGATTTGCAACTAAGGAATAAAGCATACGTATATGCTAAAATAAACCTTTACTCATGATGTACTCATGATTAGATCTTAATTATCTAGGTATTAATTTCTACTAATTTTGGAAATAATAGACCCTTCTCAATGGCGGACACATTTCCGGAAGATGTCCATTATTAGCAAGTATAACTGTAATGAAATATCCTATTCGATATGAGAGAAATCGATATTTGCTTCCATATATGAGCTGCATCGATTTTGCTAGGAGAGTGTCGCTCTAGAGGTGGTCTTGTAAATGGAAAGAAGCTTAGACGATGAACGCGGGCTTCGTGTGTCTAAGGTTGGGCAGTGGGTAGCCTGACTAGAAGAGTTAAGGTCAGTGGCCAAGGAACGCGTGCTTCCCCCGTAACAAGCAAGGACCAAGACCGGTTATTCACCCTTCTCCGCGTTCCTCCTCAACTTTCCCACTCAGACGTCATGTGGAATCTTTCCTTTTGTTTAATCATTTTTGTTCCTGTGTGACGGTTACATTAGAACATGGAACACAGAATTCCTCTTCGTTTTTCTTTATACGCAATGCACAGTAAATATTGTAATGTCAAAGAAGCAATTCATACATTTTACGGAAAACACTGTTCTAAAAACTCTAGTTATTGGAAAGGTAAGGGGGAGAAAATGATATAATTAAGTGTCGTGCAATGTTCGAACATGAGAGAGGCAATCAAGACATTAAAAACGTCTTATTTCATATGAAAAACTAATCGCAAGGTCTGTGCTAAAATTCTCAAGCGATTAATACATGAGTGGAGAACAGCGAATATTTTTGTAACAAGTTGAAACAAATATGAGGCCGTCTACAGAGCGAACATCGACAAATATCGAACTTCACCATAATCCACGAACTTGAACGAACATAGTTTCTGCAATGCACGACGCTAGTATAATTTGAAATTGTTTTTTTCTAATTTATGCATATTTTTCATGTTTTATATGCGGAAATAACATTGCTTTAACTTAAACTTGAGATTAATTTCGGGGAAAAATGGCGCCCAAATTTGAAAAAAATATATATGTATCAGAATAAAGCAATTCGCAACAATGAATATATAATAGCCATTTTTGAAGATAAGTTCGAAATCTCTTTAACATTTTACTCCTCAAAGGACATTCATTAAAATGTCTTAAGATAAACGATTGCACTGTAAGAACGAATTTTAGAGGTACTTCTATAGAAATATGTAGGGATATTTTTAAATAAAACAATATAACACATTTCTGTTCTAGATAAAAGTTTCCGAATAGCCTAAAGCAGTCCTGGGTCAACGGAAAAGTGTAACAGAACTCAGAAACCTCCGCCCATGTCCTTTTCGCTTACACTGCCTTATAAACAAAGCTCGGAACTTGGGGACTTGTGTGTCGTGTGCATGAGTAAGGTTACAGGTACAACGTACACAAAGCTCACGCTGCAAGTGCTCAGGGACAGTCGTGTTTACTAAGAAAGTGGTCACATCGAATGACAGGAAGACGGACGAGGAAACTGTGTCGTGTCGAAGCCAATGACATTCAGATAATTAATTAGAGGTAAACGGTCTGTTTGAAAATAAGAAAATACGTATTATTCAAATGAGTATTGTATACGTTTGAAAATATATTTCTTAAAATTTAGGTACAGAATTTGTGGAGGAATTCTGAGGAGATACATTATTTTCTTCGAATGGAGAGTTTATATTTTGTAACTTGTGTCAAACACAAACTAGAGATTGGAAACGGGCATTCATTGAAATACATTGCAGTCCCTTAAATCGGTAGAAAATTTGTCCATAGCCATGGATCAAGTCGTAGTGGAACCTTCCCTAGTAGTGACATAGAAATTGAAAACTATTTTCGAGACAAATTTAGGATACTTATCTTTCTCAGATATGAGATCAGCTAGCAACTACTGAAAATCGAACAGGAAACAGTGACAGTGAAAACATTCAATACTTTATTTTGGCCTAAGACTTTATAATACAATTACAAACCATTTTCCAAATTTGAAATTTTTTAAAATTGAAGCTTTTAAAAAATAAATTTGTAAAATTATCCACGATATAATTACATGTTAACAAATGTATTTTTTGCAGTGTAGGCTTTCACGGCCGGAGTCTATAGATGTAGATTCATTTTCCGGGCTGAGAGGCCGTGGTCTATTAGTTGGTTTTATACCAGACGTTTCGTCTGCAACTGCGGCAGACATCTTCAGTGGAGTGGTATCCGAGGTCGCAAGACTCTTCTCGGCGTACCTGAGGCAACTGATCCTGTGTCTATTGGGGACGATATGTTAGCTCAAGTTATTTAACCATCATAACGGTATTAGCCAATTGGCTTTTTGATGGTTTCTGTCAGATCCGGAGACTAGTCAATTGACTCTTCACTCCGTAGACCTGTAAGAGGGATAGAATGGATTTATAGCCCGAGTTAGAGCAGGCCATTTCACAGCGGTTGCTTATTAGATTAAGTCATGAATTAATAATCTACTACCTAAATCTGGGAGTGACACCTGCCTCCCTGTTTTCCTGTCTTAAGAGAATAGCTAGTGGACCTGTCTGGTGCCTGGTTGTGCGGGCGTATTTATAGTGCGGCTCGCGGGCCGAGGCCTGTTGTCGCTGCGGTCCGCGCCGCTTTGTTCGCTGCTCCCGTTCTGGGTTCCGTCCTTTTGTTGTAGTGGCTTCTTATCTGTTCTGTTTAGGACCGGGTACCAACACTTGTTTAGCTTTACGCCTTCTTCCTTGCGATTAAAGTTGTTGTTATGTTTATGTATTTCGATCGCTTCTCTATGTAGACGGGGGAAGAAGTGCATCTTCAGCACGACGACGCACTTCTTCCCCCGTCTACATAGAGAAGCGATCGAAATACATAAACATAACAACAACTTTAATCGCAAGGAAGAAGGCGTAAAGCTAAACAAGTGTTGGTACCCGGTCCTAAACAGAACAGATAAGAAGCCACTACAACAAAAGGACGGAACCCAGAACGGGAGCAGCGAACAAAGCGGCGCGGACCGCAGCGACAACAGGCCTCGGCCCGCGAGCCGCACTATAAATACGCCCGCACAACCAGACAGCTCACATATTCAGTTTTTCACAGCCCCAACTCCCCCCTTGCAAAAAGGACGTGTTTTCACGTACCTTTAAAGTTTCTCCTCCCACTTCCCCCCACTCATTCATTCATTCATTCAGACACAGGAGCTATTGTAAGATTAATCCCTACGCGTTCGAATCTTCAAACAGCCAAACTGGCTATCACCGTTTCGTGCCTAGACTTCTCCTCCATCGCGTCTCTCCTCCGGATCAGGTCGCTGTACTTCTGCCCCTCCTCCCCCCCGTATGTTGTAGCTAATCAGTTACGTCCATTTTCGGCTTACCCACTAGAAATTTCTAGCGCTCCTTCACTGGGGCGGCGAAACCCGAAGTGAGACAAGTGGCCAAGAGGCTTGGAGCTCACATATTCAGTTTTTCACAGCCCCAACTCCCCCCTTGCAAAAAGGACGTGTTTTCACGTACCTTTAAAGTTTCTCCTCCCACTTCCCCCCACTCATTCATTCATTCATTCAGACACAGGATCAGTTGCCTCAGGTACGCCGAGAAGAGTCTTGCGACCTCGGATACCACTCCACTGAAGATGTCTGCCGCAGTTGCAGACGAAACGTCTGGTATAAAACCAACTAATAGACCACGGCCTCTCAGCCCGGAAAATGAATCTACATCTAAATGTATTTTTTTTTACATTTTATTTCTGTCTACTATATTCTTGTTTTTATTGAATATCACTGGCTTCTGTCGAATTGTCAATTTATATTAAATGTGTATTTTTCTCTCTTTTTCTCTTTCTTCTTTATTCTTGCTCTTGTGTTGTATTTATTGGTTTGAATTAAGTTACTTTATTTAGTAAAGTGTCCTTGTAAATTTTGTGTTGTATTATTGACAAAGACCACACCGTACACGAGCCTGGCTCTTACGATAGTGGCTTGAAACATTTTTGTTTTATAAATGTAATTTGTATTCAATAGGTAGCTAGTTAAAATAAATAAAATAAAAAAAATAATTTTGCTCCCGTCACTTCATGTGACGTGGAAATAAGTTTCCTTCGTTTCAAATCATGTTTAACTAACAGACGAAGAAGTTATGGGTTCGAAAATCTTCTAATGCATGTAGTCATACACTGTAATAAAATATACAGAGCAGAACTGTAAATTTGATGTATTTTGCATGTTTATTGATATATATATGCTATAAAATTACGTGTTTCAACCTATCATAATATTATCATTATGTTGTTCCAGCCAGGAACCACTTTTATAGCAGACCTGACAGTACCTCTGTGCTGGAAGCGGGAGTTTGTTGACATTGAAGTCCGCTCGCTTAGCCACGTTCAAAGACACACGCTACGAGAAGACCACGTGCAAAATATTAGCTGCATGTTTTCACTGCAAGGCCCCGAAATCGAAGCTGGAATCCTTCTGTGGTCAGACGATAACGCAACGCAGTTGGACATCCCTGTCTCACTGTCGAGTGGAGTGGAGTGCGCGTGTGAAATGGAGTAAACTCTCTAGCGTCCCATGGTGGCAATGAAGCATAAGAAGTGACTCGTATTGATTGAATATTGAAAACACAATTCTTTTCGGTACCAAGCACAACGAAAAAACACTTCATTGTGACACTGTTTTTCACATTGTTTTTTCATCGTTTCAAGACAATACTTCACGGGAACTACAAATTCAGGATTTCTTACTGTGGTCTATCTGCTTGGAAACCAAGAATATCTTATTATATCCCGGAATCGTGGAGATGAAAATTGAAAGTAAATAAAGGATTACAATTTATGTATGGTGTCCCTATGAAAAACTTCGGCGTGAATATCTTCGCACGTCGCTATTTTTTCTGATAAGCGGCGGTAAAGGGCTTTCCATTGCCGGAAGAAGCGGTTGGGTTTTTCCCATATCACCAAGAGGAATCTGGAGCAATTCAATGGTTTTCTAGCATGTTCAAAACGAGCAAATAGTTTCTCATACATAAGTTTTTTTTTATGTTCTATGGGATGTGTCGGTATATTTTTCATATGTATCTTCCATAAATATAGTTGTCGCTCTGATGTAACGCGCGGAAGTTCCTGCGAACGTATGATATTAAATGACGCTTTTTACCACATTTATTCAGCCTGAATTTCACAGCTTTCTTCTTTATAGTCCATGCTGATACATACATTTGCATTTTTTACAGGGGTTGCGACATAGCTTGAACTGGACGATTTACAGGGGGACAGACTGTTCGTATCACAGGCTTCTGGGGATTCATTGTCTGACTCGAATATCAAACTCGGACCTGAAACATTACCTGTGTGGCAGGAGCAAGGGTCTTCGATCGGTATCGCTTTCATTTGAATCACAAATACTTCCTTCGCATACATCGAGAGTTGTCCCCTCATACCGGTCCACTCCTGTACAACTATTTTCAATTAGTTCAATAATGAACTGGGCCATTTCATTTCCTTTCGTGTTTGTTTCCCGAAGACGAAACATCATTCTTACGGAAATAACTCGTGGCGAACTCAAGTACATTAATCGAATATAGGCCTACGTCTTGCTCCGTGGAACTGATTGCAACAGTTCTCCTTTCTTACACAACCCTCAACTTCGTACTGGATACATTAACTCTGTAGCCGTGCGCTTGTATTACTGACCTTGATTCACATGCTTCTGTTCGCTGCTGGTTGCACCGCTCCACTGCACAGTGGGCCAGATATGAAATGTGACGGGAAAAAATTATAATGAAGTCACAAATGCATCTGATAGGCATTATATTAACTAATATGTTATTAAAAATTAATATATACATATTTGTGGCTAGATAGGGGTAAAATTAATACTTGCATGTAACTTCTTGTTGTTTCTTCAATTATGATTTCTTAAAGAATAGCCTCGCTATAAAATTACTTTATCTACCACATTGTCTTAAAAATGAAACTGGCATGTCCAAAGTTTGTGTTAATCAGTTCTAATAGGCATAGTCATAATCATAATCATCATCACCACCATTATCACCACGATCTTCTTCATCGTCGTCGCTGTTATCTGTGTTGATTTCATTTTCTCCTTTGTCACGGCATTTGCTCGTCCCTTGCGACTTTTCCAGAAATTTTGGTTCCCTTAACAATTGTCGAACTGCTAAGGGTAAAGATTCTTGTCTTTTCTGTGGGAAAGGAGAAGCATTTGAGATCACAGGATCAGAACTTAATAAAAGAAAGTTCAACACATATCTAATGTTGTCTTGTCGCGATGTTTTTCGTGCATGTCCTTTTCTATATCTCCTAATTTGTTTGTTTCTTGCTTCTTGAGCTTCTTCAGAGAGTATTCCAATTGGTAATATTGCAGATCTACTTATTCTGCCCCCATGTAAAGCACTTTGTGCACACTGACTGGCATGAAATACCACGGGTAAAGTTTGAGATATAAATCTCTTGTTTTAAAACCAACTGCATCAAATTTCTCCACATCAACTGAAAAACCATTCGATATTATGCGCAGAGTAACAGAGAAGTGTCTAATTGTTCGTCGATTTCTGTAATTGATGCAGATTTAACTGGGTCACTGAAGAATCGCCAAGCAGTATTGCCGTCATTAGAGTTTCCAACACCTCCAGGCTTTGGCTGATCAACAATCAGTCCCATTTCAGTACGAAAGCGTTGTATTATCTCCTGTTTTCTTAAAGATACTTCTTTTTTTTTCTTCTCGTTTTCTTACCTGCCACTTTTGTATGTTAACGGTCTTACTAATAAAAACTCTATATACAGACGTTTAACTGTCTTATACTTATACAATGAGTAGCTCGTTTATAAGTCGTGTGTAAATTCCTCACTAATAATCACTACATACGTCGTGTATAACAGTATAACTGTTACACAGCTACGTCACAGTTTCGTCATTACTTTGTTACGAAAGCTAATAGAATATCTGAGGTTCTCTACTGGATCCGGTAGAGCGCTCTAGTGTGGCGTCTTAAATATCGATAGTACAACTGGCTCTAATCGATTACCACACTACATTTTGGTCAAAGAGTACAAGCTACAGCAATATTATTTTAATAATTCTATGATCTTTGGTTTGTTCTTCTGTGGTTACAAGGTAAACATCATCATAAAATGACAGTCGATACGAACAGCTGTTAGAGGGGCGGCCATTTTTTCCCTATATAAAACGCTTAAACAAGGGGTTTCGTGTATATAACTACTGCAAAGCAATTCCCATTGTATAGTTACAGCCTGTTTATACGTCCATAGCTTATTCACGGTTTATTAGTAACGTTTTCTGTCTCAACTCTGCATAAGTCTCGTATAAAAATTATACACGGTTTATTAGTAAGACTGTAAGTCGATAAGCGATTTGTAAAAGGCATTCAAGAAACCTGATCCAGGCATGCAAGGGAGAAAGTCCAAATCCATAGCGGCTGCAGTCCTCTGTTTCTGTCCTACAACGAATATTCATTGTTTTGGGGGTAGAGCCACAGATGTAGCACTTTTGCGCTGAAGTTTCTGTCACAGAATTGCACATTTTACCGTCAACCATTGTGAATACCAGTTCTGAAAATACATTAAGTTCTTTGCCACATACTACAACTTTGGTAGGCCGTAAAGTTTGTATTTGATCTTCCATCAATTTGACTACTATCTTGGTCATAGCAGCTGTTTCCTTCTCTTACAATAGTTTGATTGGTCGGTAAAATCTGGGCGAGGAGGGTCGAGAGTTTGGCCACAAAACTTTCCTGATTGTATCAGTGTCTCTGACGCTATATAGTTGAAAAGGAACAAAGCAGATTATAAACATATCGGAATTGCTGTATTCCGCAATTTCAGTTTGAAATGTTTGTTTGCATACACTATGACTGCTGCTGCCATCACAACCCCACGTAATTACTGCTTTTATAGTTTCATCACCACCAACGCATTGTCTAAATACATCTTCTTGCGCAGCCACAAGACGTTCCATAGTATGATCAACTACAGATTGCAGATCTATTTCAGAAGAAATGTCAGTCATTTTTATACTCTCTCTTGGTGGGTAGCACTGCAGTATCGCTTGTCTTACGATATTATATGCGGGATAAATGTGACATCCTCTTGCTTTAGCTCCCTTCCTTATATTAGTACATTATCTTTTTGTTAAATTATTATCTACAATTAATGCTAAAGCCGCTTCTTTGGAGTATGGTACTGGTTTAAATGCAGGCGATTTAAAGGCCTTTTTATATTTTTGGCCCTACTGGGAGTAGTCTGCGTAATTTCCTTAATGATTCCTGCCGCTTCCCTTTTTCCAGAATCCCTCAAAGAAACCTCTGCAGCTAACATAAGTTCCTCATGCGAACCTTCTTCTGTTAATGGCTGTATTATTTTTCGTTTGGTTTTCATTTCACTTTCTTCGAAAGTTTTCCGAGGTCTTCCTACCCTAGGAGTAGAAATTTGAGGCTGTTGAACTGTAAGAGACACTTTATAAACATCGTAGACCTTCTTGGGAAATGTAACTTCCTTTGCCAAGGAAGAACTGCAATTTTTTAAAAATCTGTCTTTCTTTCGACTGCAGTGCTTCCAGCGCTTATCGAATTCGCACTTAAATTCACTTAAAGTTAATTGAATGCTGCGCAATACATCACTAGCACAATGTTCTAAATTATATCTCCTGAGGACATACTCATACAGGACTTTATTTGAAGATTTAGCACGAAGTACTTCATACGGCTCTTGGCGAGTCACGACGAAATGCCCCGGCCGCTGACACCGATCTACAACAAAACGCGACTTTACTCAAAAGGCGCAAACATGCCACAGATGTTAAAACGGGATATTAAAATATACACATGCAGCTATGTTATCATAGCAAAATCAAAACTTAGACTTATAATTATTTTAAAGTCTAAGTGAAAATTTGAAACTAAAATTTTTAGCATAGTGCACACACACTCTGAAATATTATGTTATATATAATAATTATTTGTAAATACATTTTTAAATTTATTAAACAATAATGTCATACCCATGAGCTTAGGTTCCAGTTATATTCTGAAGGATATATCACTTATTCACTACGTTTGCGACTGATTCTTATAACAGCAACACTGCGTGCGAGCAGAGATTGTTTGTTGACTCGTGTGTTGGGGCTGTCCCTCGTTATCGTTTAGGGAGGAAATTTATTTTCAGACCTCAATAAACAGACCTCAATAGAACATAAGTGAGACGTTACAAATGGATTTCACAACTTTAAAAAATAACATTTTTTCCCGTCAGATTTAACAACTGGCCCACTGTGCACTGGCTTGCACACAGGAAGGGCTGTCCATTCCAATCTGTAGCACTTCCCTATTGCTTACATGCATAATTTCGGGGTTCATTTCGGGCCTTGCAGTGAAAACAGGCAGCTAATATTTTGCACATGGTCTTCTCGTAGTACATCGGTTATGTCACCAAAGTTTCGAGGCAAGTTTCGGCATGCAGGGTGTGATACTTTCCTTATTAACATGGCTTTCTTCCGAAAGGAAGGTTGGTCGTAGATTTACAGTACGTGAAGAAATTCTGCGTTTGATGGGTGCTGTAGGCAAAACTTATTGGCTAGTTCTCGCGAACATCAAAATTGGATGTACAAAAATGGGCTTGTTCCATACTCCAGCCGTAACTCATGCTGTCATGCCGTACCAAAAAGGCTTCGTTTGGTGAAGGCCAGTTCATTAGTGTATATTTTTTATATCAGGCATTGTCTTATATTTAACAATAATACAAACACCTATCAAACACAGGCGCGTTACATTTTTGCAAACATCTTGTCACCTGTCCTACAGTAATGCCTGACCTCACTTTTCTGACGTAGGAGTAGAATTCTTAAGTCTTACGATCCCTAATAAATTGAGATGCGTTTGTAACCGACATACATTTGTCCACTAAACACAACAGGGGATGTAGAAGACAGAGGTTATCGCTATGTTTTCGTCTGTGTACTGGCACAATATAAAGAAAATTTTGCCAAGATATGAAATTTATTTTACCAAAATATGCAAATATAACATCAGTGCTAAAATATATTCGTGTCTAAGCCGAGCTGGTTTTCATATTATTTATAAAATAAATATTTGGAGACTATCAGATGTATCTATATACAATATATCCTAACAAAACAGTTGTTCAGTATAATCTTATCTTAACCTGAATACAAGAACTAGATAAGATAACTCAATTTCTATACTGAAGACAACAAAATGTTGTCACTTTGGCTGGACTTAATACTGGTTACGATACAATACAATTAACTTTTCAATATTTTCTGGCAAAAACAGTTACTTGGGGTAACTTTATACCACTTGTATCATAATTTTATAAATTTACCTAAAATAGTGTCTATTGAAATTAGTGTTTGAAAGTAAATTATTTAATAAATTACTTATTTTATGGGTTAAGACATAATAAACATGAAAAGTCACATTTGAAATAGGTGAAACTTGACATTTAATTGTGGTACAATGTTACACAGCTAATTGGGGAAACTTTGTACCACATATGTGTTGTCCTATTAAATTCAATTCTAGAAAGAAAAAATCCCCTTCAAATTCATGGTGACTTTTGACCATACAATAAGAAAATACATGAAATTTTATTTCATATTAAGTCACAAAAAAGTTTATTGCAACGTAGAACATTTACTGTAACAATAAAATATACTAGCAGTACAAAAGAAAATAGAAACTCAATTTTCCGTGTTTATTATCTACATATGTTTGATATAAGCTATTTTTATTTCGGTAATCAATTTCTTCACAGTCTTAACATAATTAGTCATACGTGCTCCTTTATTTACCAACTTATTAACTTCCTTTATTACTTGTATCTGGTGATGGGACCATGCAGTTCATTGTCATTGACTGTAGTCCTACCACGGAACAATGAAACTTTACATGAGACTATTACAATGTCATCATTGCACCCATCACTAACATTCTCGGTGAAAACATATTTGGCTTCATTATTTTTGTATTTATTTTTCAATTTGCCTAGGAATGCCTTGTGCAGCTCTTCGTTGACCAAGTTTTCCAGTGTGTATACCATGTAGTGCTGTTGTAGCGTTTCACTGGAATAGTTTGCTTTTATTGCATACTCTCTTCTCTCTGGAGAATCCTTTAGAAACCTTGCCATCTAAAAATTCAACGCATTATGGAAATCCAAGACGAGTGTAAAAATTATAACAGTAGTTGAATAAACAAGGCCAAAGAAATTTCATTAATAAGCCAACTATGCGGGACTTAGTAAGAAAAATTAATTCTTCAATATAAACCTAAAGTGTGTCTGTAGTAGATCAAGTAGTTACATCTTATATTAATTTTGTGTAATAATTGTCTCATGTTATGTAATAAACAAATTAATCATGTTTCTTTATAATTAAATTTAAATGCCTATAATAGCATAAAATTGTTTAGTCACACGTTAAAAAGTGTTAATTTAAAAAAAAAAAAGTTATATACCTTGGACAGACGGCCCGTTTCGACGCGATGTTGCGTCTTCATCAGTGTCTCCTGAACTACTGGCGATCTTGAATTCTGCGATTTGCATTTGTCAGTTGTAGGGGTGAGGGTGTGTTGCTCTTATGGTAGGGGCCGGTTGTTTGTGTGTTATGATGTATCATGACATCGAATAATGTGTGGGTATTGAACTGTAATTGTGTATTATGTATATGTTGTGGGTATGTTATTGTACTGTATGTTTATATATTTCGTACTGTTCTAAGACGTTTAACTGTGAACTTTTTGGTGTGATGTGTAAAATTTCCATATCTGTTTCTATATGATTGTAGTCATGATTATTGTTGATAATGTGTTCTGCGTAATTTGGTGTGATGTAGGGTTTGGTTATAGCTTTAATATGTTCATTATATCTTGTATGAAAGGATCTTCCTGTCTGTCCTATGTAAAAATGTGGGCAACTATTGCATTTTAGTTTGTAAACTCCAGTTGAATTATATTTATTTGAATGTTTAATGTGATTATTCAGATATTTCTGTGTTGTGTTATTTGTTTTGTATGCTATCTTGTATTTCAGTTTTCTGAATGAAGTGGCAAAATAAAGACAGAACAAACCAACACAAACACCACGTGAGAATAAATACATAACATTAACATATCATAATACCAATACTTACAAAAATTGCAACTTCATTCAGAAAACTAAAATACAAGATAGCATACAAAACAAATAAAACAACACAGAAATATCTAAATAATCACATTAAACATTCAAATAAATATAATTCAACTGGGGTTTACAAACTAAAATGCAATATTATACATATATTAAATGTTAAAATGCAATAGTTGCCCATATTTTTACATAGGACAGACAGGAAGATCCTTTCATACAAGATATAATGAACATATTAAAGCTATAACCAAACCCTACATCACATCAAATTACGCAGAATATATTATCAACAATAATCATGACTACAATCATATAGAAACAGATATGGAAATTTTACACATCACACCAAAAAGTTCACAGTTAAACGTCTTAGAACAGTACGAAATATATAAACATACAATAACATATCCACAACATATACTTAATACACAATTACAGTTCAATACCCACACATTATTCGATGTCATGATACGTCATAACGCACAAACAACCAGCCCCCACCATAAGAGCAACACACCCCCACCCCTACAACTGACGAATGCAAATCGCAGAATTCAAGATCACCAGTTCATTCATTCATTCATTTATTTTATTCCATAGATCTTACATGAGCAATGAAGCTTTAAGATGTGGAACATGTCAACATTTTACAATATTACAATTACAATTTTTACAAATTTTTATAGTTTTACAATTTAGTAATTTTCTACAATTTTTACAATTTTGTATAATTTTTTTACATTTTTTTACATTTTTTTACATTTTTTTACATTTTTTTACATTTTGGCGAGATGTAGTGAGATGAGATGAGGTCCGAGGATTCGCCAAAATATTACCCGGCATTTGCCTTTTCGGTGGGGGAAACCTCGGAAAAACCCAACCAGGTAATCAAATTAAATGGGGTAATCAAATCAAAGGGGTTGATGTCAAGGACTCGCCATAGACCATCCGGCTTCAGTCCCACGGCTGGGGAAAACCTCCGAAGAAACCAAAGTCCAAAGGGGGATCCAACCCAAGCCCGAACGCAGCTCCGGATCAGCAGCCCAGCGAGTCTGTCGACTGACCAACATCGATGGCTCTACATTCAATTTACACTGATGAAGACGCAACATCGTGTTGAAACGGGCCGTCTGTCCAAGGTATATAACCTTTTTTTTTAATTAACACTTTTTACGTGAACTAGACTCAATGCTTATAATGGACTCAATGTTATCATGCACACATTGTAGTGGTACAAAGTAACCCTGAAATCGAACCAAAACAGTAGCCTACTATCGGATTAATTTTATAATTTACAAGACAGGATTAAATATGTCACAAGCTTATTATTGTATTTTAAAGAAGAGAGGATAAGCATTAACATTTACAATAATTGTAATGCTAAGATAAAATTACGCATTTGCAATATGAAGTTGAAAATTGTTCTTAAACCAGCTACTATAAAAAGAATGCAATATTTAATCACATGGGGCCTTAAATATTCTTCATTGACCGGACATAATAGATAGAAAGCAAAGCTTAGAGATGTTACGTTATATCACACTTAGGAAATATGAAATTAATCTTCTAGTAAAATTGAGAACTGGTACAAATTTACACTGAGCGATACAGAGTTACCACAAATGACTGTACACCTATCATTTACTGCACTATTGCTTTGTACGATTATAAATACATGCAGTTACAAAAGAGGAGAAATTAAGTAGATGGTTGAAACTCGTTTTAAAACATTAATTTACACATATATAAGTAGACATGGTAGCAAAGAAAAGAAATTCACTGCATTCGGAAAAATTAGCGGGAAAATTTGAGTATACGGTTACCTTTCTATCATCAACTTATCGTAAAACGCTAAAAGGAGCAGACTTGTCTCTTTGTCGAATGCACATTATCACGCTTACGAAAAGACACTCTTCAGTGCCAGTAATTTATTTTGTGTGCACAAAGTTTGAATTTTGGAGAAAGAAATGAAGAAAGGTAACCGTGTTCTGAAGGTAATGTAGGAACCACTTATTTTATTTTGGCTTCTCAAATACATTGACGCTACGAGTTCAGTAGTCTAAAGGGGAAGCTGGAAATATCACGTGCCCTTGGGAATCCCAGAATGTTAGTGGAATGGGTGTTTGGGGTTTTCAAATGTTTCCTGGAAAACACCTCTGTTGTCTCCTTATAATTTCTAGAAAACCCGGTTCAGTGGTAGTTACAGAAATTTTAACAGGGGAGGGGGGAATGATGCAAAATATGAAGAGGAAAGAAAAAGGAGAAGATTTTTATTAAGTATTAAAATTTGTCAAAAACATTATGAAATATTACATTTTTGGCGTTAATTGTATTCTAAACATAAAGGGTGCTATTCATAGACATTTCGCTAGCCCGCGCTATGAGCGTGCTAAACTAGCCTCGGCTATCCACTGATTACTTGTACAGGAGTCACATCATATCATGTTTATGGTTTATGAATACGAAAAACGTTAGTTCGCTGAGAATCCACCGAAAGCCCGCGCTAAGAATGTCTATGAATATGGCAGAATCTTGAAAATCCTTCCATCCTCAAACTTAAAACGCTAACAGAATGGGTTTCCTTCACCGGGGTTTATGCCCATGCCCTTCTTTTCAATCGGTCATTTCGTCGATTATGTTCACTCGTATCCCAGAATGCAAAGTTTATATTTCATTTCATTATTTGCCTGGCGGAATATGAATAGTCTACCCTGTTCGTAAATTTGTTTATGTGTAGATTATATTATAGGCTAGGGTTTATGCCCTTGTTCTATAAATACCTTGTGATAAAGGAAAGCAGCTTCTATTTTTATTCGTAATTATGTGTATGGCGTATGCAGAAATGTTACAGAAATAAGAGATCAGTCTGCTGTAATGAAAACTGCAGGATCGTTTTGTATCAACGCTATCGAATGTTGCGGAATGAGTCACGTCATTCCAAACAAAATAATTTCAGAATATCAATGCATTTACATTTTCCTGGTATACAAACAATTTTATCACGTAGATAAAGCGATGCTTAAAGCTTTCCCTGATATCGTATCGCTTTAACATGCATATCAGGGATATGGAACGAATTTTGACTGCAGATGCGTTATGGCATTACTCACATTTGCACCAATTAAATTATTTATTTACCGAAACGCAGCACATTTCGTTTGGCTAAGGGTGGAAAACTTCATAACCTCATCTGCTCTTCGGTGTTACACCAGTACTCTAGAATCCGCGTATCTTAAATAAATTTGCATTAATAAGTATATGTTTTGTAACCACATTTCCATTGACGTAATTCTTGGTTTCCTGTCACGTGTGCTCTCATACTTGCCGTCCATGTAGTTTGAGTAAGTCTTGCTGTAAAGCACAAAGCTGTATGAATTATACGGAATGAAGGATTAAATCAACAAATGGTCTGGTAATAAATATGTGAAGAACTGATGATATCAAGCGTATGTGGTAAGGAAATGCTACCTTGCTGTACTACACTCCATTTCTGGAATCTGTGGAGAAAAATAGACGCATTTGGGTGGAGCTTATGACACGCGAATGGGCGGAGCCTATCAGTGCGGGAGTGTATTGCGGGCTGCATCGGCTCACGGCCGTTAAGGGGTAAGATGCGCGTGACCTAGGGTGATAGGAAGGGGTGGCATTTTAGACACTCGTTTTCAAACAATACTTTCCCCCAGAGCTCTCATTGGACTGGCCCCTCCATTCACCACTTGCGCAAAGGACTTGTTCTTGTTCCTATACTCTACAGATTCTAGAAACGGAGTATAAGTTCTCGCATTGTCCTGATTGGCAGAAGATACCTGATTGAAGTTTTTCTAATGTTTTCTCTCAACTCATTGAGCAAATGCTGGGTAACTTTCGGCTCTAGAACCTAGACTCATTTCGCTGGCAGTATCACCGTCATCTCACTCAGACGATAACCGTCGCAGTTGATACAACGTCGTAAAATAAACCAATTAAATGTTGTCGTATTTCAATATGAAGTTTACGATAACCAATAAACGTTAAATTTATTATTAGAGAATGAGTGCACTAATTATAAACAGGTACCCAGCTGCTGAAGCCGTTGACACTGTGAACTAGAACCGGGCACCCAGCTGAATGAGTGAGTGAATTAATTAATAGGGTGAATGGGATAAGAAACATTAAAAGTTACACGATAACCTGTCCTTGCAAGGGAAAGTGGGCTTTCAGAAAGTAATAATGTGAGCTCCAAAGATGTTGACTACTTCTCTCACTCCAATTTTCACCGTCCCATATGAAGGAAAATGAGAAAATGTTTAAGGAGAAAGTCGAAAATTGCTGTACTGCTGTACGCAGAAAAAAAACATCACATAGTTCGCTTCAGAAAAATAAGAGATGAATCATCACCTATGTCAATCGCTGGATTGGATGCAGTAGAGTTTTGTCATAGCCTCCGAGGTCACCGGATCTAACACAATTGGATTTATGCTTACGGACAGATATGAAGAACATAATTTCTTCATTTGACTTCTTTGACTTAACAGATTTACAAATCCCTACACAAACAACTCCCATTGACATGTTGCGACATTCCTGGCAACCCTCGACCCGCTCAATGACTTCTACTTCAATGTATTTATAGATTCGGTAACTCTCCCTCCACATGAAGATGAAGGAAAGCCGTCAGTATTTCTAAACAAGGATTTTGATTGGTTATTAACAAGCGAAGACAAAATTCTGGCGTGGGATTCAAAGGCATTTATTTATAACAACCAATTAGTAGGGAGTGGTAGGGGGTCAGTCGACATTTTTTTTTGTTGTGAAAAAGCACTCGAGAAAAGTGGACGAATTCGAGCACATAAGTCAGTATCTGCTGTTTCTTTTACAGATTTTCACAGAAGTGATGGCCGTGCTTTTGAGAATCGCAGTTATCATTCATAACCTAACATGTGAACACCGATAAGGTCTGTAGATTCAAGCAGTTCCAACCAATTCTTACAGTAATTAACATTATCTAATTTATCACCTTGAAAATTTAAAGTAGATATATTCTTTTCGCTTACTTTATCTCGTTTTGTGTATGCTTCCATAGAGCACAAATGTTATCTAAATGAGATTATTATTGCCTTTTGGAATATGTTAACGAGGATGGGACAAGGGATAATGTCTACCCCAGGGGTGCTCAACCTATCGATCGCCACAACGTTTCAAGTCTATCTTCAGTTCTCCAGGGTTTATTAAAATTGTATCGTAATGATGACGTTCTCCGCACTCCCTTAACTATCGCTGTGTTCTGCATCAGCAAGCTCTTTAAATAACATGTTATGAGTATTGTCATGAAAACTGTTAATTCAATTCGCTTGAAATCACTGAAAAGGAGTTAAGAGTGTTGTTACAAGAGTTGCATAACCAATGTGAAGAGCTACTGTTGCACACTGAAGTGCGACGGCTGAGTAGAAGTAAGAGTTCTGCGCAGATTTATGGAACTTCTAACAGAGATGAAGAAGTCTGTGTCTGAAAACAGGAAGACTACCCAGATGTGTATGACTTGAGATTATTGTTGGATGGTGCAATTATAACTGATGTGGCAGCTAAATTAAACGACTTAAAACAAGGAACTGCAAGGAAAAAACAGTCATATTTCTTATGCCATCTATACAAGACTTTGCCCAAGAACTCTGTCTTTGGATAGCACAAGTGCAAATTTATTGTGAAAGATTTCCCTCGATGTACTGTTGAACTCGCACGTCAAGAAAACTCTTTGTGCCATGAAGACGCAAAGGAGTATTGAAACTAACCTCACAACATTGAAGACAGAATTTCAAACCCGTTTTTCAGATTTCAAAGCAATGGAATCTGTTATATCTTTCATAGCTCAGCCTTTCCAACTAGTGTATGTGGAAGACATTTCAAGTAAAATCAGCTTTCTGTTCTTATGTAGTGAATATGAACCTTAAAATGAAATAATTTGACCAAAAACCGATAATTTATTAAACTAAAATCACAAAGAAGACAACTTCTGCAGTATAGTGAGTGCAGAAAGTATTTCGATACTTTGCAATTTGCATTTTGTCACTTTTTCGGATCAACTTTTATGTGCGATTCGGCAGTTTCTGTATTAAACATGGTGAAATCTAAGTGTAGAAACAAAGTAACTGATTCTAAACTTTTCAGAATGCATTAGGTTGGCCCTGACAAAGTATTCACCAAATTATAATAAACTTACCTATTTTTCTGCAAAACAAACCATCTCACTGAATTATGTTGAAGGTTATCATGGCCTTTCATTTCATTTTTTAAAATGTGTAATGCAACCACATTACTTTATTTGTTTGTGTGAAAAGGGTGTACCATTTTAGTATGAACATTGTGTTTATATTATTACTCTACGTAATTAATAAAGTTTGTGGTTGTAGTTTTATGTGACAGACGGATTCATTATATTAGCTATAGACATCAGTCGATCGGTAACTCGAATAATTTCATTAAAGTGATGTTAGGCCTAATAAGGTGGAGCACCCCTGGTCTACCCAATTGAAACTCCGAAAATATAATCTGTGTTTGCTTATTCGGTAACATGTGCAGTGAGGGACGTATATTGTTGAGCTGGCGAAAATGTTTCAAGATCTGTAGCGCGGTTCATAACAGGCTATAGTTTAAATTCCTTCTCAGCATAGATATGTAATATTGAAACAGAAAAGCGAACCGAATATCTTGTCTACATAATTTTATGACAAAACTTTCGGCTCGGACCGTGTCCAGTACGGCATACTTTGACTCGAGTCGTTCAACTATTGTCCCTCATTGTACGGACCCAGAAACTAAATTTGGGCTAACAGCAACTTGGAAAATACAGGTGGCCCAAATTTTGTTTCCATAGATCTGTGCAATTCCGCGAAACGACAGCTACATGTGATGCATTTCTCTAATTGCAATAGCAAATCAGCTGTTTCCACCGTTAAGAGATAATTATTTAATGTATGAATGTTTTCGTCGATGTGGCTTGGATGATGATGATGATGATGATGTCAATTCACTTGGCTGATTGAATTTCTTCTTCAGTTTTATCATCGATTTGACGAACGGAATACAAGTAGTCTAGTTTTTTGACAGTAGTTAAAGAATTTCGAATTCAACTCTTCTCATAGTTATGTACTGTCCCGTAATAGATCATATTAGTTCAAATATGTAAAAGAGACACTGTCGATATAGAAATGTAATGCATTTCTTGAACGGTTGTTTACAACGACACAAGCAAGTAACGGATTTAATGCGTGGTATATAAACTTGTATTTCGTTACAAGCTGAAGGCGTATAAATGGAGTTCCACTGCACCGGCTGGATTCATGAATAAACCTGTAGTTTTGGCCGCTTCCCTGAGCTCGGCGGAGGTCGTGTAGCTGAGGAGACAGTGAAACCAGTCTGTTATCGTGGTTCGTTAGTCATCTATCCAACCGTGAAAGTAGAGTAGTATAATTTTTATGTATAAGTTACTTGCAATGAAATGGTTCATTTACATTTTGATGCTCAAGGGCCATTGTCTTTGATGAACATTTATCAGACTGGCCAAGAAATGTTTATTACTACATGCTCGGATTAGAACAATGCACAGTGTTTCCTAGAGGCATAAAAGCTGGCCAAAAATACTAAAAGCCACTTTAACACTTTTTTTTACCAATTTTTGGTACCAACTGAAAGATAATATGATATTAACAATATATCAGGTCTACTTGCTTATCTTAGGACAGTGTTTCTCAACTGATGGCTCGCGTTCCGCTGGGTACACTTGAACAGTGAAGTGGTAGACCCAGTTTTTTTTCGTCCATAATAAAGGCGCTTAATTTAACACTTTATATATATATTAGTATTCATTGAATTAATCTGTGCATTAAGTATTACAAACATTTTACGATTATGTTCATGACTGTTTAATAGTAACTTTTTAATGGTTGTTACACGTTAAAGTAACTACACTGTTTATTATATTTATTACGGAGGCACTTAATAAATAATAAATTCTAAGTGAGCACGTACACAATACAGATTCAGAAACACTTTAGCACTTTAGTAGGGTAAAGAATGTTCATTGATCACTGTTACTAGTATTGGTACTGTCCTCCCCTCCGAAAGTTGTGACTGCGCTTGCAGTAGGCCTGAGCCGTCCCTTGTTTGTTTCAGAACTTAATAGGTTTATGACTTCCACATGTAGTATCCTTTTCTTGTATTTTGTTCGGTTCCCTTGGCGGAAGGATGTTATAAACGGATCAGAGGTGGCAAGGAGTCGATTGAATACATCCCGATTAGTGGCCTCTCTTGAAATCTTTCTGGCTTACTGTTCACGAAATTGCTTAAGGTGTTTATACCTTGCTTCTTGTGCTTCTTCCGACATTTGTCCAATTGAATGGTAAATTTGCAAAACGACTTAAGTCCACATTTTGGGAGTTTTGAATTGAGAGCATGATTATGTCACTATGTGCAAGGGTCATCGTTTAGTAACAGAATGACTTTAATCCACGACTTTTGTGTAGTTTTCCTTAGCAGCAGAATGTTTGGTTAAGGGGTAAAACGAATTTAGTCCTGGTCTTAAGTTGTTTTGCCTGTCAAGTACTGAAGAAGCTTACATAATATGTAATTTTAATTATACAATCAGCTGACAAAATGTTTTTAGTCTGTTGTCATTGGTAATTCTTCAGTTGAGAAAATTTATTACGTTTGAAAAACAGAGCATGAAAATGAAAAGCAGTATGTTCAGTAATCGTGCTAAACTTGTAGCTGAAGTAGAAAGTATTGCAAAATGTAGCCAAGTTAAGTATCTAGAGAGAGAGGATTTTCTTGCTGCCACATTTGACTACATGAAGTATGCTTGCCTAACACCAGTTCAGGATATGTACTACTATCGCCAGCTTACCGTCTCAGCTTTCTCTGTGCACAGCATGAAAACTAGTGAAATGTCCTTTTGTGTCTACCATGAGGGACAGGCCAAGAAACGTCTTAATGAGGTATGTAATTTTCTCCTGCACACTACTTCGAGAACTATGTCACATCCAGTATATTAAAGAACTGTGGTTGTTTTGCAACAGTTGTCCGGGACAAAATAAGAACAACACACTAATCAAATTCTTAATGGTAATAAGTGCTCAGAAACATTTCTACAACATCATACTTTTCTCCATCAGAGGTCTGTGCTCGTGTGTTTAAAAAATTGTTCAAAATAATGTTGTTCAACAATTGCAATAAGGTTATTTTATGGTTTTTGTATAGGCTAAATACATTTAGTTAAACATGTTTATGTGTCAATAACCTAATAATTATGATGCAGAATTGAAGTTAATTTGCAGAACAACTTAAGTCCTGAAGATACTTAAATTTTTTACAGCCTGAAGAAGAGTACAAAAGTATGAATTTTTATACTAAACATTTTTTTCTTACATATCTCTTACATATAAAAAATTATATTGTAACAATATATGGTTCAGCGAAGTCAAAAACAGTTTCTTTAATTTTCTCAAAACTACTTCTAGGGACATAAGTCGTTTTGTAAATTCACCATTCAATTGGAAGTAATGCCTCGGAAATAATAGTCGAATCAAGAATGTGTATTTTATGTACAGTGACAGGCATGGGATACCAAGAGTATAGTGAGACAAATAATCTGGCAGTCTCAGTTGCAAATTTTTCAAATTGATTTGTGTTTAATTGCTTGAATGTTTTAAGGCCGACGCCAGTAAATTTTTTGTTTTAAAATTAAGTTTAATCTAATATACAATGTTTATTTTCGCACACTAATTATTTATTGGAATATCTTCTCAAGAAGAACGAACACCTCCAACAGACACATTTAGAAAAATCATTATAAGTGAAGTATTTAAATATTTTAAACCTTGGTTACGGGTGTGACGTTTTTCGGGCATACGCTTGTGACCTTAAACATTCTAATGAATAACTCTGATAATTATGTTGAGAGTAGTGATTATCACAATTTTTCAAAGAATGTACAGTTAATGAGGTATCTATTCCATAGTCGTAAAGATTTTTAGATTCTAATTATTTTGGATTTTTTTTGTTCGTTACTAAACAAAGACAACAACAAACGCGCAGACAACATCATATATTGGCACAGATACGTAGATGACATACTAATACTGTACAAAGGAAACAAAAGATAGATCCAAAACCTGTATCAACACATAAACAAAATACACCCAACGCTACACTGCACATTAGAAATTGAAAACAAATCCATAAATTTTCTAGATATCACAATAACAAAAGTTGACAACAAACACACATTCAAAGTCTACTGAAAACCCACAACAACACACATACATAACACATCCAATCACCCAGCACAACACAAACAAGCTGGATTCCTAAGAATGGTACACAGACTACTCAACATGCCAATGAACGAATATGACTACAAAGAAGAGCTAAACACGATCAAATACATAGCACAAGAAAACGGATACAACCCCAACATGATAGCCAACATAATACGAAAGACAAAAAATAATCATAAAAACATAAGAATACAACACAAACATAAGAACACAAAAAATACACAACACTAACATACGAAAACAAAATACACATAAGACTGCAACCTCATTCAAGAATTTAAATTACAACATCGCATACAAAAAAATAATACTCTACAAAAACATCTCAACATACAAACAACACAAACAAACAAACACAATCACACAGGCGTATACAAACTCAAATGTAACACCTGCAACAACTTCTACATAGGATAGACGATAGACGACTTCAAACACGTTACGAAGAACACATCACAGCCATAAGAAAATTACAAAACACTTCCACAAATGCTAACCACGCCTACAGAAACATCAACACAGACATTTAAATTCTACACATCCAACCAATAAGCCAGAATCTAAACATACTAGAACAATACGAAATATACAGACACACAAAAACACATCCAAATGAAATTCTCAACACAAAACTCAATTTCAGAACACACACACTCCTTGACTCCACATTACACTACACAAGCACAACCCCACAGGAAACAAAACAAAAGGCGCCAAGACCAGCAATAGGCAGTTCTGAAGATGGTCAAAAGCAGGCCGAAACATGTTAACAGGTAATAAAATTTAACACGTGAAAGACATATTATACGTTTTCCGAAGATGAAATTTAGTCAATAATTGTTAGCTATTGTTAATAATGTAATGAACCTCTAACCTTAAAAGTAGTCATTCAGCTCACTGATGACATCTTCGAGTGAAGCTTCCACTTCTTTAGGTTTCGACCGGCTATCTACTTCATTTCATTCTCTGTATCTAACATTATTTTTAATATTTATCTCAAGTTGAATGATATTTATTTATTTTATTTTAGTGCTAGTAAATTTCAAATGAATACAAGTTAATATAATATAATATAATATAATATAATATAATATAATATAATATAATATAATATAATATAAACTAGCCTACTCATGAATGGGTAAGACTCGTTCTCAGGAGGGGATTCCAATGCAAACAACAATAAAATTGAGAATGAATAAATTACAGATTAAAAGTGTTAAATATCTATAACTCAGACTATAAATCCATTACCATTTCTTTAATTTTTTATTAATTTGGAGAGGATTAGTGGTTAAAATAATATTAGAATAAAATATGTTTAATAATCTAGGACGTCTACTCATGCTATGATAACAAGCTGCATTAGTTTTACATTTAGGTTCACATAAACGCAGAGAATTCATATTTTTAGTTCTATATTTATGTATATACCTTTCAAAGTTATTAAGATTTTTGTGAAAATATTTTAATAAAATAAAGTAATTCATTTGTTTAATGTTGAAAACTTTTAAATGTTAAGTTTCACCCCAACCTATAATACCATACATAAATATAGATTGAAATAATGCTAAATAAATTGTACGTAAACAGTTAGTTGACAAAATATTTCTTAGAACAAAATAATATAATGTTTTACGTAATTTGTTATAGATATAATGAATATGATTATTCCATTTAAAATTATTATCAATAATTTTACCTAAGTATTTAACCTCATTAACTCCATTAATAACTGAACAATGCAATTTATATCGGAAGAGTCAAAATTGTGCATTTTAATATTTAATATAGATTAAATTGGTTTTTACCTTTATAATTTAAAGAAAATGGAATAGCTATTGTTTTATCGTCATTATTTACAAGAGAATTTAAATCGAACTATTTTTTTTTTAATTTTAAGCCACAATTTGCATTATAACCATCAGTCCAAGTTTTTCCACTAAAACGTAAAACTGTATCATCACCTTCATATTCTTTTTTAAAGTCAATCTATCATTGAAAGATCATTAACATATATTGAAAATAAAATCGGTTCAAGGATTGTTCCTTACGGAACTCCTTGTTAATTTTAATAAACTCAATTTATTATCAATTTTAGTAGCTTGAATTCTATCATTTAAATGAGATTTTAATAAATTAAAATCATTATTTTTAATTCCAACAAAATTTAATTTATCTAATAATGATGAGTTACAGTGTAATCTTAATTTTATAAAAATGACACTGGCTAGTTATACATTTTTCCTCAGGAATGTTGCAAGATAAGATTTTCAAAAGTTTGCCAGGTGTTCCAGAAAAATATTGTACTTCCTTTTTTATTGCTTCATCTTTCTAAAGTTGAAATTTAGATGATAGTGGCAGACGCAAACATGTTGAGGTAAACGGGAGGATAGGAGCAAACGAGGAAGTCGTAATTCGTAGAACTTGCTTAGCCCAACTCTTTCACTGCTCTTAGCATTTTCTTCAGTAAAGAATTGAAAGGCTTTCCTTACAGTAACAACCGTGTATAGTCAACTCCGGATATAGTGAACCTCCGCGGACTTGTATATTTCGTTCACTATATCCGAAGTGTCTCTTCCCTAACCTTAAATGACTGAAATGAATGAAATTGTGAACAAGAAATGGAATATTTCATTTTTGTGGAATGGATTACACTGAATACTGTTACACACAGTTGATTTACTTAAAATATGCTATCGACCCACGTCCGCTTGTGAAAGACCACGTTCAATGTCACTTATAATATTCGCCTTATCTTCCAAAGAAAACACCTTACACTTCGACATTTTTATACAGTACATTCACTGTTGGAACAGTAGATCAGGTAGAAATGACAAACGCTGTTATGATGTGATTGCATACTCAGTTTTGGAATTTCCTTGGTCACTTAATGGAAACTGTGAGAGGGTCAGCGGCGTGTTTTCAGGGGAGGCAAAGGAGGCTGTCAATATTTATTCCAGCTGAATTCAGATCACAGACAAATTATAGCAAATTATGAACATTTTTCCTTTTATATTAATTTTACTCTTTACCACAGTCTAATATATAGTCCCGCAACTTCAACACTTTTTTTGCCAATATTCGGGACACTAGTGCCCAAGCGGCAGGCAAGGCACTGGTCATAGGGTTGATACAATCTCATTCAACCAGCACGTGCTTTAAAGGGATGCGGGATGTTATAACAACGTTTTAATCATGCGTCGGAATAAAGGCAATGTGTGCAATGACGAAAATTGCAGTAACAACAAGTTTAAATCTCCGAATTTGTCGTTCTTCACATTCCATAAAGACGAAGAGAAAATCATAACTCAGTCATAACCAATAATCCACGTTGTAGGTAGCCTACGTATTGTGTTCTCTAAAACATTTATTAGTTGTCAGTTACTTATTTGTATGTCAGGAAGGAGAGTTTAAATAAAAACAAAGTAAATACACGTTACAGTATATTATTATTATTTTTTTTTTTGCAGAGTTCATATGTGTAAATGTGTAACCATTCCGATTTTGGATAATGTATCTACAGTTTTTAATGCAAGTAATTCCATAATTTTTGTATTCGTGGTTTTTTCTTTATATTTTTCAAAAGTTGAATGTTATATTGCATTCAAGTAGGGATCGTGGTGTTCATTTTTTAAGAATTCATGGAGTATTGTAATCCTTTTGCAAAATATTCACTTCTTGAATAAATCCAGACTGTGTCGATAAATTTCTGATGTGTTGGTGTAGATTTATGTGGCAGACGTACTAAGTTCTTAAGAAATAAAAGAGACTTTTTAAATTTAATATAAAAAGCAATCTTTTCTGTAATAATTTGCATGACTGTTATTTGGTGTTTATTTTATATTCCCAGTGATTATTTGAGCCGTTCAGAGCAAAAGTGGTGTAAGGCAAAATTAGGTAATGAGGTTTAAAGTAAAAATTCTGTAAAATACAGCGCAAAGTAGCAATTAATATATCCTTCGTGATATTCACCTGACTACTAATAGTTTAAATAAATTCAATATTAACTGCTACTTTGCGCTGTATTTTACAGAATGTTTACTTTAACCCTTATTACCCATTTTAGACATACACCACTTCTGCTCTGAAAATAAAATTAGGCCTACATTTTCTGAGTTAATTGAAGTTACAATTTTTTCAACAAAATTGTGTGTTCATTTATTTGTTCTCACCTACGTCATATTAACAGTAAGTGCATGTAAATTACGTATTATATAGGTAGGATAAGTTAAAATTAAACTTATGTGTGAAAACTTGAAATGTAATGTAAAATACGGTAAATTTGCCATAAAATTTTAAACCATAATATCAGCACTATTTGTGACTCAAAATAATAAAGGAAATACCAGTTTTCAAGAAATGAAAGATAATGAACTTCATAAATCAATGTGTGTCATATTAAGGTTTAAATCATCCCCTTTTTTATTTCCAAGTTTACCTCAGCGGCCGAGTTTACCCCAATTTGCGGTATGGAAAATTCTTAATTTCTCAGGAAATAGGGAGAGGAGTTCACCACGCGATGTACCCTACGAGATATACCTTACAATTTTGAATCTACTAATTTTGGCTATTCTCACAGGAAATATAGAGTTCCAATGATTCATAAATATATTTAGGAATGAATTGAATTAACCGTCCACGTACGAACAATTATATTATTTCAAACCATGATACGTGATCAGGACCATGATTCAGTTGTAAGGAGCAGAAAGAATTGCGTTTATTCCCAGCTTCTGAAACTTGTAGATTAACTGTCTGTGAAATTCTTCTAGGATTCTAAAGTAAAATTAATAAGAACCTTATACACTTACTGCACAGCATAAGAATATAAAATAAATTACGCAAAACCCGTTTTCTGATGTGTTATCGTATGTCGTGTGCACACTTTAACTTGCCTGCCGCTAGAGGGCTATTGTCGCGCCAGCTGTCAAATGTTGGCATATTTTATACGTATGAGTTGCGTGACTGTATGTATTAGACTGTGCTATGTACTGCGACATCAAGTCGACCACATCCAGTTGGTGATGCTCACTCGCTATACTGTAGATAGTACAAATAATTCGTACCGAAAAATAACAGATAGCGCTGTAGCCTGTATAGTCGACATCTAGCAGCCTCCAGTGTCTATGCGAGAGCGGGAGAGAGGAGACAGCTACATAACTCTTCTCCCCGCTAACCATGACAACAGTAGTTCAACCAATAAGATAGCTGGTTAGCAGAGTGTTTAAACTGAACTAGAACGCGCGAGAGGAGCCGAATTTGGAGTCGTCCTACCCACAGCTGACAACTGTACTGCTGTACTGCTAAAGATAACTAATTCATATCAGGAGCACTACTTAAATGAGTGGTTTGCGGGTGTAATAATTTAATAAAGATACAGTGTTGTAAACATAATAGACTATTAATATTGGTAAATAGTTCCTTAAAACATTGCATCATCACCACGTGAATCAGCAGGCGGTTTTTAGATTTATAGCTATAATAAATAGCTAGATATAATAACTTATATTTGAATATAACTCTAATAGTATTGTAATGTATTAACAATATGTCGTTTATTTTTATTTATTTTCCCCGTAAAATCATATAAACTCCTAAACATGAGATTTAAAATCCAAAAAAAAAAAAAGTACCTAAACATAGATTGGAAAACCTAATTTTAGTTTCTTAAAACCTATAAATTCAGCACTGATAATGAGGTACGTCACAGGCCTTATATTTTTAATACATGTAATGCAAACTCTCACCAGTCACGTCTTGGCCTCCTCAACTTTCAAACTCACCATCAGCCACTGGAGAGGTTTGAAAGCCATTGGAATCTTACCTTCATTTATGCTCTGGACGTAATGTCCGCCCCCTTTTAATAAAAGAAGGCAATATCATTTTCCGTTGTTTGGATGCTATTAGCCTAGATCATATACAGTAAATATGTGATCTAGGCTATTAGTCACAATGGAAAAGTTTCTAAGAACGAAAGGCAACCCTTCGATGGTGGAGTGAGGCAAGGTCGTCACGCGTTGCCTGGATTTACAGTACAGCTCATTGTCTAGGGACACTAATCCTACCCTTGTCCTTTGACTAAAGGAGTAAGAAACTTAGAACGTTGTTCTGAACACATTCTTTTAATTTTATACAAGAAGTCTGACTTAAAATAAGAATTTGTCAGGGTACAACGTTCACTATAACCGAAGCGAGGGTTCACTATAAACGGAAATATTAATGTACTTCTTAATGTATGCGGGTCGGGACCAACGATTTAGGTTCACTATATAACCGAGTTCACTATATCCAGAGTTGACTGTATTTCTTCTCGAGAATACTGTATGTCACTTGCCTGTTTCCGGATTTTTGACAGACTTTGTATCTCTTTTCCCTGGAACCTGGTAACTAATGCCATCTCTGCAATAAAGTTGTACGCGAGTTCAATTTGTTCTTTTCTAATAGCTCTTTGGGACTTAAGTTTGCTGTCTTCAGTCTTCTTAAACGCAGACGGAATTTCCGATGATAATTCCATGAGAACAGTTTGCTGCTTCGATGGACTTTTGGGCATTGACTTCTTCACTCTGCTGACAGCATTTCTGAATGACTGAATAGACTGATACGAACCCAAAGAAAACATTTCTTGCTAAGGAGGCTGCTGCATACAAGCAAGTTTTTTCTTTCCGGACATTTCTTCTGACAAACATTGTCCAGTGCTCGTTTACATTTTAACTTTTTGGAATCTGATAACAATTGAATTTTTTCTTGTTTCCTCGTCCCTTTTTATTTCTTTCAATAAGTAATTTTCTTTCAAGTCAGAATCACCCATTAATTTCTTTCTCCAAGCAGCGACTCTTTCAGGAGATATCTACACACAAAGATATTCACGAGAAGTTGCATTAATGTTGGGATTTTATTGAATAAATCTACTTTATCTACTCTGCTATGAGCCTGTTACTATTAATAAAGAACCAACATTTTAGGCTTGTGCTTATAACTGTACACTAAATTCCTAGAATACCAGATAATTCTATTTAAATGGTAATGTTGATCAAACCGATTTATAATTTAAAGGAAAAAGGATTCAGTCTCATCCTAAACTGAGCCTTTTCTGCATGTCTCAAAAACATATAAAGTAATTTCAAAGGCCTAGGTAGCTAGACCAACCTATGCCTGCTCACATGGGGATAGCACCACAATGCAAGCAACACTGCATTCCTCTTGGGATTATTTGTTAAGAGTCTAAAAGAAAGTACATGATAAAAACATTTCAAAATTTAATCGATATTACATAATATTTTAGGAATAATGAAGAGCTCATTCCTAGCCTTATTTCTGCCAGTTTTATAGAACTTGTTAATTTTAGTTTAGTTATGAATTCAACTTAATCACTTTTTTCGTTACGGGTGTGACACCAATACATACTAACTTGTTAACTACAATATAATAGTAAAGACACTTACCTCAACAATTTTTTACTGCTTGAGTGATAAGTTCAAACTATGAACAACAGCACGTACAATATCATCATCAGTAGCTCTACAACTCATTGCTGAGTCTTCGCTTACTCAAGGACTCGTCTCCAGCCATCGCGATCCAAAGCTACCATCCTCCAATTTCTCACCCCAAGAGCTCTCGCATCACCATCCGCTCCATCAATCCATCTTGATCTCGGCCTTCCTTTCCTTCTTGTCCAATCCGGCTGTGTTAGCATTACTCTCTTTGGGATCTCTGCCTCTTTCTTCCTTACACCACGTATATATAAAGTAGATAATTTTGACTTTGTACAGGACGTTAGCTAGGTGTGCCAATTTGAGTTTTCCTCATACAAAATCATTGTACACAGACTATCAACTTCACCTACGTGTAAAGTCAATAAAAATAAAAATAAATCATAATTTTGTTTTCAATTCTTGTAAAATAATAATTTTATTACATAATAAATTATATAATAGCATATTCTTTTTTTAAAGATTCTTTCCCCTTTTTCATGGAATGGCCCACAAGCAGCTCTCTGGTGTTTCCTTCAAACGGTTCAGGTTGAACCTGATCACAATGGAATTTGTGGTACAGAAAGCATATGTTGTAGATGTAGATGATATTTCTCGGGTTACTACCAGTTCCCGCTTTCATTTCAACAACACTCTTCACCTTTCCTTGGTTTCATACATCATCTCCAATAGTTTGGGGAGATGTTCTAGACATAATACGAGTCACCGAACCGACGCTGATATAGGATTTAAGGGCTTGAGGCTTTTGGCCTTGGGCTTTCTTAGACCTCATTAGGAATGGGGCCTATATAGCTCTATAGTGACTCAGACAGGATGACCTGCTTGTCAACGCCGGATTTGCAAATGCCACAAACCACTTTTCGAACTTGGACAGATAGGGAGCGAAATGGGCCAAGTGATCCTATTGTTAGGATCCTTCCCGGGTCGGGTCTCGAAAAGCAAAGCTAACTTATCAGAGACAACATTCCAAGATGCTTACTGTGAATTTGTGGAATGCATAAACTTACCAGTGGCAGAAATGAGAAGCTTTTTTACGTTAATAATTCAATTTCTTTAAATTGTGCAAGAGAAAGAAAAACTGGTATCGTTTAAACGAATGACCTTTTTGTGAAACTGAATTATAACAAAAATGAAAAAAAAAATCTTAAGAAGTGCGACTGCTTTTCAGATGCTGGTACTAGCGACAGTATGCCCAAAACCACATTTTCGTTATTAAGGTCGCTATAAACGTGTGTTTTCTCTAAAAAATTTCAAAACGATTTTTGCCAACGTCATAATAGTCTTTCTCTTGCACTTCGTATAGTTAGCTAGAAGAAAAAAAAGGTAGGTAAATTGAATAAATTGCATTTGCTTTTAAATTTACATAAAATGTTGAAATGTCATTGTGAATATAATATCGTAAATATTTTGATAGAAGTGACAATACGATATTAAATGAAAATAGTAACTGTGGTTTAAAGTGTTTAATTAAACAACTTTGTAATTTAATTTGCATATTCAGATGACACTCTGTTAATAGGAGAGTGGTTACGGAGTGTAGTAGTCATAAATTGCTTGCAGAACATGTTTCAAAATAGATTTTCCATCTGCATTCACTATTAATCCTAACGTCCATAATTACCTGCAGCACGCATCTCGTCACGAGGCCGGGATGGGAGGTCTTCTACTTGTAAGTTCACAGCACAAGCTGGCTACTTAATGCATATATTCATTTACTCATTCGCAGCCTGTGCATATATTGCCTCTTGTTTTGCCGGACACGAGAGGCCAATGAACCTGGATGAAGCCGCTTTATTAGCGGGGGTGATAATCGTAAAAACACGACACCTGGTGGATGTGAAGATTATTTATGTCGGCGATGACGACAGTTGCAACAGGAATTTAGTATCGCCTTCTTCTACCGTCTTATTCAGGACTCAAAAAAGAACTTCTTTTTACAAAACTGCTACAAGTTTCGAGTGGAGGATCGATTTTCGACTTTGAGTTTCCTCATATATATTCACGATTTTGAAATAATATATCTTGCTTAACGGCTACTAGTTTCGAGTCGAGGATCGATTATTTTGAATTCGAAATATCTGTGACGTTCACGAGTCTCAAAATCTTGTCTTGCACAACGTTTAGTCTACTAGTTTCGAGTTGATCGATTTTCACTTCGAGATAGCCTACTTGTTACATACAGTATTCTCGACTCTCAATAATATCTTATTTTGCCCAACTGGTACTCATTTCGAGTCAAGGATCGACTATTTTCACTTCCAGGTACCTAACGGATGTTCACGACTCAAGAATATTTTAGTTCCTTTTTGAGGAATTGTTTTAAAGTTTGTAAATTTTTTTACATTTTAATATTATATTATGTGTGATATTTCATTGCAGCTTTTATCTTATTTTGGTTTCTTGTTAACTTCTCTATTCTTCTTGTGATAACTAGTACGTTTTAACTGCGATCGAACATGAGAACTTTCATTTGGTCCCCGAATTTATTAAAAGTTTTATTCTGTTTTTTTCTATGTGTAGGCCTATTATTATTTTATTCCACTTATATTTTACATTTATATTCTGTATTTTGTATTTTTTACGTCGTCGTATTCGCTGCTACTTAGGGATTGGGAAACTTGAAGTCGGTAATATTAGTTCTTACCAAGATTATTTCAGGCACCGCACGGTCGGCTATTCTGTGCTGTAGATCATCTAGTGTGAAGAAGATGTAAAGGAAATACAGTCGTCTAGCGAGTAAACGGTTGCGATGTGGTATTACGTAAAGGTTAAAGCTCTGCAACTTTCACTAACCTTGATCTTGAAGGTGGATGACGTTATTGCATAAGTTGAAAAGTAAATTAGCGAAAGCAAACAGAATTGGTCGTTGGCCTCGATATAAACTTCGTGAAAGTGCGACGTAGAAGACGGATTGCCGTGACCTCTGCAAGCTTTTGTATTTGTTCAAGTTTTATTTGTTCTATAGTAAATAGAGTAGTGCGAATTGATATAATGTGGAGCCATATTTTAATATTACACAGTTTTATACTAAAGCAAGGGAAGTCCACCGCTGTGGAATAACGGTTAGGCTTCTTGGCCGTGAAACTAGCTGGCCCGGGTTCAAATCCTGGTTGGTTTTTTTCTGAGGTTTTTCTTCAACCACTCGAAGCAGAATTGCTGAGTAACTTTCGGCGTTGAACCATGGACTCATTTCGCCTTCATTACTACTATTATTCCATTAAACATCTTAATAGTTTATAGCAGGGGCGGCTCGTCCATAAGAGCTGCGGAGCTGCAGCACTCCCTGCTTTGACAGGGAAAAAAAAATTATTTTAATTTGTAGAAGAATTATTGTTACAGCTTTGATTGGTAAATTGCTTTATATTTCATCTGGCCGGGAATATGTACTATTATCTTATGCATTATCTTTTTGCGCGTCGACTGTACTGGAATTGACACTGCATTCAAAGTCGTCCTGGGATCTGCAGGGTAGGACAGATCATAGAGAGTGTGTCTTGCAAGGTCAGGGGGTAGAGAGGTGTAGGGAAGCGGAGGGAAACTCGCTGTTTAAAACCCATATTTCGCTGCAGTGGCTTGCAGAGCCAGGCGACAAGGGAAGATCTTTCCTCCCCTCCCACACCGCTATTGTAATGCTATGTCAAATGGATTCTCTATTCCCTTGAAACTTAAAGACAAAAGTTTTATTTTCTCTTCACATACTTATTGTTGTAGAACCTTATCGAGTTAATATAACGAAATTAATATTTTCTTTTGCCTTATTATTACTTGTATATCCAGCCTCTAGCAGAATCTAATATTTGCCTTAACTCAAAATGATTGCACGAGTATAATCCTTTTGATATAGCACGTAAAATACGAAAGAGACTTCTTTTCCAGTTTTAGAAAATTGTTGACCATCAGTATATCTGAGTGTTGCTTTGGTGTGACGTTTTAGTACCGTAACTTAACCAGTGCAAATGTGCAAGCAAGAGTGTGTGTGAATTACAGAATATTAATTTTATTTTTCTGAACTTTCCCTTGGGGAGAAAATTGATGTAATGAAGTGAAATTAAAGGGTCGTTCGTTACCCGACTTAAATCTTACTCAAGCTTCATCCAGCCAAAATAGTGCATATATGTAAGGAAGTATAACAATGAAATTTACGCTGAGCATTTGTGGTTGCCTCCTCTTCGGTGGTGATACTGCATAGACTAGGAGTGGTGTGACAGATTTAGGACATTTGCCCCTAAAAATTAAAAAGCACGAATCTTCGCAATTTCACCTGAAAAATGTTGTTTCATTGGCTATGTTAGGCAAAACTAATATTGCTGCGCAATTAAGTGAAACGAGCAGAACAAACATTCTCAAACATAATCAAGAAGTGAGAAAAAATCGTGAAATTATTTTTAAAAATATTGATTGAATCAAATTTTGTGGCCAATATGAACTTCCCCTTAAGGGACATGATGAAAAAACGATTCGAAAAACCCTGGTGTATTTCGTGGGTTGCTACAGTCCGTGAGTAATCTAAACGAGCCTCTCAAAAATCATTTGGAACATGCCACTGTTTAAAGGTAATCCTTAGACAATTCAGAATGAACTGGTAGATTCCAAGTTGAGTGTCTGCCGATCAGAAATTCAGACTGAAATCGATGGTATAAGGTTTTTTTTTAGCGATTGGCAAATGATGCCACAGACATCTCCAAATTAAGTAAGAAAGTTTCGGTTTTTCGATATGTAGTGCATTTATTTTTGTCCTATACTTATTAGTAATGGTATCAAGAAGTGAAATTTGTATGTTCCAAAATCTACTGCAGCTCTCCCAATCCACAAGTTCACGAGCCGCCACTGGTTTATAGGTTGACCGGGAGGACATGGCGGACGTGGTTTCAGGATTTGCTAGAGGCGGCATCTGTCTGCGAGAACTGCACATATCCAGCTGAGCAGCAGGGTTTTTAAGCTGGCTGTGGGTGACCCTCGGATAGATGGCGCCTTGGTGAGTCGTGGAATTAACTGCGACACGTTCTTCTGGTTAAGGATGCAGCAGATTCAGGCACGTAATTGCGAACAGATGCCATCGGTCTGAGGAGGCCGCAGAACAACACAGGAAGGCGGAGGATCAGGTCCCCAGACAGGACTGGGTGCTGTGGCTGGGTCGATACGATGACACCATGCAGTGAATCATGCGCTTGAAGAGCGATCCTTAATGGACTTCAACAATTATTCCAACATAATGAGATTGCACAATAAGCCTAAGGCTCCGATGCTTGCCTGCGTCCCTCCTCCGAGGAAAAATAAAGAAGGAAGGGAAGGAAGATTGTAGAAGTTTCATATGATGGTATTCATACGTTTAGTAAATAGTGTGATGCAGACACGTATGAAATTACACAACATAGATTAGCAGAAATGGCATAAAATTGTTTTAAAATTACATTTAAATGTTACAAAATTTTCTAACAATCTCTCGTGATTTGAAGGAAAACTTAGAAAAAGTAATGGTGAAAAATCTTCCAGTATTTCAAACGAATAGCTGTTTATAAGAATTCCCGCTTTACACTGATTTGCTGAAAACTTTACAAGTATGCTGTGTTTCGTTCATTACTATCGGCCTTCGCCAAGTTTCCTTTCTTTTCTAACGCCTTAATATAATATAATATATAATATAATATAATATAATACAATACAATATATAGTAGTCCATTTATCACAGAATAATCCGTGATTACTTCATTTCACAATTATTGCTTATCGAATATTCTGAAATGTAGAATCTCGCAGCTATAATATCTGCGAGTGGAAATACATTTCTGTAGAGTTTCTGTGTGAAAGGAAATAATGTGCTCATAGGTCCATTAGCATTTTCCATGCCGTGTATGATAACCTCTCTAATTCATGACCGTTAACCAAACAATCAGTAACTCTAAATAAAAAAAAAAAACATTTTTGTTGTACTCATACTATAAGCAAACAAGCGGACAGCAAACAACTGACAGACTGCTCATAACTCACCGTTTTGTTTGTAGATGACAACGATTCAGTATTTTTGTTTATAAATGCTGCATTAAAACATATCTCCATATGTTTGTCAATCATTTAAGTACGTGTTAACATTTCTGCGAAGCGCTTATCAGTTGATCGTGTCCATATGTTAGGTCTTAAGAGAGAATTAACTTGCAACTAAAAAATGATACCGATGTGGCAGGCATTGTGTAGGTGTTGCCACCCAGGTTTCGATGTTTTCAAAAGGAAGCGAAAATTATCTTAGGCTGCGATCACATTGGAGGTACGCTTGGGCAAGTAAAATGGAAGCGTCTGCGTGCCCAAGCGTGCTTGAAGAAACAAAATTAGTGAATGTCTGTTCGAGACTATTGGTGGCGCGGCGAATGTGTTCACACTGGAGGCAAGTTACAAGCGCAAGTTTGTGTACGCTTGTTCACCCGTCTCCGCCGATCAAATAATTTTTTTTTGTAGAACGCTTGCCTGTGTGACGTCATATTTGTAGCTGGTTTTGTGAGTGATTTTTTTCCACAATGGATGTTAAAATATTAATAGCTTGTACTCAAGAAAGGACAATCTGGGATGTATCTTGTAAGGACATTCTAAAATTATTAAAGAATAACTCTGGCTGTTTAAGAAGATCGGAAAAAAATTCGTTTATATTCTTCCTCTCTGTCCTCAAAATATCCGTTCACCCATTCATCCCTTAATGCATCTTCATCTATCATTAAAAACTTCGACACTCCATTTTCTAATACTAAATGCTCTTCATCCGAGGAATCCATTTCGACAACTAGACTGGAAGTGAAAGCGGCTGCTTGATCCAATGTGACCACACTTCCAGAGCAAGCTTCTAGGCACGCTTGGGCACGGGAGCGCATATGTAAAATATTTCACATCATCAAATTCATTTCTACATCAAGTTTGTAACAATCGCACTTATCATCTGATAACTTTTTTGCAATTTTGCATAATGAATTGAAATCACAGTTTTTTTTGTATTACTGTGTGATGTAGAAATGAAATTGATAATATGAAATATTTTACACATGCGGCCTTGATTTCAGCCGATGTTGAACGCAGTTTTTCCGCATAGAAGGTTATACTATCCGACACTCGGCGGTCATTTTCATTTGAAATTTTGAAAATGAATATTGTTGTTTATTGCAGCAGGAACCGAAAATAAGCGAACAACATGCAAGAAAAGTAAGGTACGAAATTGATGCGATAAATAAATTAATGTAACAGTTAAATATAGAAAAAGCAAAATTGTACGCCATATACGTTTTCGGCATTCTAAAGCTGTAATGCAGAACTCCAAATATAAAAAAAAAACATTTTTCAGACTTATGTTTTACCACATTTGTAACAATTTAAGTATCATTTCCAACATTTATTCTCAACCTCACCAGCATTTTAGACCTTTCCGATATTAACACTTATATACAATGATTGTATCGTCTTGATTTTATAATACGCAATAATCGTATACAAAACACGGGACGTGCTTGCTTAGGCTTGTGTCGAATTCGCTTTCGCTACCTGTACTTGAAACACGTCGACTACATTCTGTCCGGGGCGTCGTATGTTCACCTCAGACTAATACAAATAGACCGATGTCACGGACCTAGTCATGACTAACCAAGTACGACGCTTCCACTGCTTTGACGTTATTTGCCTTTACTTGAGATAAACATTTCTTTTCTGAACTGCATAGAGTTCGTCACTTTTTTTTTTTTGAAGTAGTCTGCAGTTTTATTTGTGAAGTCAGGATGACTTTCGAATTGCCGTCTAAGCTTGGCAGGGAACATAGAACTATAAGGAAAAACTTTGTTACATAAGACAAATCACACACTGCGGACGTCCATCAGCAAACTCAGTGAATCTCATGTCCAAATATGAATCACAATATTTTAGTTTTTTTACTTCCTTTCGGTACCGTAGTTTCCCCTAACTATGGTCCATATTTTTCACATTTTTCTTTGTATATTCAGTACTATTCATCCAGATTAAGTGAAATTTTGGCTTCGGACTCTTGTAAGTGTATATTAAATAAATATTGACACATGTGTTTGAAATTAATTAATTACAAGTGTTAAAAAATAATAAGCATTGGTACATAGTTGTAAGCTTATTCTGAGTTGCCCGACTATGGTCTACCCATATATTCATGCATGAATGCATGAATGGACTATAGCTGGAGCTGTAATTATTCGTAAATCAATACATTGAGTTTCTAATTTAAGGGTAGCAACATAATCTAGCACAGAAATATTAAAAATAAATTAAAAGTACATGGATTCTTTTTATTAGTACACATTGCATATACAAGTGAAATCTGAAAGTCATTTTCCTGCAATAATTGAAGAACTACACTCACCGGCGAAAGAACCGTGCCACCTAAAGTTTCTCAATTTTTTTTATGAGGTGAGAAACAGAAAACCCATTATGAAATGAAGAAAATGTTGCTTCCCAGAAAAAAAAAAAGTATTTTCTATTATCACTTGCGCTATTATTTTCAACGCCAAACAATGGATATAATTAAAAGGTGTAAAAACTTACAAATTATATCAAATTTCTTCCAAATGTTCAACTGATTTTGGGGCCACCCAGATGTTGCTTACAGCGGGTATTGCCTCCCCGTGACTGCATGACTGTTACCATTCGCCGATTCAACCCTTCGATCAGATTCTGGATGGCAGTCTGGTCGATTCTATTCCATTCTTTACTTAGAACATTTCGGAGCTGCTGTAAGTTGTTGTGAGGAGTTAGACGACATCTAACTCTCTTCCCTAGCATGCTCCACACATGTTCTATACGGTTTATATCAGGACTTCTTGCCGGCCATGCCATCCTACTTAATCCAACGTCGTGAAGGAACTCATCTAGGATTCTTGTAGCACGAGGGCGAGCATTGTCATGTAATAACAGGAACTTTTCACCATTATGTGGGACATGTGGTACCACATGTTAAATTAGACTTTCTTCGATGTATCTTCGAGCAGGCAAAACAACTCCATTAATGGAAACAAGTTCTGTGTGAGCTTCATACGAAATGCCACCCCATACCATTACTGATCCACCTTCGAAACTGACACGTGAACTGAAGGTGCATGAAGAAAAACGTTCTCCTCTTCTCCACACTCTTTCACGTCCATCTGTAAACTAAATCTCGATTCATCTGTGAAGAGCACACGTCGCCACTCCCCCAGGTTCCAATTAGCATGATTGTGAGCAAAACGTAATCGTTCAACATTATGTTGCTGGAGCAATTCTGGTCCTTTAGCTGGTCTTCTGGAATTCAGCCCACATTCATCCAGACGTCTTCTTACACTTCTCTCACGTTAACTTGTCTTATTTCTGAAAGGCTCTTCTGGTCTCAATAGATGTGGAATGGCGATCTCTTAATGTGTTTAGGACAATAAAATGGTTGTCACGCGCCGATGTTACTCGTTTTCTCCCTGAACCGGGTCTCCTGGAATAAACTCCTGTCTCTCTAAAGCGATGGTACACTCGTTGTACGGTCGATCAATGAATCCCAAGAATTGCAGTCACATAACGCTATTCCCATCTTCTATGAATGCAACCACTTTTGCTGAATCGGTAGGACTTAGTGACATTGGTATACAATGAATTACTCCAATACTGCCTCAAAAGAGCTTACCAGTCTGTATACTTCTTCAGCTTAGCTTGAAATGAGTCCGAGAAGATTAGGCACAACATAGCAGGAAGAACGAATCTTCTTTTCAGATCATTGTTGGCTATTACGTGTTGAGTATTAAATTGTTACGTATCACAAAATAAATGAATAACTAAATGAACCTCATCACACCTACAATTATTTAAAAAATCCTACAATTTTCAAAACTTTTAAAGAAAATATAGTTGGTCCTGTTTTCTTTTTTTTTTTTTTTGCCGGTGAGTGTATATTAAAGAACAAAGGTACGGTACCAAAATAAAATAACACATTCTTAGCAAAATATTATGCAAATAAATTCAGTAATAATGTTTATTTACCATACTGAGAACTACATTCAGTAGGCTTATTTCGATCCTTTGAATTTCCATTTCTCTTGTAATTCTGAAATTGAAGATAGATCTCACTTTCTCGAGACGCATTTGGGGTCTTCAATATGTTTTATTATGTTTTCCTTTCTCTAGAATAAAATGTCTTCCAATTCTCGCCACCTCAGTAATTGCCGCTTCTTACTATACATGAAACAACAACTCCATTTTTCTTCACTTCCAAAACTTTCCCTGGCCACAATTCCTCCTTATAAACAACTACCATGTAACTATGCGCCTTTAGCATTAATTTTACAGAATTCGTCTTCTTTTCCACATCTGACTCACTGTCTGTAAATATGGAGAGAACGCCGGAAACATAATCTGTAATCTGTATCCAATTCAATTTCATCGCTTTCATTGTCACTTACAGGGACGGTTGTTTTCCTTCTATCCTGAAGTTTTTGTTTTACCGGACCATCATTCGTGCTAGTACCATTGATGCTGGAACAGCCTGTTTCTTTATTTACTGGACTATAATGTTAAATGGTGTTTTAGAATATACTGAGATATCGTATTTGCAGAAGTAAATAATCACATTGACCACATTTTATTAAAACAAATATTTCAAAATGAAATACAACTATGGTCCACGAAAAATTGTGGTACATAATTGAGGACTGACTTCTAGCTTTGAGGTTAAACATTTTTCACGCAGAGTCCTTAAGGGAACCCGTATGTTAAAATTGACCAAAACATCGATTTTTAGATTTTTACTTAATATTATTCCTTATTCAATTCTGAACAGATTGATATATACAATATTAGCGGTAGGACCTTTTTCAATGACTTTTTATGACTAAATGGTTGAGTGTGCGTGGGTATTTAAATGCACGCTAGCGTCACGCTGGCACTTCTGTAGTTCGTTCGACCACAGGTTCGACTGCAGTCTGTTTCTATCATTATTTTCTCCTTGAATTCATGTAAGAAGAAGAAGAAGAAGAAGAAAACATGTACAAGACGAAAATTGTGTTGGCTATTCTGTTCTGCAATAGTGAAGACTGTATGGAAATGTTTGAAAACATTAGTTCCAGGAGAGGGTTGGCAACAAAAATTAATTTACATTGCAGTAATTGTGAAAGTGTAAAGGCCACAATGACATCTGCAATGAACAGAAATAGGCTGTACAATGTAAGTACAAGACTTGTGTATGGTATGCGAAGCATTGGTAAGGGCAGACAGGCTGCACAAACTTTTTGTGCTATTATGAATCTTACTTCTACACCTGCTACGGTTTGACAGAGAAGTTTTCTTCATAAAAGAATTCCTCTCTGAAATTGCAGAAGCCTCAATGAGACAAGCTGCAATGGAAACTGTGGAGTTGAATGGTGACAATAGAGACATATGTGGGGCTTTCGATGGCAGTTGGCAAAAGTGAGAGCATATGTCAATCAATGGTGTTGTCACTGCAACATCATTACTCACTGGCAAGGTGTTGGCAGTGGAAATATTGACAAAATATTCTCAGATATGTTGACAGGGAAAGGGAACTGTACATAAATGTACAAAAAACTATAAAGTTTATATTGGAGGACTGGAGGTGCAAGGTGCATTGAACATTTTTAGACAGTCTGAGGATTCTCTGAATATTCGGTGTGTGCAATATCTTGGTGATAGTGACAGCAAGGGTTTCAAAAAGGTACAAGAAGACAAGCCCTGTGGGGAAGGGGTAGAAATTGAAAAACTTGAATGCATAGGCCACGTCCACAAGAGAATGGGAGCACGACTGGGGAGACTCAAGAAGGAACTAAAGTGGATAAAACTGGATGATGGCAAGACACTCGCTGGAGCGGGTCATTTGACGAATACAAAAATTGATCTCTTTCAGACCTACTATGGCTTAGCCATTAGAAGGAACACAGGGAATGTGGAAGAAATGAGGAAGAGTGTATGGGTTACATACTTCCATAAAATTTCAACCAACGAGAAACCATACTATCAACTCTGTCCCAAAGGTCTGGATTTGTGGTGCGGTTATAATAAGGCACAAGCTCAAGATGTAGTATATGATCACAAACATTCCCTACCAGAAGCTGTCATGTTGAAGGTAAAACCAATATTCAGAGATCTTGCTGACAAGAAGCTGTTAGAGAAATGTACACACAATTGCACCCAAAACCCCAACGAAAGTTTCAACAACTCTATATGGGAGAGATTGCCAAAGACAGTGTTTGTGGGCCTGAATGTCCTCAAGACTGGTGTCCTGGATGCTGTTATCACTTTCAATGATGGCAGTAGCAGCAGAAAGAAAGTTCTGGAGTTGATGGACATAAAACCAGGATTCAGTATGGAACATGAGCTATATGCCATCGAAGTCCGAAGAGTAAAAGAAGGTGAGAAAGTGGTGCAAACCCAATCAAAAGAGCATAGGACTGCAAAGGGGAACCAGAAAAGAAGACGAAAAGAAGAAGAAAAGGAAAAGGAAGATGATTACAATCCAGGGATGCATTGAAACTACAGTAACTGTAAGTTTGAACTTTATCCACTGTTTTCTCAAAACTACATTTTTTATAATTTAGGTACACTTTTCTAAAAAACTATTGCAGCTATCAGTCTGAAATTTGGAACAGTGCTTTATTATTGTACTAGTAATTGTTTGCTACCACAATTACTGTTCTAACATTGTTAGTTCCATTATCAGTGACACAGGATTGATTGTTTTTCTATGTAAATTAATTATAAAAAATGAAATTGATTTAAATAATGTAAGAAATAAGTCAGCAGTCTAGCAGAGGTGGCAAATTATAGCCCAAAGCGTTATTACTAGGCCTCCAAAGTTTCAAGTCTCTAGCCTTAATATATTCTTTGAAAAGTGTACCTATCAAATTGATTATGTATAATTAATTAGCATAATTTAGATCTGAATTATTCCAAAACTACTACGTCGTTTTATATGCAATTTTAAATTATGTTTTCTCCTACTTTGAAGAACGAGTGTTCAAAATTTTATCTCATTATATGTAAAAACAGCCTAGTTACTTACAAATACGTAAATGCATGAAAATCTAAAATTTTAACATACGGGTTCCCTTAACCTCTGCCAGTCTAATTATTACGTGAAAGTAAACGCTATATAGCCAGGTTTAATTGTACAAACAATCATATAACTTACCAGGTCTACAGAAGAGAGCTTAATAAAACAAACACAAACTGAATGATTTCGTGTCTTCACACATTCAATAGAACGAGGCACACTGACCTTGTTAAGCATCCATATCATTGCCACGTGTAATGGTAGATGGAAGCATCTATGGGGAACATAATTCCATCACAGTGGCGCCTCAAATCTCAAACACCAAACTCTTGGGGGACTAAGTAGTACATAATGCGTTTTGGACCATAGTTGGGTGCTTGGATCATAGTTATGGGAAATGACAGTATCTGTACACCATACCGTAGACCAGTGATGTCAAAGCAAGCGCATTTTTCTGACCTTGGCGCCGTGCGCGGGCATCAAGCGCTAGGTATTGAAAAAGGAATAAGCAGCCTGTTGGATTAAGAAAACATTGGAGTACAAACTTCAAACGGAACGTGAAATTTTATGTCATTATTTTTATATGTCTTCTTTCTGTTTGATATTATCTACATTGTCTGTAAAACAAAGGTACTAACACCAATTTCTTAATATTGCACTTGAGTTTTAAACTTTAATAACAGAATAAAGATTTAAGAAGGAATTTTGACATAAATTTCTTAGCAGTACAATTATAGTGCACTAAGTGAATGAAACTCATTCATAAAGAAAGTGATATCCCAAAGAAAGGAGATTCAGTATGACAGGATAAGTTGGAATTGATATTGATGGTATCTTTAGCCTTATAAAAGTAATAATGAACTAATCAAAACAATATTACAGTACAGAGCAAAGTTACCTAGGTATATGTTTTAAGTGTAACTAACATTCCACAACATAACTCTTATCGCATTATGCTTTTAAGGTGATATTGGTGAGCAATTTCCTGTCATCAGAATATTACATTATTTTCTCGAAATCTGCTGAAGCTATATAGCTGAAATTTTTACAACACATGGGCACATATCTTTTGCTTATGATGTAAAAGTACTTGCTTTGTTAATTCATTTCCTTACAAACATTTTCCATGCGAATACTTTCAAAATTTGTAATACACTATCTTCAGTAATACGTATTTACGGTATATTAGATTTATGAAAACATTGTTTCAGTACCTGTAAGGCTACTAAATAAGTACATCTATATCTGAAAATTTAACTTTTCTTTAAAAAAAGTTGAGAAAATATTCCTTTCGGATAAAAAAAAAACTTGTGAAAAATGAGCATTAAAATTAAAGCTTACATTCTTATAATGCACTTATACTTCTCAGACAAATCTAAAAATTATCAAGGATACAATTTTAATAAGTTCTCTTCCCTTTATTGAATCAGTGCTGGCCATCCCTTACATAGCTCGACCAAGCGGCATATACTACCTCTTTTCTGTCCCTTTCCTTTCCGCTGTAAAGCGTTCAGGCTCTCCTGAGCTCTAAAGTGCGCGCTTGAGCCTATGGGCATCAATTGACATGACTGCCGTAGACTCTGAAGCAGGATCATATGCAGCATATTCCGAACTCGTTCTCAAGGAATTCGCACTATCTTCTTCGAAAATAAGGTTACAGTTATTGTTATCCCCCTTTGACTGAGCACTGGTTGATGGCTGATGACTCTCAGGTCTTAGGGAGCCCGTCTTAAGCCACAGTTCCATTTCAACGGAAGTTTAGCTAACACTTCTGCAACAAATAAATAAATCAAATTAACATGCAGGTATATATTATGGAGCAATATAACAATCAATGAATCGTAGATTCCACGTACCACGAATAACAAACGCTGCCGCCCGGTATATAAAACGTAAAAGAAATTTCGAGATTCATCGAGTACTTGGCAAGCAAGATAGATCGAGGTAGTTCCAGTGACGAGTGGATATATTGTTAGTGCTTATATCTAGCAAGAAAAACGCAAACTACTGTCTAGAAAGTACTTTTCGCTTGATTAGGAATAGTTTGAATTTTTCCCTCTAGAGGCTAGACCAGGTGTCCGGGAGCTCATACTGAAGAGGAAACACAGTACTAGCAATTAGGGATGTGACAAACGGTTATTTTCTTGTAACTGTTATAACTGTCTCCGTTCCTTTTGTTCAGTAGTTATAAATAACGGTTATAAGTAACGGTTACAATTTCCTGCCGGAGACAAAATAGCAGTCACATAAGAAGTTATTTTTAACGATTAAATAACTAGCAGAGGCATAGAAGCAGGTACCCACGAACAAGTTATATTTGAATGTTAAATAACTTCCATTGTAAAAATGATTGAAAACGTTGACAAGTAACAAGTACATTTGTAGCAGGTATACTGTACCATAAAATATTGGTTTGATTGAACTTCAAAAGTAAAAATATTAACAGAAAGGACAGTAATTAATTTCAACAGTCGTAACAAACAAACAAATAATAATAATAATAATAATAATAATAATAATCATAATCATAATCATAATCATCATCATCATCATCAGTACGCCACAGAACCGACTGTTACTTAACAAACACAATCATGAATCATATTATACCTCAAATATTATGTACATTATGAATTTATTTATTATAATAAATACGCATATAGCGTAGATCAGTGATTTTCAACCACAGGTCCGCGGCCACCTGAGTATCCGCACAGCTATTAATGGGGGATCGCGAACAAAGTAATAATAATAATAATAATAATAATAATAATAATAAATAATAACTCTTGATCTTCAAAATAGCTCCACCGATGCGACGATTTCTCAAACTGGATAGCACAAACTGGAACCTGTCCCATTATTTCATAGATTTGCCGATAGTTTAATTGTCATTAAACTGGACAAGTGGGAGATTGTAAGCTACTTCTTTCACAAGTGACAATGTCATTCATTACACTGAAGTCTCTTACAGCTTCCGCACTGCTAATAGTGATGTATTTCGTGATTTATTTTGGCTTTGGCTGTAGTGAATGACAAAAGGGCAATTTTTTCCTATTAAGTTATCCACGAAATCTCGGAAATCATAATTAGCTATAGAGAGTCTCCAACAAGCAGTGCAAAAGTCACTAAATTTCTGTGTTTTCAATCGATCGCTTTAGCAGAATGCAGAATAGTAGCTGGTTACCTAAAATAGAAAAATGCGTTTAATTCATTGATTTCTCCTTGCGAGTTATTTTAACAAAGATCTTGGAACCAATATAAATATTTAACAAAGGGCTCGCGCGAGCCTTTGCGAGTGCCCTCCAGCACATCCCTGGCTGTGGTACAATGTTGGTGACTTCAGAACGGTGGGGGGATAGTAACTGAATAGTATGGATTTGTGTCACATAGTTTCATTTTAATATTAGACAGGTTTTCTAAAATATACCTTGTTTTCAGTTTACTGTTTGTATTTATTCAGTGCTAACATATATTTTTAAAATATTCTTTTGAGATTTAGGAAGCCAAAGCCTCTCCCTGACCTACCCACTTGCTTACGCCCACGAAAGATAGAATTGCTAAAGGATAATATATGACGACTTTATAGAAGTGTAGACAAAGTCTAAGAAATTATTTAAAGTAGTTTTATCGGTACCTATATAAACAAGCTCAAACTTCCCCCCCCCCACGATATTGAAAGTCTAGATCCACCTATGAAATTAGTAGGCCTCTAATGCGACAAATCATGCAATAATAGTTTATTTTAGTATTTGAAAACTTTATATTATTACGAAGGACTTCAATAGCTTATGATATACAGGGTGTTTCAAATATACGGGGCATAATTTCAGGTATGTATTTCCCACATGTAGACAATCAAAATAGTTCATTACAACATGTGTCCGGAAATGCTTCATTTCCGAGTTATGGCCTTCACAACATTGAAATTCACCGGAACGTTTTTCTTTCCGCAGGTCGTTGTCATTACAGAAGATGTTCAAAATGTCCACCTCCTGCTTGAATACAGACCTCACATCGATGTCTCATTGACCTGCGAACACGATCCCAAACTCCAGGAGTATTGCGTATGTCCTCAGAACATGCCACAATTCGATTCCGAAGGGATTCCAAATCAGGCACCGGAGACGAATAAACCAATGATTTTAAATGGCCCCACAAGTAGAAATCGAGAGGGTTCAGATCAGGTGAGCTTGGAGGCCAAGCAATTGGGCCACCTCTACCTATCCATCGATCAGGAAACCTTCGATCCAAGTACCGGCGAGCCATACGACTGAAGTGTGCAGGAGCGCCATCATGCAAGAAGTGAATGTGTTGACGATTGATCAGTGGAGTGTCTTCTAAAACATGCGGTATGGTGTTTTCCAGGAAGTTTGTGTACGCCTGCCCCGTAAGTCTGTTTACAAGTACATGGGGTCCAACTAATCGATCACCAATTATACCGGCCCACATGTTGAGGGAGAACCGCACCTGGTGATGAGATGGAACAGTTGCACGTGGGTTTTCATACGCCCATACATGCTGATTGTGGAAATTTGTTATGCCATCTCGTGTGAACTGTGCTTCATCTGTAAATAATACTAAGGCAGGAAAGTTCGGATTTACACCACACTGCTGCAAGAACCACTGACAGAACCTAACTCGTGCAGGGTAATATGCTGGTGACAGGGCCTGTACACGTTGCAAATGATAAGGATACAATTGATACTCTTTCAACAGTCTGCAAGACAGTCGAATGAGGAAAATTGACTTGCAACGCTACCCTTCGTGTGCTGATAGAAGGAGTCATGTTCACAGCCTCCAGAATCTCCTCCTGTACTTCTGGAGTTGTAGATCTTGGTCGTCCCCTTCCCAAACCAGGAGAGTTAAATTTTCCATACTCGCACAGACAGTAATGGAGACGTACAAATGTCTTCCGATCGCTGTGGGTACCTCTCCTGGTACAAACGACGAGCCAGCGCAGCATTGCCGTCCGCCTTACCGTACATGAAGTGTATCTCTGCCAGCTCTTGATTTGAATACATGTCGCACAGTCTAACGCCTACACAACACTGAATATAACCTTCGCCTCGGAATGAACTGTCAGAGTGCCTTCTTAATGTCTCCTTTGACGGCAACGACCTGCGGAAAGAAAAACGTTCCGGTGAATTTCAATGTTGTGAAGGCCATAACTCGGAAATAAAGCTTTTCCGGACACATGTTGTAATGAACTATTTTGATTGTCTACATGTGGGAAATACATACCTGAAATTATGCTCCGTATTTTTTAAACACCCTGTATAATAAACTAAATTGATTTATTCATCATGAGTAATTTTTGTGATGGTTTAGCTTGCATATATACACATTCCACTTCTGGTGGAAATATTTTATGAAGAGTATAGCCCTTTTTAATACATTTTCTTACAGATTTAATAACAGTAATATTGTGAAATATCACAATCCCGGCTCTGATCAAAACCGTGCTCTGATTTAGGGAACGGACTTAGTTGATATTTTTGTAACCAGATGGTGAAACACATTAGTAATGCCGCGCTATCTCGTGGACCGGTTGAGCACTACGTAATAACGTTATTATATCTAGTTTCTTTTGCAGAAGTTACATCCAGACGAAAGTAACGGTGTAACAGCGAGTAACTAGTTATTTCGTGTCCAAGTTATTTTTGTAACCGTTTTACAATTAAGTAACTGTTACAAAGTAACTGCTACGTTATTTTTCGCCCATCCCTACTAGCAATATCAGTCCACTTTTTGTTCGTTTGCACAACACTAGTGAATGAACGGCCGGTCGACTTCAGTACAGTCACAGTCTGCATCAGTGGCGTAGCATTAAAATGTTATGGTTTATTTAACGACGGTCGCAACTGCAGAGGTTATATCAGAGTCGCCGAATGTTCCGGAATTTTGTCCCGCAGGAGTTCTTTTACATGCCAGTAAATCTACTGACATGAGCCTGTCGCATTTAAGCACACTTAAATGCCATCGACCTGGCCCGGGATCGAACCCGCAACCTTGGGAATAGAAGGCCAGGCGTAGCATTATCATCTGAAAAGTTAATGACTTTAAATACGTATGGCTAATTGAGCAATATCTTTATTATCTCTAGTTTCATCTAGTGCCAAGGAGTACCACATCATAGTTTGTATTTTATTCATTAATTGTTCCTCTATATCAGAACTAAGTACCACTATTCTGCCCGCAACTGTGTGAGATGACAGACTGATGCACTTGAATTGTTCGACTATGTTAAAACTAAACAGTCTTTAACATTCTCTCCCTTTGTGAATGGTTTCATTCTATCCGCAATATATTTTGAAATGTGGTATCTGACACGAACCAATTTTTGTGCTGTGGTTTGTTCACTATCTGATGCGATTTTTTCAGTGTTTTGCCTTTTTAGACTTTCTCTCGTTCTCTATAATAGATAATAAATTCTTATGATGATACAAAGTCGTATAGAATTACATTACGCTAATCGTAAAATTTATTAGTGAACAATCATTTGTCGCAACTAAATATATCAACTAATACGTTAATTCCGTAATTTATTACATGTTTATTTTATTAGAGTTACAATAATTTTACAGAAATGACATATTTTCATTAATAATACATGAAGTTATACCTTTTCAATACGTCTTGGTATGTTTCGTACTAAAGTGTCGTCTGATGCTAAAATTACGTGCAATAAAGCGAATTGGTGAACAACATATGAAACAAAACGCTTTTTCATTTTGTCCAACACAAAAAATAATCTAATTCCCATTCCTTGCGGAAAGAATATTTTACCTTGTCTGTGCCATATGCTACGTTTACACGGCGATAGTTTAGAGAAGAGAGCTAGAGATTATAGCTGAGTATCACCGTGTAAACGGTTGTGAGAGCAGGTATCTCGTTGACTCTAAAATCTAAATAGAGAGTCTAAATAGAGCGGCCTTGAAAATGCTCTCGCCGTGTAAACACCCTGAACAGAGAACTCTCATATTCTGTCAGCTCTCATTATAGCTACTCTAAATTATTCAGCTAAGTTGAACTTTTTCATTAACTCTCGCGACTGTTGCGTACGAGATTATACAAGCTTGCGCATAACTCTTGAAATACAGGTCTAAAGTAATAATCATGCTACGTTTGCACGGCGACAGTTCAGAGCGAAGTTCTGAAGAATCATGAGAGCTCTCTAACGGAGTGTTTACACGGTGACAGAATATAGCTTCTCTATACCCATTAGCGAGCTCTCATGAGATTTATATAATTCTAAACTCTAAGTTACTCTCCTGACCGTTTACATGGTGCAGACAGTTTACAGTGAGAGAAAGTGTTGAGAGAGAGAGAGAGAGAGCATTTAGAGAAAAATAGGCTGGTCAGTGCGTTTTTATGACATCATCACCCATCTAACTTCTGAGCAGTGTGTCAGCAGTTGTGTAACCTGACCGCGCATAGCACTTGCGTTACTAATATTGTTGGGTGGGTCATTATTTATTTATTCGTATAGAATGCTATAATTGCACGAAGGACGGAGTTGATAGTCTTGATCAAAAATGTGCATATTATAGCTCAAGTCGGCACACATGTAATTTACATTCTATGAATCAGGCATGCATGAAAATAGTACCAATGGTAAGAGAAACTCAAAAAGTTAAATTGTGGCAACATTGTTTCCCTACTTGATAACACGCCTCATAATAGTGCATATAAACAAATTTGTTCATTATTGAGGCGAAATGGCTGCTATAGACGACAGAAGAGCTTAATTTTCATTTGAACCAGTCGGTTATTAATGTGCAAAAGCATTACCGAACAAAGTTTGGTGCAGATCCACCCAGTGGGCCTAAAATCCGTAAATGGTACACAGATTTAAAGGCACGATTCTTCGCAAGCGGTTGCGACTCCATCTATACCTACTATAGTTGCTGCAAGCCCTAATACCAGAGGAAAAAGTGCTACGAAGAAATTTTTTGCACAAGTATGTAGACTTTAATTGAAAACGATGATGAATTTATTCGTTCCGTGGTGTTTTCTGACGACGTCTCTTTTCAACTTTCTGGTAAGGTGAACAGACATAACCTCAGAATCTGAAGATCGGAAAATCCGCGTACCTACGTGGAACTTTACTATAGGCTTGATGTGTGTCATGTTACTAAGGAGGGGGGACACATTGAACATCTTTAAGTCAAGAAACTAAAAGTTTGGAGTTTCTCTTTCCATTGGTACTATTTTCATGCACCTCAGATTCATAGCACGTAAATTACATGTGTTGGAAACCGGAAAGGTCTTTTGTAGGAACCCTGTATAAAGACAATTTTCAGGCTTTCTGATGAAAGAAAGACAACGGATGCAGCTGAAGAAGTGGTTCTTGAGAAGAAGAAGATGTGCTTTGTGCTCCCCAAAATTAAAGAAGAAAAAAATATTCTTGCTACAAGGGCCAAAGTCCAATTTACCTCCAATGTTAAAAAAAAGTGTGCAGAATTTGCGATGAAAATGACTGATTGCGTTTAAGCTCCTCAAAAGAGACCGAGCGTTCAAAGAAAAAAAAACAATTTTTCAGATAAGATTGTTCATCTTCTTTCATTATATTGTGTTTATAATGGTTCTACTAATACAGTGTAATAGTTGTGCCTATTTCGTTTTGTTAAATTATAACTATATTCTTGTTGACAGATACCGGTACAGACCCCACTGTACCAGTTTTGTAATGTACTACTGTACTCCAACCACGAGAAAGTCTTTGGGGACTGAGACGAAGCGGGGTAATGCTGTGAAGGAATGTTGATGTCATAAGATGTCATAAGGTCACACACGTGGGTACTCGTATCTGTATTGACTAGCTCTCACAGCACAAACAATAACATTGATACACACATATTGATACTACCCTAGTTACAAAATTAGATCACTGTTACTCTCCTCGTGTTTTAATCTCTCCATACAGGAAATGACATATGCAGGAGAGCACATGGTTTTTAAACTGACGTTATAACGGTAATATTATCTATCTACTTCGCTCCAATATATGGCGCAATAGTAAGCACATTCCTTTCACGGTTGATCTCCTAGTTGGAGAAGAGTAGGTGAGCGTTATTATTAATATGATGCATTATCACTAGTATTAAAGGAATATAGAGAATATTCCACATCCAGTGAATGGTGATAATTGCACAGTAATAATAATAATAATAATAATAATAATAAATTACGATAATAATAACATAATAGTGATAATATTATTATTATTATTATTATTATTATTATTATTATTATTATTATTCGCACTTACTGGAGGTTATGGACCTTTCGCTGTACCTCCTCCAGCAAATAAATAAGCAAGAATAAAACCCACAAATTAACAACTAAAACAATGGACCTTGCTAAAATTACGGCCAAATTGCAATAAATTAACAAAACTAATAGCCAAATTCAGACGCCTCAACAATCTCAGCTAATTTTGGCAATGCCTGATTTCTCAAGGTCCTTACTCTTGTAATTCTTGTTAAACACATTCCACAAACAACTTTCCAATTCATTAGCTTCAATCAATCTTCGTGTCTTCGACACTCCATTGTTTTTGGCAGTCATTTATACTGCTTCTGTCGCGAGAGTTTATGAAAATGTTCAACTGAGTTGAAAAATTTAGAGTAGTTATAATGAGGGTTGAGAGCATATGCGAGTTCTTTGTCCAGGGTGTTTACACGGCGAGAGCAGTTTTCAAGGCCGCTCTATTTAGTCTCTCTAATATCTAATTAGAGTCAACGAGATACCTACTTAAAAACCGTTTACACGGTGATATAGCTCGAACGAAACCTGGTAAAGCTTGACCTTGATGGAGAAACCAGTTCTACGGGCTGTTAAAAGTGGAGGGGGTAACGCTTGTTCAGTTCGCTTTCATCTCGTCACATAACATCGGTCGGTAGTCGATCCCACACCACAATACTGTTCTCTCCCTCCAAGTTTCACCAGATTCCGTACGAGCTATACTCAGCTATAATCTCTAGCCCTCTCTTCTCTAAACTCTCGCCGTGTAAATGTAGAGACGCAATTCCGTCGCTCAGAGCGCTGTTCAGTTCTAGATATTTGTAGCAGAACATTTATTGACATTGACATTTGTGGCATTTAGAGGACTCATCGTTGCGTATTGAAAGGGTTTTTCCCCACGTAGATCTATTTCTCCTTTGCCTTTTTCAATTCAGAAGAACTGCAAACTACAGCGGCAGAAAAACGTTGTGTTTCTGCCATATTTGTAAACGCACTGACCAGCCTGTTCTTTTCTATATGCTCGTAACACTTTCTCTCGCTCTAAACTGTCTGCACCATGTAAACGGTCCAGAGAGTAACATTAGAGTTTAGAGTTATATAAATCTCATGAGAGCTCGCTAATGGGTTTAGAGAAGCTATATTCTGTTACCGTGTAAACACTCCTTTAGAGAGCTCTCCTGATACTTTAGATCTTCTCTCGCTCTAAACTGTCGCCGTGTAAACCTAGCATTACTCCCTAGGTAACGTGGTACATCACTGATTGCTTAAAAAATATGTAATGTTAAGTAAACAATGGATGTAGCGGGGTGAGATTGAGAGAGTGGTAGAAGGGGTAACGGAGGGGAAATACTTTATGCACTCATTGAGTGCCAGCTCACGGGCTCTGAGCTGATGGAAGCATGGTGGAAGAATGGAAGCAGCAATTTTTGTCATCTTCATAATTGCCGCGGACGCTCCGCGGAGCACACTTGGGAACCGCTGGTTTATAGAATGTGAAAAAGTGTAATAAAACGGCGCAGAGTTCAATTTATGATTTTCTAAAGCCGGAGTAATGAGTTACAGTATAAAATTGTAATGAAGTTCTTTACTTATTTTAATGAACAATACATTCATAGTTCTTTTATTTCATATAACTACATTATTATTATTATTATTATTATTATTATTATTATTATTATTATTATTATTATTATTATTAGTTAAATTCATTAATTGTGTAAATAGGCTTTCCCTATTAAGCGGCCAACCTTCTCAAGTAGGCCTACTAATTTCACATGGAACTATTAGTGTTCGTTTAATACAGTTTTCACTGCATCTCCAGTATTTGTGTGACGTCAGAGACGCCGCAGCTTATATCCCATACGGTTTGTCTAAAGATTGGTATATATCGCTGTTGGTGAGTTTTGAACGATTCATAGTTCTGTGTAAGAGAGAGCGAAATCTTTGCAGATTCCCGATTGCCTAAAGGAGATATGACGACTCGTACATATATACATCTAGGGGATTACTTACCAGATAAATACTATGTGTATGTAAAGGCTGAAGAGGATTGCGTAGTTTGAGGTGTAAGGAATGGTTGCGCCAGCTTATCCTTGAATCACAATCGACACGTAACCCATTTCATCACGTGTGCACAAGAAGCTTCTTCAGGCTACAGAGCATAGAAATGCTCCATGTCCTGTCAAATAAGCACCGTATACCTCTAGGGTGGACATAATCTTGTAGTGATCTCTTAATGTTGAGTGCTGATCTCAGTGCTTGTAGAAGTTTGTCCGAACAGTTAAAAATTTAAATTAGTAATGTCGTTTTACAACTTAGTTCTCCGTAACTGGAAGATAACTTAGAAATGACTGACATTTGAAACAGAATGCGGACCACTAGAATCTGAGTTAAGTCATACCCAAGCTACTCCGGGACCTTCACCCTGTCATAATGAAATACTGTATTGCGGGGTTCATTTGTCCTAGCATAACTTTTTTAGCATTGCGTTTTTCGCGCCCGAAGAAAGTTGTTGGCGATAATCCTATGCGCGACAGCCCATAGAGGATCAAGGCCTACCAGCTTACTGTTGGCCTCACATCAATATGCCTCAACAGAGATGACCGATCACCAAATCAGTATGGGGATAACGTGTGGTTTGCACGTTGACCCTGACGTTAGGCCTAATAGCTGTCACGCAGAACCGGATTTCTGTATCTGCTGTAGCTCCTTAAATTCTTCTCGATGCTGGGTGGGCATCGGAAGGCTGTAGAGGAACGCGTGATACTGCAGATGAAGGAACCAATAGCACACAAACGGCATGCAACTCATTCCACAAGGATGTATCATTGTGCTAGAATCTGCCGTTCGTAAAGGATGGAATCTTGCCGCTCTCTCGTAAGTTCTGTTCAGTTCAATATTTCTTGGATATGATAGGATTCATCGTTCTGTCATAAGAGTCTTTGACAGATCTAAGTGGCTACTCATATTTAACTGTGTCTGTAGTAGAATGCTTGAAAAGGAATCTGATAACACTGTACAACAAATTTGAACTTTGTGTCTGCCCTTTAGATGAAAGTATGTGATTCTGTATAAACAAAAGGTGCTTGATTGATATCTGAAAACCAAAATGGTCCATCACGTACCGTTTTTTTAGGAGACCCGCTTTTCATATTTATACAAATTGGTCAGAGAGAAAATTAACAGCGACACTCATTACGGAAAACACATTCACTGAAATGATTTTTTGGCCGTTACCGCTTGTAGGCATCTGGTGGAGTGTCCCTGATAGTAGACCAACAATATTCAGCTAGCATACTTCCATTCCATCGTCCACTGAAGCGCTTTTCAAACATAGCAATGTCCTGGTGGAATCTTTCGCCATGCTCATCACTAACTGCACCCAGGTTTTGAGGGAAAAAATGTAGATGTGAGTCCAAAAAGTGTAGTTTTAAAGACATATTGCAGCCTATAACACGAAAGCATTTCACCATGTCACGAACAAGATCTTCATAGTTTTCAGCTTTCTCGTTTCCAAGGAAACTTGAACATACTGATTTAAATGCCTGCCAGGCTGCTTTTTCTCCTTCTGATAGTTTATTTTCAAAGTCTTCGTCGTGCATGACTGATTTAATTTGTGGGCCAATAAAAACCCCTTCATTTACCTTTACCTCACTTAAACTTTTGAATTTGTTTCTGAGATACAAGAAGGCTAACCCTTCTCTGTCCAGTGCTTTTACAAAAAATTTCATTAAACCAAGTTTAATGTGCAATGGTGGAAGAAAGACATATTGCGGATTCACAAGTGGTTCATGAGATGTTTTTGGTGCCAGGAATGTAGTTTTGTCGTGGAGGCCACTGGTTACGGATGTAGTGACTTTTTCTGTCACGACTATCCCATTCACATAGGAAGCAGCAGAATTTAGTGTAACCTTGTTGCATGCCTGTTAATATCCCAATAACTTTTAAGTCTCCGCAAATGTGCCATTTGAATGTAGAGTAGTCAATTAATTTCAATATAGCACTCATTACCTCATATGTTTCCTTGGTATTTACAGCATTATATGCTATAGGAACAGAGGGAAAACATTGCCTATATGGAGGAGTACTGCCTTTAGACTACGTTTGGAAGAGTCAATAAACAGGCGCCAGTCTCCTACAATGTGTTCATGTCCTAATGCCTGAAATAACCCATTCACATCACAGCAATAAATAATGCCTTCTTTCTCCGCAAAATAGTGCCCAAAATTGCTTTGTCGTCTTCTAAATGAATGCTGGAATTATGGTATGATCAACCTAGCAGTGAATGATTGACGTAGATATATATTTCTAAATGTGTCTAAATCTATCCCTGCACTGAAAATGTTTGATAGAAGAAGCAGGATATTCGAAAAATAATTTACATTAAGGAAACATAGCAATATTATCGAGGAAATACATAAAATACTAAATTGTGGATTTTTTGGAAAATGGTTCGTCTTAGGCAAAAACCGAGGACAGATTCGTTATTTCCAGCCATAAATATACAAGAAACACATGTTTTCATGTAAAGGGCATTTTTCATGTTGTACAGTGTAATCAGCGGTCTGGCCTATTTAAAGACACAGTAAAAGCATTCTTCGGATGGGGCTAGCTTGTTCTATTCCTTGAGAATAAGAGGTCATATTGTCTCTTTTCAGGTAACTAAATGTTATCTTTTCTGAGCTCTTCCAAGACTTCACATGCCTTTTCACTACTCCATATGAAGGGTACACGGGAAAAACGATCAAGGTCCATCAAAAATCGAAATTGAGTTAATAATGCCATCTTATAGCGAAAAGGGCGTACTATCATGTGGTGTAGCTATTTTTCTGTGTTATTTTTCTTTCAAAACGAACATGGTCCTCGAAAATGAGCGTTAAAGTTTTCATGTACTTCAGAAGAACGATCAAGCTCCAGTCGGTTCTGTGGAAGAACGATCAAGGTCCATTTTTCTATTCTGCTTTTCTTCCTATGTTTTGCCGTATAATGCTGCAGCTTTGTGTTGCTGGCTTTCCGGCAATTTCTGTAAAATGTCTTGAACGATAATTCCATTACTTTTCCATTGTTGAATAAGAATGCAATGATTTTTTTCGCACTAAAGTAAACAAGGTCTTATTTGCAGCTTGTTTCATGGACATTCTTTCAGGCTTGTGTTAGTTGTTCCGGATGTTGCCTTAAAATTAAGTCAGAAGTGAAATGGAGGTATCAGAAATAACAGAGAATATAGCTACGCAGAATGCGAATACAAAGAAAATATTTTTTGACGTACTTCTAACTCATCGAAAAGAATACAGACCATGAGTCAAATTATAGGAGACCCCTGTTTAAGTGTTCAGGATTGAGATGTTCTCAGAATATTTTACTTATAGAAAGGAGTAGATTAATGAGGGAATTAAATCTAATGGTTTCCTATGCTACATAGAATGCTCATCTGACAGGGCTTATCATTGTAAATACTATGAAGTGATAAAAGAAATATCCATTGATTTTTGTGAATTAGTGCAATATAAGTTTTGGGTATTACAGAAGTGACGCATGTATTTGCGATAAATTAGAACCAATATATCTCAACTTGAATTAGAAATAAACAACGATAAAGGTTCAACTCAGATACACAATTTGAATAGACAAAAACCGTATCTCACAATGACTCGAAATGAACTACATAAGAGGAAAGGAGATACTTTGTATGAGGTAAAGCGTCCTGAATGTTTGGATACACTTGAAATCCAGAAAGTCTACGATTAAGGACGCAGTTTGTGTAGATTACCAGAAGAATCTTCTTATTCCTAAAAATTCAACAAATGAAGCATATCACCGCAGGCAACTATGGTTTTTCGTGCTAGCTAAGTCCATACACTTTCTACGGTGAAATTTGTATTTTGTATATATGATGAAACTGTGTCAAACAAAGCGCCTGATGAAGTATGCTTATGTTGTGGTATTTCTGTCTTGAAATTCTGCCTGACTCTGTGCGTGACTTCAACATGTTCTCTGAATCCTGTTGAGGACAGAATAAAAAATTTTATTGTGATCCGATTTTTCCATAATGAAGAAATTTTATTGTCTGTCGGCAACATTTCCAAGAAGAGGCCATTCGTACATCGAGTGCAATAATAATATGGAATTTATAAACCACAAGATAAGAGGTGAGTTTCCTGATGAATAGTGAATGAGATTGTTAATCCTAGGAAGAAACCTGAACCATTCGTCATAGCTGACTGCAAGTTAGAAGAATTATTTTATGGATGGGGAGAATTTCTGAATAGCTACTACAAAAAGAAAGCACTTTCGCCTAGAGGTCCATTGCAATCTACAATGTAAAATAAGATACTAAAAAGGTGTTCTTGATAATCATCAAGCGGACGATACGAAAGCTCTATAGCGAGTTTGTATTTTATTTGGCAAAATTATGCTATCTTTAATTTTATTTTAAAAAAAGTATAAAAAATAAATCCATGACGCTACAGCCCATGAAGGGCCAAGACCGACCACCCAGCTGCTGGCCTCACTTCCACATGCTGAAACAGAGGTGGACGATCATCCAACCAGTATGGGAGGTATCGTGTGGTTAGCACGACGATCCTCCCAGCTGTTATAGCTGGTTTGCGAAACCAGATTTTCCCTATTTATCGCAGTTCCCCTAAGTGCTGTGTGGGCACCGGTCCCATACACTGGCCGAAATTTCATGATAAAATATCTTCCCCCATGAGGATTCGAAACAGCGCGCATTTCGTAACGCAAGTCCTAGGCAGGATATCTTAGACCGCGACTCCACGGCGCGGAACTTAATTATATTTATCGCATTTTAATTTCAAATACTATTAAAGATCCAAATTAGTCTATAATAGTCATTTTCTAACATTATTTCAATTATATTTCAAACCACTGAAAAGAAATCAGAAGAAGAACAATGCGAAAGAGTTGAAAAACTTCAATAGCTTTATATTATGACATAACAACATTCAATGACTTCCAAATAAAGAAGCAGTTCTGCAGACCCGCAGTGCAAGACCAATGAAAGGAAAACGAGAATTATATTTTCAAATTATACATAAAACGGTCAAAAACAAATTAAATGTTTGAGTTAGAAGTCGTACCAGCTACATAGAAGAAAGCATTAGTATTACTGCTAAGAATATCCATTTTCGAACTCGATGTCTGACATTCTGAAGTATCCAAATTATTGTTGGCTAGGTGGTTTCAGTATTCCATGTTTTAGCGAAGTATTATCAAGTCGGTCATTAGTTTATTGGACAAAAGCCAAATTGATTGCAACTTGTCACAGTACTCTTTCCGGCAATATAATAATTGAGTAAGTCGTCTTTATGTTTTCACAGATGATTGAGAGAGAAATTTTGGTATGCTTTCTGTCTGCGCCATTAGGAATTTTGAGTAAAAGTCATTTTAATGAATTACATCACTGGTTTCGGTCCTCTTATGTATAATTAATTATATTATATTTAAAGAAATAAAAACATGAAAATAAAACGGAAAATGTTTAACCTTTCGGTTCATTTATGCTTCAAACTCATTTACATGTATGTTTCAGATGTATTGATGTCATTAAAGAACTTGTATTTTTGTTCCTAGCTCCGTAGTTCAATAAAACAAGTTTCGAGGCTTTTTAGGTGAAGAAATGGAATTAAAAAAACTACAAGGAGACAAAGAGTAAAATTCAATCAGAGGTATGAATGACCTAGGTACATATAGCATTCTTAGGCTTTCACAGGGAATGTGATCAGAAATAGACTTTTTGGTATTCCCCCATGCCCTGCATATTAACATTTCCTTTAATGTTTCGGAACTACATACAGTTTCCATTATCAGGGTGAAATGTGTAACCGGAACCTACTCCAGACAAGTGGGCATGTTTATTTACTTGCTCTTTCTTGTTTATATTAAAAGTGATCGCTGGAGTCAAGTGAGACACTCGAATTACATCAACGTTATATACTTTAATATAAATGTACGTATAGGAGAACTATAAATACTGTAATTTATTCGAGATTATTGAAACTAATTAATGATATTGTTCTCAGCACAGGAAAAAAAAATCCAGTCTTTGATTCTAACAAATAAGTAACACAATCGGCGTAGTGTTGCAGTCGGTGACCTTCTCCGCCGTGCAAAATTAATATGGCGATTGATGCTGAGATCCTATAGTGCTGCGTTGATTAAGGTTAATGTTAAAATAGGTGCGGTTGAGGTTAGTGCATATTAAGTTCCAGACACGGTGGAATAACCTATTTTCTGTTCCTAAACTCGATACAGGAGTTATGTAATAAGTTATAATCTGATGCATTATACATTTCAGTTTGCTTTAAAATAACATCGATAAAAATACTACCGGACATTGAGTAAGACGAACTTCGGTACAGACGTCGGGCACCATTAAGTTCAGACGAGTAACTCTTAAGTTTTGATTTTTGTTTTTTTTTTCGCGGTGTTACAGCCCTTGAAGGACCAAGGTCGTCCATCCTACTGCTAACCTCAAGCCAACATGACTCAGCAGAGGTGAAAGATCATTCAACCAGAAGAGAGATATCGCATGGTTAGCACGATGATCCCCCAGCCGTTACAGCTGGTTTTTCATAACCGGATTTCGCTACCTATCGCATCTCCCCAAATTTATCACGTCGCTGGGCGGACACCGATTCCATACACTGGCCAGATTTTCGTAGGAGTATTTCGTTCATATGTGGACTCGAATCAGCGCGCATTTCGTAACGCGATTCCAGACATGTTGCCTTAGACCACGGCGCTACGGCGCGGAAGTCATACATTTTGATGAAGCTACATTATTGAACGGTTAACAGCATTCCTTCGTTTTTGGAATTTGATTCTTGTCAGGGACAGTGTGTTGTAATAAATTAATGTGCGTCGTGGAAAGAAATAAAATTCATATTGGCAGAATAAATTCGATATTTTTATGAACACCTATTAACGTATGTTCGTTCACTTTTGCAGACAATTTCTGAGGTTCTGAATAAATAATTTGTTTTTATTTGTTACTAAAATCTTTGTCTTTCTTTGTTCCAGGTAAGCATGCTGTGTGCCATGTCATATTGTAAGTACACTTGCATCTGATGCATTATTTACTTAGTTCTGGATTAAAACTCCCCATTTTGTGATTGGTTCCCTACTTCCATCTCTTCTGTGCTTTCATCTTGTCATGTGTTGGCGCATAATGTCGTGTTTTCTTGTCTATTTAATATTTGTGTCCATTGCGATTAATCGTCATACCCTGTTGACTTCTTCTTACAACATTACTCGTTAATATACAGAATGATGTGTGTTTTAACAACCTTCAGTTCAATCTGAAGTAAACACTCGAGGAAAGGTTCAGAAATCGTAAGAGCGTAGAAATTTGCGCTAGTTTCGTTAACTTTTGTTTCCATAATCATATCATCTAATTTTAGAAGCTTGTTTTTTTTATTAATACATATTCACAGTTAAGGTTACATGTAATGGGTCAAAATTCCACATCCGAAACACAAAATACAAATTACAAGTAAACTATCAAATGTCCTTTTTTTCGGCCAGCAGTGCATATTGAAAATTTTAATAATTATGTATTTAATTTCCGTTACGCGACAATTTATGAAAGGCAGATGCCAATCAGCCGATTTGTGGCACCACGTTCACATGTCTTATCAGGTGAATGATCATTCAGTCAGTACGGAGTAACGTATGGTTACCATGATCTTTTCCAGCTGCTATAGCTGGCGTACGCAATTAGATCACGCCACTTAGAATAGTTGCTCAAATTCTTCATAATGCTGGATGAAAACTAGCCAGAATTCAAGAATTATACATTGGAATTTTTCAGTTCTGTGATGAATAAGGAATTCACAACGTTTCAAACATTGATTCCATGTTCGTCTTCAGGTTGAAAAGGGAAGGCGTAGAGAAGGTAACCTACTTTTTAGGGTCGTTACAAACAGCTATTTTGCATGGGTCAGTCACCACATATAGACATTCTTAAGTAGCGGCAGAATCATATGATAATGTGGACCATAAGACAGGAAAAAAATAAACAGAATCCTTAAGGACGAGAAAAAGTTCTTTGATTGTCTTTCCAAGGAATGAAAGTAAGGCTAATGGATTTGTGTCACAGATTTATGACAATTGAAAGAAAGTTGTCCATGAGTGAGATAAATCTAGGCAAGATTTACAAGCCATTTCTTGCCCATGTGAACATTATAAGTTGGGCAATGATCACTTCGAGCATTAGCGGTGCATTTTTATGGCTGTCAATTCTCTTTCATAACTAATGAGGAGAAAAACTTAGTTCTACGTCAAATGTCTTCTGCAACGTTCTTTTCCATTACAAATTCCATCGCAATCGGGTCGAATTGAACCCCCGCCGCCGGGATGGAACACCTGCGCTCTAGCGCTTGAGGCACAGACATTGACGAGGCTTGTTAACAGACATTCAGTCATTAATGCAATGTCATTAATTGACTGGAATAGTAGGACAACTAGTTGGGTCCCTCAATTTTACCGTAAGATTTAAACGTATAAAAATGAATATTTATTCTATTCACACTCGATATTTTGTATCTCTATTGTAAGATCGTCTGGGAATTTCGGGGGTACAGTTTTTGGAGTTATTGTTTATTCGAAATTGTACAGTTACCAACATAATCATCGTCACCATCACTTCACAACGTAGGAGAATATTCTGTTTCGGCAAATAGGCCTATCATAGCTGAAATTGACTCCTTGCATCTTTTCTTCAGTCTTCCAAGGTTTTCTCTTCCTACTGCTTTATATTCATAAAGTAACCCTGTCGTGGAATGCGACACATTCTTAAGACTTGGAGTACCATTTGTCTCCATACTCTGAGTTTTTCATTAAGAGAATAGGTGTCAAATTCTTTACGAATGTCTTAATTTATAATTTTATCTAACGTAGAACATCCCTTCATGGTTCTCAGAAATTTCACCTCTGCTGATTGGATTTTATTCCAATGTTCTTTTCGTAATGTCGAAGTTTCACTCCCGTATATCAATACTAAGACTCCCATAAATTTATAGAATTTTAAGATTTTATCTCTTGCAGTCTTTTTTGAAATTCATATTATTGAAATTATTTTTAAAATTACAGTACTTCATGTACTAATTAAATATTCATAATGGTTTTACTATGTAATATGACAATCTAAATAATGAAAACCAGAAACTTGTTCTAAAATTGTTCTGTCGTGTAATGAAATTTTTTTCGTATTGAACATTTTCCTATGAAAGCAATAACTTTAGCTTTAGACAAACTTTCAATATAACACTATGAATATTTGAAACTAAAACACACTTTTCTGGAGAAACACATTCGCTTTTCCATATACTGTAATGAACATGTCGTCAGCGAAGAGCAGGTTGACTCAATTGACTCAATTTTGCGAATATTATATACTGTCAATGTAACCTTCTTTTGAAGACTGTATATTGTCCGTAAAGAATTGTTTCTTGAAAAACGGGTGCCGGAACTTCGTGGTCAACTCATTCACCACGATGCCGGTTAATAAAGTCTCCAGATTCACCATCGGTCCCCTTATTCTCCTCCCACGTCACGTGCTGGTGGGTGAGGACATTTTATCTTCGTTGTATAAAAGGAAGAGCATAGCTGCTGCGACGACGTCTTTGTCTTGAGCGCTCTTCAGCTCACGGTTTATGTTGTTATGATCTCAGATAATGGAAAAACACTTAAAACGAGCCTTGTCTCCACTATATGAAATATACTGTATGCTTTGCAGGCAATAAACATCTTGATTAAATTCCAGCAAGCCGGGAAGCTGTAATGTGGTCTGGACTTCATATCTTGAACGAAGCCCATAAATTGGTGATTCGATTCCTTTATAGCTGAAGATTTTCCGAGTGCCCGATGGCGGATTATTTTATATCAGTGAATTTCTCACCTATTCTCTCTCTGAGCCGCTCTTCAAGAAAACTGTTACGCTCCATGAAGTACGAGAGCAAGCGAAGCATCCTAAATGAAAACGGTGTATCTAAAATTCATGAGACCGGCAACGCGGCGTCGCATTAGAGCTTCTCCTTCGTGGAAGCTGGAAAATATATCGGTTTGTCTGCTGACACCAGTCGCTTCTGTTCACTTATAGTCCATCTTGGAGAACCGACCATTTCAGTAAATATAGGGGAAACCCGGGCAAAGCGGATAAGCTAAGAATTAACATTGCCACAGGCTATATTTTGGTGCTCCCGAAATAAAAACTTCATGAATTTGGTTGTGACACATGTTGTCCACATATCTACAAAACAGCAATTCGTTTCTCATACCTACGGAGAGTGATATGATTTGAGAAAGGAAATATAGTTAATTATTCACTTTGCCCTGGTATACGAACAAAGCGAATAATTAACACGGGCAAAGTGAATATCCCTGTAACATTTTCACCTTTCTATTTAATTTCTATTCACTGATAATAAAATTTAGTCAACACATATACACGATGTTAATGAGGCATATGAGACAATAAGAAATGTTATTACAGCCCTTCACAGCACGTTAGATTAGTACAAAATACAAATTTGAACTACTCGACGTTTCACTGGCACTGAAGACTTGGATTTCTTCTTCGTTTCCTCCTGCACATAAGTTACTTCTCTTTAATCGTTTTTAATCTGTATAGATGTAAGAGCTTCAGAGCGCTGACATTTTCTTCGTTGAACTCGTATGTTTCGAGCTGTATGTTTTGGCATTGGTCTAAATCAAAAGAACTGACTTGGGTTCTCCTGCTGACGATGTGTAATTGATGTATTGAATATTTCGTCAATCGCTGAAGATGTCATCACAGATGTGGTTGATTCTGAGTGAGCATTAACTGTTTCTTCAGCCGCTGAAGAAGCTGGCACCGCAGAATTTGTTAAATCTGAGCCAGCTGACGTTTCGCTGATTTCTGTCTCAAGTGGGCGATCTGTAAGTTCATCTGGAGCAAAATCTTCATCAACAAACACATTATGGTTGTATGGCCAGATAGCAGAACCTCTGATTGGAAGATGTTATTTCTTCAAGTGCTTTCTTCATGGCTTCTTCAGACCATTTGGCTTGCTCCATCTTCATCTTGAAAAATTAAACCATCTGAAAACACATTACTACCCTTTTAAGTGAAAATTAAAATCAGTGTTGCTGATTTATAATTTAATTAGTGTGACTTAATGCCTCCACTATGTAAAATTATCTAACACGCTTTATTACAATAGACAAATACATAAAAAATACAGCTGACACTTATGTAGTCAAATAAAGGTGGCAAGGCAAAGCGGATAAGTTATCCACTTTGCCCTATTCACTTCGCCCGCAGACGCCACTTCCCTTTTCATTTAAGGTTATAGACATATAAACGTCAATAATCTTCTTCGTAAGTACGGCATTTTAGAAGTAATCGTATCGCTTATATATTACTATCACATAACAAAGAGTTTCGGCAGTACTGTATGTTGTAGATATATTTCTCTTGCCTAGAAATATTTTAAGAAAACAGTCAATTTTCTTCAAACACACGCTGACTTCTCCTCTTACTAGCTAGAATAAAGACAAGTCAGTTCCAGCAGCAAAATCTGGTAGGGATTCTTCCCCAACATAGCAGAAAGCGCTACCTGTTGGCGTTTCTAAGAAATATGCATTATTCTCTTTGCCCGGGTCTCCCCTACATTACCGAAGAATGTAAAATCGGCCACATTTATTGTTACTTCAGACATGTTATAGTAGAAGAGGCAAGATCTGTCATGTGATCTTATCATGTGCCGTGGCTATATCACCAATGGCTATGGAGGGGGAAGATATATGTTAGTCTGAGATGAACTTCTATGTCGATAGATTCGTATAATATTAACGATAATGAAACAAACTCTCTTTCTGATGGGTCACTCTTTCCTCTATGGCAGAGCTCACATGTCAGGTCTCGCCTTCTTATCTATACTCACACATGCAGACTTTGTCCTCCACAGTTTTTAGGAGAAGTGATAAAATACGAAAGTATTTTTTTCTTTCTTTTTCTTTACTGCTTCTTCTTTGACTTCATGTTACTTTCATCCTTCGTACATGATTATCACAAGATTTGGCGCTAAGCACGAATTGCAATAACAATCCGAATTTCACTTTATGCGCACATAAACTGTAAACACTCGATTATTCGCGGGCGGATTATCCGCTTTTTGGACAAACGGCGGTTTTTTATGTGCTGCATTTTTTTGTTTCAACTTGTACATTATAAGCATCTTCCTTCTGAAAAAGTGCACAATAATAGCGTAATGATCTGGAACTTGTCTGATGTTTATAGACCTGATTTGTGGGTAGATCTTGTATAATTGATTGCATGAAGACGGTATTAATTTTTACATTTAATGTGTAGTGCAGTATTTGTTATATAACTTAAAATAGTATATTTATATTTTAATGATTAAATAATTCAAATTTGTTCGTGAACACCCATACCACCTCAGTTGCGGATTGCCCGCAGCTCTTCCGTCCGAAATTAAGGCAGATAGTCCAGATTGTGCTGTGTGTGTGGTGTGCGTGTGCGATGAATAACGTTCATTTACCAACCTTTACTAAACATAATATGTAAATCACGCTGGCGCGTAACATTGTTAAATGTCAGTAACTCTGTACTTGTAAAAGATAGGAACATGAATTATACTTAAGTTAAATATACATGTTATTTAACGTGGAACGTGTAAGTGGACACACATTCAGGGAAAATGTCCGTTCCCACTTCCACGCACATCTTGCTATTTAGCGGGAGCGCGCCAATGCAACCTGCAATATATCATTGCATGCGTCCAGATTTGCAACCGAACATCGTTCTGCGTTCTATCTGGACAGCGAACGGTACTTTGCAACTTCGGCGCGTAAAGGTGCGTACACACTTAGCGAACGAACAACGAACGAACTAACGACAAACTCATGCATTCGCTGATTGAAATCGGAACGTGTGTACGTCACAGCAAAGGCAAACCGATCGTTTGGTTTGCCTTCGGAAGTGATCCGTCGCTTGTCGGTACATCAAAGGAAGTTGGTATTCGTTGTGGACAGGATTTGCCACTAGTTTGTAGTTCGTAGCAGAACGCAGCGCTTAGTCCAGGCCTGTAGAACTGTAGCTCCTGAGAGCACTGCTATACTCCCCTTTCTTACCCCACCCATCTCTTCTACCAGCGCGGTCATGGAGTTCTAGTTACGCTCGGCTGCATTAACATTCATTCGCGGCGGCAGGTATACAATACGCTATCAAGAATTTACAAATGAACAGATAATAAAATCAATAGAAACATACCTTTAGAAAGTAAGAGGAAAATGAACGAGGGAAATAAATAAATTAAAAGACATGTAAAATAAATTTTAAAATGTATGTGTGCTAATAATGTAAGAAGGTCTACCTATGTATATCGTTCTATTACTAGTAAAGACGATTAAATCCAATTTTTGTGTAAAATAAGTTAAGTATAGTCCCTGACATATCTTTCCGTGGTCTGTATTCTACTAAAATGAAATAAGTCCGAAATGTTGCTTGCAGGCACCAAACCAATTACTTTATTTGAAGAATTTATTATGATTTTTCGTGCATTAATAAAGTTTTAATTCCTGTTTTTACACACTTGTATTACTGGTCTTAACTGGTTTTACTAATAATAGGACGATAAATAAATTGTACGTTGATAAGTAAGTGATAGCTATATGACCGGATGTCAATGCTGTCATTCAACATTGTAACGCACTCCAGCCAAATAAATATATAAATAAATAAGTAAATACATAAGTAAATAAGTAAGTAAGAAATTAAGTAAATAAATAAATAAGGAAATAAATGAACAAATAATTAAGTAAATAAGTAGGCCTAAATAAGTAAGTAAATAAGAAAATAATAAGTAAGTAAATAAGTAAACAAACAAACAAATAATACGCGTACTGCAGTTTAAAGAGAAATAGAACATGGCAAAATCTAAAGCCGTGTAGAAATACTACTTCCAAAGGAAATGGGAATGTGATTATTTTATTGTTGAAGACGAAAGAATTGCTTGTTTACTGTTCGCATCCAATTTATTTCTACTCGTCATGTCAATATTAAACCCCATTTCAACAAAGTCCCTATTAAGAATTATGGAATGCACGAACTTTCGGTTAAGTTCATTATTGCGAACTGTGTATTGATTATTTATTTACATGTACCGTAAAATTAAGGACGTCACTCGTTGTGTTCATTTTGAATTGAAATTAATAGTGACTTTCAAGGTTAATTACTTAAATGCTATAAATTTATGTTTCCGTAGGTGATGATAGGAGGAAAGTTTTCGAAATTCTAAAATTGGTTAGGTGCAAGGAAATCTCAAAGAAACTACCGACAGGAAATCTAGCATAATTGTACACCTTGAAACGAGATAACGCATTATAAAAGCAATGAATTTATTACAATCCTTTTTGAAAATTACATGCCGCCACTGTTGGACCTTTGACCGCCAGAGAATGTAAACAATTCTACGCGTAAGTCGATCATCCCCAATAGAAGTGGAGTGAGGCTGACGTCATATTTCTCCTTCTTACGAGTTCTGCAGGCCTGGCTTAGTTCAATTTCACCAACAGGATGTAGAAACTGGAGTGGACGGAAGATGCTGTTATAAATCTTATTAATGCATATAGGGAGCAGGAAACTTTATGGAATCCCAAACATCCTACTTACCACAATAAAGTATGAAAATATGATGTTTGGGAAGCTATTGGAAGGACGTTCAGCTGCAGAATAGGCGAGTCAAACACGTGCAAAATTTGAAAATGATTTTTGTGTATTTATTTTCGGTGGATACATATTTGTTGTTTATTGTAGGGAGCAGAAGTCAAAAAGAAAATGAAGTTCCTGCTGACATCATTCCGGAGGGAAAGACAGAAGTCCAAAAAAAGATCTGGAATGGGGAGTGATGACGTGTACGAGTCAACTTGGTTCGCGTATAAACATATGTCGTTCCTTTTGGACAAATTCACGCCCAGAAAAAAACAAAGTTCCAACCTTGTACACACAAAATAAATTATTAGCACTGAAAAGTGCCTTTTCGTAAGCATGATGCGCATTCCAGACAAATCTCTCTTTTTAGTATATTAAGATAATTATTGTCAGTGAGGTATGCGTATATTCAAACTTTCCCCTGCCTTGCAGTCGTACCTTAATAAAATCTTCCAGTTCCTTAATTATAGCTGTACATACGTCTTCTGGAACAATCCTGGTAATCAGCTGTTTCGACACGTTTAATAAATACATTAAACTTGTATACGAATCTCCTGTAGCAAGATATCGAAGTGTTAATTCTAGCCTTTTCTGAATAGGTATTGCTTCTCGCCAGCCTGTGCCTTTCTTGGAAAATTTTGGCCCTATTTTTCACAGTAATATTTCGAAGTCTGTTTCTGACAAGTTGTGAAATTGTTCCGATTCCATTCGACGTAAATCATGAAGCAAGTCAGTGCCTCTATATTGATTGCGACTTTCGTAGAGTGGCGTCTGCCACCATCGCCTTTTGTTTTTTAAGTTTCTTTTTTTAAACTGCCTATAATAACAAAGGCTGCACTTGCTATAGTTATACTTTCGTCTGCTATTATTGCGGATAATCAGCGAACGTGAATGTTTTCTGACCATTTGGTGATAATTTGTACGTTGCTCCAAACAGCGAACGAACAACGAAGTTTCGCTTCATCATTCGTTCGTTGTTCGTTCGCTAAATGTGTACGCTCCTTAACGTGAGCCCGCAACCTGAGCGTTACGGACCGAGACGCGCTGTATTCCACCACTTGTCGGTTATTCTGCGGAAAATCAAAGGATCCAGAGCGTTGAAGTTGCAGTAAGTGTGGACGTTCATGGAAGCTGGAGGTGTAACACTAATTCGTGCCGCTTGTGTGGCTACAGTGCTAGTGCACTGGCCTTCCATTAAGTCGGTCCGGATTCGGTTTGCGTGGAATTTATGGTGGAAAAATAGACGTTGCATAAGGGTTTTTCTCGGGGTACTCTGTTTCCCTCTTTCTTTGCAACACACCACTTCTCCTTCATTTCATCTCTCGGAACAACTGGATAAAGCGGACCGCACAGCAGCGCCGACTGTGCTCGCCACTAGTGATCTGGCCGTACCGAAATAAGGCAATCGAAATTTCGCTAGTAAAATTCGCGAATATTTCCTTTAAGCATTATTTCAAATGCACTGTTTACGGAGTATAACGGCGGTCTTTTGAACGCACTAGAATAAAATACAAATTTAGTAAGATATCATATCAGGTTATTTCAGCGAAATGTAGGAGAAATATGATCTGATTTAGGAAATATCACTGAAATCGACAAAATCAAATTTCGGTGCAGTCGTCGTCAAGCGCTAGCTAGGCTACGTAATTATTACCGCGTTGGCGTTGTATTTTTGGCTCAGAGAAAACACTCGTCTTTAAGAAAGAAACGTTCAGCTGCCATAAATTTAATTATTGCTTTGATAACATTGCTTATCAATTTTACGAAAAAAATATCATCAGACCCATGGGCGACTAGAAACATCATTAGCGTCCACCACTGTGGAGTAATGGTTAGCTTGCCTGACCGTGTAACGAGCAGGCACGGGTTCAAATCCTGGTTGGGATTGAGACAAGTTACCTGGTTGAGGTTTTTCCGGGAGTTTACGTCAACCCATTAAGAGCAATTGCTTGGTAACTTTCGGCACTCTACCCTGGACTCATTTCGCTGGCATTATTACCTTCATAGTATTCAGACGCTAGATAACCATAGATGTTGATAAAAAGTCGTAAAATAACCCATTACAAAAAAATACATCACTAGCGAAGCGAAAAGCACATTCCACCAAATTGAAACAAAAGAAAATGCGAGCGGGGTTTTAGTTCGTACGTAATATGTCTCTCACATTATTTATCCCCTCATCTAATCCACTCCAAACTTGTCCCATTCCTAGGCCTTGTGTCGCTTAGCTATCCCCTCATCTAACCCATGAAACGTTTCAACTCGCAATATGTACGCAAATAAGTTCCGTTGCAAAATGATTCAACCCCTATACTTGTGCCAAGTACGGGTTTCCGATTTTAATCTAGGTTCTAAGGGTTTGAGGCCCCAGGTTCTATTCGGACTCATCAGTAGATGATGGAAACTTACCTGCAGGGCCAAGGAAGGATAGACCACCTGTTAGCGTAGGATTAACGTCAATCAATCAGTCAGTTATTCAATCAATCAACCAATCAATCAACATCCATTCGTCTGTCTGTGTGGGCAGTGAACATGGAGTGGACTCAGCAAAACACGTTGCACTTTATGAAATTATACAGAGGTAAAGAAATTTTGTGAAATGCAAAACACCCCAAGGAATTTTAACAAAAGTTTAAGGAACGATGCTCGGGAGAAGATGGCGACCGAGATGTTACGATCGAGCGTTGCGGACCGAGGCGCGCTGCGATCCATCGCTTGTCGATTTTCCTGCGTAACAACCAAAAGATCCAGAGCTCTCAATTTGCAGTATGTGTGAACGCTGACATAAATGCGTTGGTCTGCGCATGCTGACGTCACACTGGGATGTTAATGTTGCAATTTTAATTTTATTGTTTCCGAATTATTATTAAATTCAGCAAACCATGCTGCATCAGTAGCATGTTCGTGCATTATACTTCTCTATGATTATTTTATTTTAAACTTCATTATTATTATTATTATTATTATTACTATTATTATTATTATTATTATTATTATTATTATTATTATTAGCATCATCATTGTCATCATCATTTATATTAATACGACTATTTTATTGATACTTTTTTATTTCCTGATTTATTGTAGTATTATTTCTTGAATCTAAGTTTTCATAATTTATATCGGTTACGCAATAACCCGTAGGAAATGGCTGTTCTAATGCAGCCAACAAGGATATTATAATTCATATTGTAATCCGTCTCATTGGATAATTACTTTATCAAGTTTAGTGTGGTTTTATTTATTTAGAGACGTCCTATTGAATTAATACGATTCAAAATTGTAACATCTATATTAATTCACATTAGAAAACCAAAATCAATGTCAATATACAAAATATTACTCTCAATAATACGAATAATCATGAGTATAACGTTATTGGCATGTAAAAATATCTCAATAATATGTTATTATACTAGTAAGTATAAATAATAATAAATATTTGTATACATACTGCTGATGTCTACACTTCACTCAAACACACGCCATAATGAATTACTTATTAAAAATTAAATACACGCAAACACTAAAAAGTAATTAACACTTCTTAGAAATACAAAATTGAAGTCAGTCTCAATTTCTCAATTTCTTAAGTTGAACTTAACTGAATACACCGATACGAAATGAGTTTAAATCACCGCCAATTACCGTGATCAACTCCGTAGACTTTAAATTATTATACAATAAAGTACTACAATAATGAGGCATATCATATTTCTTCTGTGACTTTCTATTCTTACAGTTCTGCAATTTACTCGTAATATTTTATTATATTCAGTTTCGTCATGCGTAAACAACATTAAACATTTATAAATGGAATTATAAGCTATACAAAGAAATACCAATATTCTGTATTCCTAAAGAAGAAAAGAAAAAATGACAAGGTTTTGTACTTTTAATAACAAAATCGTTCTAATAACTCGTTTCCGAGCAATAAAGACTCTGCTAATATTTACAGCATTTCTCCTTGAAAGGTACCATAGTTAAAATGAGAATAATATATAGATAAGATAGAATGTACTTTCAACGTAGACATAAGTTGTGAAAATAGCAAAGTTGACGGTATTTAGCTTCTTTAAATAAAACCAATATAGGCCTACCATTGTAAAGTGTTGTCGACAAAAATTTAAAGAAACTTAATATTATCCACAGATGTAATATAATAGTTATTAAAATTGATAGATGGACGGACGGACAGACAGACAGACAGACAGACAGACAGACAGATAGACAGATTTGTTCGTTCCATAACGTTCTTACAGTTGCTTTATAGCAGAGCCATCTTCAGTTACAGGCCAGAACATGGGTAGGTTTGGCAACGCTGAGTGGAGGCAGGCGGAGGCGAAATAAAGGCATGACGTTTGACGTAACTGAAGAAGGCTATGCTTTATACAGGGACATCATTTTATTTTCACTTCAATTTTTATTTTACCTGCGGTTTTTAATGTACTTCACTCCCACTCCTTCTACTAATGAAGTTCAACCGTCCTCCACACAGATCCATAACCGCATATACAGTCATAGTAACCTTACGGCCATAGTAAACAGTACGTTCCAAAAATATGTTCGCGTTTTCCAGTGACAAAAGAGCTTTCAATATTGAATCATTTTCCATTTGCCTACGTCGCATCCCGGTTTCCCCCACCTGCTTCTGTTCGCCTCTCTGTAAATGCTAGTGGCTGGGCTGTCTTAGCTCTTTTCTGGGAACATTAATTTCTGTTAGGAATTGGACGTCTACTTAATATTATACCTATACAATTGTTTAAAATAACTTAAATAGAAGGGCCTTGTTAAGTAATTAACTGTCACGTAATTTACTCCCTTTCTACGACGCTGCGACCTAACCACTTGGACGGACAGTAGATAGCATGACTGAGTAATTTCATCTTTTCGGATCGGGCAGGAGTGAAGATTGAATTTACAGTGTACGTAAGGTCTCTTTTATAGAGTAGGTATAGAATTATTTCAACATGAGTTACTGATACGAAGCACGAACCTGGTAATTGGAATTACATACAATAGTATATAGTGCGATAATATGCACATTGGAACTGAAGTCTGTATCGAAATGAACGGCCACCATTTTCAAAAATGTGTTTAAATATCCATATTACGATTATTTTTCAATTTAACTTCATTCTCTATAGTGTACGCTAATGTGCTGTAGACAGTATAATATACACTGCATAATGAATGCGTCCACATGGAATGCTCAGTTCGTGAGTAAAAACTCTCATTGTTAATACTGTACTGTATTTTGATTAAACAAAAACGTAATGAAAATTATCAAACTCAAAATCGCGATATTTCCTAGTTTACGTAAATGGTTGAACTACTTTTCTTCCCTCCTATAGCTAGTAAAGTCATTTGTTTGTATATTACGCCAGTATTATCGAACTCCAGTCGTGGAAGGAGGTAGCAAACTGTGTTTCCGGCTCTTAATCGTTGATCCAAATGTATAGCCAGGTTAATATTAGAAATGTTAGTAAAAATAAAGTGATGTCCCTGTAGTATAGAATAAAGAACTTGTCAATTCCTTCCGTTTAAAATATAAAAATGCAAATATGAAATATATACAGAATTAATACCTTAATGACAATAACTTATTACACAATGGAATATGTTTACCATTTAACAGTACTAAAATATTTACACTACTAACATGTGAAATGTCAAGAATTCATCTAGAGATTAGAAAGTATGAGATATTAAGTAATTTTTTAGTTCTACCTTAAATAATACAGGATTTTGATTATGACCCAATGTCTTGAAAACTATTGAAACATTTTATTGTCATGCAACGTACTCCCTTTGATAGCATGAGAAGTTTAATGATGGCGTTTGAAAATCACTCTTTCTGCTGGTATTTATACATGTATGGCTGAATTAGTTGGAAAAGTTTCTTTATTACATTGGAGGAAATTTATTGAAGAGTATATGTACTGATTTGTTAAAGTCAGAATCTCTAATTAAATAAAAAATGGTCTACACGACTCTCTAGCCTTTGCTCCAACTATTATTATAATTTCTCTTTTTGCAATAAATGTTTACTATCAGCAGAATTTCCCAAAAATATTGTTTCGTAGTACACAATGGAATGAATGTAGACAAATATATCGTCCTTCCAATGGTAAAGTTGCGAAATTGCAAAATTACAATTTTACAGTATGGGCAAAAAACACTTTTAATTGCATATTAAAAATCAGGGTTTATAGCTATTCAGTTGAAGCCAACGCAAGGGAAACTATTTTTTCGACCTCTTTATAATGATATCCCTTAGTATAACCAATTTTGGGTGCTTACGCCCTAAAAAAGCAGATTCGCAACTTTACTAATGTGACAAACGATATTTTAGATACAATTGTTATCTGTACATGAAATAATAAATTTGCGAATCTGTTTTAAAAATGTTGTGTTTATTATAGCTATTAAAAACATAAAAGCTTTAAATCCAAAACACATTTCACTTAAAATTAGTGACCTATAATAATAATAATAATCATAGCTATAACTTTAAACAAAACAACAACACAATATTATTACAAGTGCAAAATATATTTTTATGTGGCATGAAAATGTCTTAAGTTGTAGTGGAAAACACGATCACTAGTCACTGTGAGATTCTTCCAACGCATCAGGTACAGGTAAGGCATCACGGTCATCAGATGATGATGGTAAATTTGCTTAGAAGGCATGATAATTTCTTGGAATGAGTAAATCTGTGAATACAGTAAGTTTATCAGATCTCTTTTCTTCGCATCAGAGATATTGAATCTGGTGGAGTATGGATATACAGATTGTGATGAATGTGGACGGCCACTTCTCCTTACAAGTGCAAATTCCTGAAAGCCCTGAGCTGTGTAGTCAGTTTTTATGGAGACTGTATCTTTTTTTCTCTTTCGATACTGTAGTCAAATTGCATCACGAAAATTTACTTTGTCTCTTGCATTTGAAGAATTACGCCACTGAAAATATTACTTGGTGCTACTGAAGTCTTCAAAGTCGTCATGCAGAAGGGTTGACACTTCGTAAGTCGTAGATTTGCGCGAGCTGTTTCTCATCATTTGCGCCCATTCATCTGGAGTATAAATAGGGGGTTAGCTTTTGACTTCTGTTCAATTTTTGAATGAGTGGAGTCACATTCCATTTGACTGTGGACAGGTTAAAAAAATGCATGGTCAATCAGCTGCATGGTGGAATGATTTCTTAGAACATGAAGACAAATGCTAGCAAAAGTGTAATTTTTCTGCTGCCCAGCACAGCTATCAGACATCATCCTAACATGTTCTATTCCACTTTTAGCCATCAAGTATTTGTAGATGCAAGTGGAGATTTCTATACTTCCTTCTGTCTTCTCCCAAGTAAAACAGTTCACGTCTTGATTCCCAAGATTGTATATGGTGAGATTGTAGACGGCAAGTTTTCTCACATAGAAAAAAGGTCCAGCTGCTCCTTTGGGAGTGTTCAAAACCACTTTTAAATCAAAGTTGAACGAGATTACTTTAGAATCATTTTTGGCAGCTTCCTTGTCTTCGTTCCTGTGTACACGAGCAGCTTCTTTGCGTTCCAAATGCTTCAGGTAAGGTGTTTCGTCATAATTTTGGCCTGTCTCAGATACCATTTCTTTACGTGTCACACTTCGCTTTGGTCTTTCTTTGGCTTATGGAAACGCAGTTTGTATCCTAGAAAACTTTGCCGGTACTTTTCCCTTCCGACTAGTTTCTTCCCAGCTTCCTCACATTTTGATTTTTACATGCTGTACATAGTTGATACGTTGAGCGAAGAATCTAGATACTTGTACTCTGATGCCTTGCGACAGTAATGTGAATCCATGGATGGGAAGGACAGAATATGAGTTCTAATGAACTGTTCATCATCATTCTTAAGTTTTTGAGGAGGTGACTTTCTCCCTCTTTCATCCTTTTGCAGAACCCCTGATGGTGAAAATTTGTTGAATGCACCTCTTATAAGACTTTCAGTTATATTCAATGTGGCCAGAAAGAATTCCCTGCAAACAGGTTTATTTTCGCCATCGCAATTAAGAGTATAAACTTTAGTGCTCTTCCTCTTTGAGGGTCCACCAATAGTCTTTTTTGCTGAGGTATTAAGTCTAATAATTTTCAAATCAAACTGACGCTGTTGTTCCAGATTTTATAACTCACGACATTCTTCGTAAATATGCTCTCTTTTCTCTGGCGTAATAATGGTAAAGCATTGGTGATTCGAACGATATAAACAAGGAGCATGCTTCATTTGTCTGCCAGGTACCGTTTTTCCCTTCGACGTTAAATATGCTTTCTCCTTGAGTCTTTTCCCATCAAATAGCATTCATGACTATCGCGGCGATACACAATTTCGAATGTCAGTGACATAGAAATTAATAATGCAATTGTTGCCTGTGAAGTCACGAATAAATATAATTAAACACATCTTAGAGAATGTATTGGTCGTTTTAATTCCAGAAAATATGGTATTACATTATATAAGGTTGTTTGAAACACATAGGTTCCTTATGTGTTCACCTTCTTTCTCACAGAACAACAAATATAAATAGATTTCTTGCTCTAATTAGAGCAAAAAATGTGAACTGGATGCCTTCCGAAATTAAAAAAAGTACTATCGTGTTGCATACTACTACCAACCTGCTTGAATTAAAATGTATCTGATAATAATACGTTCGCAAATTTACTGTGATCAATCTCCGTAATAATCTGGCGAAAGCTTCTGTGGTAAAGATGCGAAACTGACTATTCGCAAATTTACCATGGTTGAAGTTCCTTGTTCTCACAGTTTCGTAAAACTGTTATTGGTGATTCCAGGAACTGTTATTTTTATACACTTACGAAAGTTTACCAAAGTGTGCTTTGATTAGCAACAACGAAAACAACGTTATAATTTGAATTTCCCCGAAAATGCAGATTCGCAACTTTACCATTAGAACGACGAATTTGTCTTTAAGATACTCCTAACTACAAATTGTTGTAACGACCTAATTGTGACTCATGCTGAGCTAAGTTTCGGGGTTATTTCATTAATATGTTTCCAGTTTAATGTATTATTAATATGCAAACCAATAAATATGGTTAACATATACTGATTTCCAGGTTTCATTTTTTAATTTAACTTCAAAGTCCTTTAAAGATTATGACTCTTAACCTAATTTTAGTTTGGTGTGTTGATTCAGCAATGTTATTGCATATTATTCTACGGTTGCTAGAAATCGCACCTTCACTGCCACTCTTTCGTTAATTGAATGTGGTATCCTTCTTTGCAACCTTAGGCCCTACTAAATATTCAAAGTCTCTATGTGACATTCTGGTAAAATTTTTATAATGTCCACCAACTGTTTTGAACTTCAAGTCAGTCAGCAAATTTGAATCACCACATTTATTTATACTTTTATATATGTAACTGTGTTTGCCACCATTGTCTCTGTTTCCGTTTCTTTTTGCACGCAAAATGCAAATAAATATAGGCTGCTACAGCTACGTCCATGATTGAAAGTAGAAGTACCTGAACTGGCGGACGCTGTTAGGTTAGGGCCCAGTTTCACCAAACTTCGTTAAAATAACGCTAACAGCATGTTAACTAAAGTGTTGTTAAAAATTAAACATCCTGTTAGTGTAATAGTGTTTCACCAACCATTTGAGGTACTTTGGTTAGGTAACATGGTGTTAAGAGTAATGTAACAGGAATCAAAGAAGCAGTGATTGTATGAAAGTTTATTGAATGTGACTTTAGTTAGTGTAGTCATTTGTTTTAGCGGAGAATTGTATTTTTTACATTATGGAAATATTGGAGACTAACATAATTACAAAGGAAATCGAGAAAAAGAAAGTGTAAGGAGCAGTAATTTTAGCTCATATGCGAAATATAATTATTTTAGTAGATCTTGCAATTATATGAATGTAATTGAACTCAAACGTAGTGATGGAAATTTCATTAGGAAAAAGAAACAAGCATGGGTCCCTTTAACCCAATATTTTCAATCGCCATTTGGATGTAAAAACGCAAACTATGAAACAAATCAATGTTATGAAAATATTAAAAGAAATGGTAAGACGGGTCATGCACAAGATACAGTGGAACATTTGAAAACTGAGGGTGGTACTTTCACTCTCAAAGTTGGTACTTGTACGAAGATTCTTTGAATTATCCACGATCAAATAGAACCAGTAGAAAATGAAAATAATTTTGATGCTGAATGCTACAATGGTAAGCGTTAACATTATTTTCATATCTTATATATCTATCATATCTTCACACATCATTGGTCATAATTACATGTGAACTGTTAAATCTGTGAAATAAAGAAATATCGTTTTGAAAATCTGCAATTATATCGTAGTATTAATTCGAAATAATAATCGCAGAAATGCTTACGTTAATAAGCACATATCTTCTCTTTACTGTGGATGCAGTGCTAATATTAATATAAATCATTTTAGTATTTATGAACATATCTATTCTGAATAACTAAAAATGCTGAAGTAGTGATTGCAGCTAATTGTTTTCACTGCAAATATATCTCGATATAATAATGCGGCGTGTAACATACGTTCTCTGGCAGCCATGATTCACGCTGTAACAGGACGTTAAGGATTTAACTGCGGGAGTATGCTATGTTAATTTAACAGTGGGTTTAACATAATGTTAGCAGTAACAACAGCAGTTGATGAAACATCTCTTCCGTTAAGTTTACTGTTAAACTGCCTTAACGAGATGTTAAATATTTAACAAGGGTTGGTGAAACTGGGCCGTAGTGTTGCGGACTCCGGCGCGGGTTGGAAAAGTTCACCGCGCAACCTAATACCGGAACCTCCGTGCGTAACCTTGCCCCGTGTAACCTTGGCGCGGGACGTGGTTGCGATACGGGTTTCGGCGTGCATATCTGTACGAGGCTTTAGAAACAGCGTGATGATTAATGGTAGGAATTTATACCGTAACATAAGGATATTAGGTTAGGTGTACTTAGACTGTCGTTACGTCATGAATGACTTGAAGCCTGATTAGTATGGCCAGGTTACAACTGAAATGTGTTTTGTATCGCAGCAATTGAATGGGGATATGTTTCTCGTACGTAGAACGAACACTTTATGCATACCTAACCTTGTAGTCTCTGCGGATAAATTCCTAGCTTTGGTGATGAAGCAATCCACGGCTTAGCATAAATGATACAATTAGAACAACTCTTAATAATGCAACCTGCACAATGATGTTTAATGTATTTCATACACATCATAAACTACAAACATTCAAATAAATACAATCACCGACCACTTAAACGTTCTACGCAATTATAGGGGTTCTGCGAATCCCCTGCCATCTTTTATTCTATAATAAATGTTTTACACATTGTTATAAGAATTAGTACTGGAAATATGTGACTATTTTCCCTCACTCCCCATTTTTAATTGCTTGCCACGCCCATAGTGCAAGAGCTGCGTCGATACATATTATGAGTGAAATATGCAAGTAAACAAGAGCCTTTCAACTCTGTATTCAGATTTTAGTTACCTTTTATAAATTAAGACATTTTGCACAATTTGTTAATGAGACTTACGCAGTCCGTTGTAACGTCATCTACGGATATGATACAGTATGTCGGCGCGAAGGAAGCATGCCGAGTATGTACAGCTGTCAAAAAAAGTGACCGTACTCTTCAACAGCGAATATTTTCTACGTCCATTTCGGATCACGGTGTTGTTTCAGGATGCATGCGCTTGTAGAAGCCGTTTCAGAACTATGGATTCACTCGATATCTGCGTTTCGTAGAGGAGTGGTAGAGTGCTCGCTTAATGTTTCGGAGGTTGCGAGTTCGAGCTTTGTTGAAGCTATAAATTTATTTTGTTATCGTTCTTCAGCGATATAAATAATATTCAAGTTATTTATATTCTGTTACCGTTCTTTAACAATATAAATAATATTCAAGTTATTATTTATATTGTTACCGTTGTTTAGCGTTATAAATAATATTCAAGTTATCATTTTATTTTGTTATCGTTCTTAAGTGTTATAAAATATTAATAATATTCAAGTTATTTCATTTTGTTATTGTATTGTATGTATTAACATTCCATGGTATTCGTACATTGCTTCACGTTTAGAATATGGAACAAATCAAAAATTTTAATACTACTATAGTCTTAATTTATAGTCAGAGTCTAATTGAAATATATACAGAAGAGGTTAACAATGTAGTCTACCAGTACAACACAAAGTTTTAGTTTCAATTTCATGAAGCGTTATGAATAATATTGCTGTTTTCATTTAATTCTGTTATCGTTCGTTAGCGATATAAATAATATTCACGATATAAAGAATATTCAAGATATCATTTGTATTCTGTTATCGTTCTATAGTGATATAAATAATACTCAAGTTATCATTTATATTCTGTTATCGTTCTTTGGCGTTATAAATACGAGGTGTGATCATTAAATTCCGAGACCTATCCCATAAATGGAAATAAAATTACCTGATTTAAATTTGGCTCCCATCCCCTTCAAAGTAGTCTCCTTGGGCAGCTATACACTGATCCCAACGTGTCTGCCATTTTTGAAATGCCTCCTGGAAGTTGCGTTCTTGAAGTTTGTCAAGCACCTTCTGCGATTCGCGGTTGGATTTCCTCCACCGTGCCAAAACGGCGACCCTTTAGCTTCAGTTTCATCTTCGGAAACAAACAAAAGTTACAGGGGGGCCAAATCTTGTGAATACGGGGGTGAGGAACGACGACCATTCTGTTAAGGGTGCAAAACTGGCGTGTTGCGAGAGCTCTGTGAGATAGCGCATTGTCGTCATGGAGCATCCATTTGTTGTTCTGTCCAGAGTTGTGGTCGTTCATATTCAAAATGGACGTGAGGATCATTATGCACAATTTTTCGAAAATTTTTCGACATTTTCGGCAGTGTTTCTCGTGTGTGGTCGACCTGGCCTCTCGTCGTCCTCCAGCGATGTTATGCCATTTCCGAAACGCGAATGCCACTCAAAACACCTCGCCTGACTCATTGCTTCATTCCCGTAAGCTTGCTTCAACATTCCATGGGTTTCAGTTGCCGATTTTCCGAAGAATTTGATGTTGGCTCTCTGCTCCAGTTTCAAGTCCATCGTGATTTCACAAATGCGCAGATGCACGTGCTAACAAAACAATTAAAAGTTAAGAAAAGAAAAACAAAAAAGCAACGATTCAATATTTAGTCCACCTTCCTTCCATCTCGCCCACTGCAGTCTCGTGTAACTGTTGAGCGCACGTGTCAATCACGTGATCCCTTCTCCCACAGCAGACAGTCTCGGAATTTAATGATCACAGCTCGTAATATTGAAGTAGATCATTGTTACCAAAACATAAATTCTGTAGGACCAAAAATTAATCTTTACGTAGATCGTCTCCTTAGTTTTGAGCATGCATAGCGACTCTTTTTTTTTACAAAAAAAACAGCAAAAATACTGTTATAAATGAGATTTATGAAATATTACTGCAATATAATTGTGAAGTTAGAGAACAGCGGTTCTTATGAGTTACACATATGAATGAAAAGATAAAATAAATATTTGTTTTTATGTGTTATTAGTTTTCGTACATATTGCTACTGATGCATCCATACTTAACCTATAATTAATTAATTGTCTCCTATAGTTCATTTTCTTGTTTTTAGTTGGTTATTAAACGACGCTGTATCAACTACTAGGCTATTTAGCGCCAATGAGATTGGTGATAGCGAAATGTTATTTGGCGAGATGAGTCCGAGGATTCCAGATAATCAGTCCAAGCGGGGATCGAACCTGCGCCCGAGTGCCACTTCAGACCGACAGAAATTTCTTGTTACTTGTTAAATGCATTATAGAGGGTGTTCCAGGGGAAATCATAAATATTTTAGGTGGCACTATTATTTATTCCGATTAACCTAATAAATTCATATTCTGTATGAATATGTCAGATTTTCGTTGGCTGTGGAGATACATCTATTAGAACTTTACGCATAGAAAGCCTTACAAAAGTATGAAGAGTAGACAAATTACTTATTGATTGAGTTATTTCATTATTGAAATATTATGTATAATTTGTAAGAGTTCAGTCGATGTTCAAAGTAATCGGTTCAGAAAATTCTCACCACCGTTTTTAATGCACTTTTCAACTCTCATGCAAGTATTGTGCCTTTCGCTGTCGAGTCGCCCGTTGCACGGCGGCCGGCTATAGCACCCGCTGATATCATCGGTTCCAATCGCCGGCCGCCGTGCAACAGGTGACTCTACAGCGAAAGGCACTGTAGTAGGTATAGTCAATCAATCAATAAATGGCACCAATAAGTCATTTGTGTCTCCGTCATACCTTTTGTAAGGCATTTTATGTGTAAACAGCTGTAAATCCACATCCATTCAAAACTTCCTACATTTTTATATGAAGTGTTCTTACTCTGAACATTTAATATTACCGTGTCCTGAAATATTTACTATTCCTCCTGAAACACCTTATAAAGTCATGTGATATCCATTACAGAAAAAGCAGAATTTGTTTTTATCTTGCAAACACATATTATTCCAAACTAATTTAATAAATACTGTATATTAGTCTAAATTATTTTATAGAAAAAGTGAAATATTATTTAGTTCAAAACTTTACAGCCTGGCCAATATACAAATCAGTTCAGAAAGAGAGTTGCAAATTCTGTCGCATCCGTTACACCCGTACAAATGAAATTATAGGGAATAAATGTGAATAATATATACAGAAAATTGGCAAATGTGTAAATGAACTCTTACCTGTACATGAAGTTACTATTCTTAAATAACTCTGTGACTATACAGCATATAGTATTCCATATTCCTACACATTTGATATTCGTATGAATGACATTTTATAACTATCTCGCCCTTTACAAGAAAATGGCTGACAATCTAACATGTAAATTTTCACATATTATATAGTCTGTAACAAGCCCAGTGTTTGAAATAACTTCAAGGAAACGTATGTTGGGGCATCACTTGGTTCACTTTTAAGATAAAACATATTTCCCATATGTACTTAAGAATTGTGATTGCATGCTGATAATATTTGCTTTCGTCCTCCACAAGAGGGTCAGTAGCTGTTAATCCTTTCCAGATAAATAAATCAACAATCGCTTCTTAGAATCTGGAGAAGGATTTATTAAACGATTGGCTTAATTACTACAACCACTATCATTCATCAACAACCTCAGAATTTTTTCTTTCGTATACATCAATATCAAGACTTGCCGCCCGATGGAGGTAACGCGTGTAACATAGCTTCCGCCTCTACAACAGTGACATGTTTCAACATTTCATCTTTGCAAGATTGCACGGAAAAAAGAAGAGTGAACAGTTGTTAAATGTAGACAATTATAGAAAGAATCTACTTGTCACAAGAAATACTCACTGTCTTCAGTTGCATATACTTTTGAACACTTAAGCGAATCATAGACTATACAATTGCACAATTTAACTTGATATACCATAAACTGATGGGCTGATACAGTGAAATATTTTTAATTTCAACTCTAATAGGAATTTAAAACATTAAGATATCCAAAATTCGAATTAACCAGAATCGTATACAGCAATGAATAATAAATGTGCAGTGTATTTCACTTCTACTACTGCCAAGTTTTATCCATATGAACACAAAAATTAGGCTATCAATAGAAGAAAGCACTTCTTGTTAGCGTTAAACTTGTGCCTCCTCCGTGTCTCTACTTTGTGAATGTACAAGATCTAGTAACTTCGGTACATAAAGTAATGAAGATTGTCAGAAACTGGTTCTCTTCCATGTTATTGACTGGTGGGTTAGGGAGAGAGAGAGATACATACACCTGTAAACAATACCGTTGGGCTCTTCGCCCCTTGCTTTCATCCGCGGTAAGTCATTCGATCTGAGTCGCTATAGCACTTTAAGGACCCATACCGACCAACCTGCTGCTGGCCTCACGTCCACATGCCGAAGCAGAGGTGGACGATCATCCAACCAGAATGGAGGTACACGATGATCCCCTAGCCGTTCTAGCTGGCTTTCGTAACCGAATTTCGCTACTTATCTTAGCTCCCCAAGTGCATCACGAAGCCGGGTGGACACCGGTCCCATATACTCGCCGAGGAAATTTCTTCCCCCACGATGACTCGAACCAGCGCGCATTCCGTAACGCGAGTCTTAGACAGGATGCCAGAGACTACGACTCCACTGCGCGGGACAAGTCATAGGATAATTGTACGAAATCTGTTAACAGTAGCAACGATCTTTTTCTCTTGCAGTATCTATCGATCACTATAAAGTTTGAGAATAGGATTTGAATTCTTTGAATCATTAATAAATAATTGTTTTATAAATTCCTATTTTTGTTTCTTTTTATGATTCTGTTCCAATTATTAAATCTGTCTTGTTTGTTTTCCTAGGGTTATTATTTTTTCTTTATATTTATATCGCTGGTAGCTACCATTTTATTAAATATAACTCCAAAGTAATTATGTAAATCTACCGCCTATCAGTAGGCCTATCCACAAAAAAGAGGTGTATTGTTTCATTCCTGCCGCCAGTCATTCAGTTTTTGTTATATTAATACTTAGTCCCAATTTTTATGAGCATATAATTTATATTAACCCAATTTTTTGCCATTAAAAACCTTTTAATTAGTTATTTAACGACGCTTTATCAACTACGAGGTTATTTAGCGTCGTTGGAATTGGTGATTGCGAGATCGTTCTCTTTCCTTAGGTTTCTAGTCGAAGCTGCATTTTTTCTAATTGTGACAATATGTATCCTTCCAATTGCCATTTTTCTGGTTGTCCTTTGATTTGTGATGAAACTATATTCTTCCTTCGGAATTTTTCTTCGTTTCATATATTTACGCAATAATAAGCACACTTAAGATAGCGACGTCGAAAAGTTTTTCGGTTTCTTCCTGTACGCACATGAGTTTTCCCTGGTTATTTTTTCTTTGTCCTTTTTTAAGTTTCCTGGTCTTCTCATGGTACTTATTTATTTTTCCAACTAAGCAACGTTTGTTAATCGTTGAAATGGAGACACTTATATAAACTTTTTCTAGTTTTTCAGCAACAATACCTGCAATCATTCGCGAAGAAAGTTCTTTAGTTCTCCTCCTTTCAAATCTGAACGGGTTAATGAAAAACATTTCCTTACATCCTTGTAAGTTGGCAAGTTTCGAAATTTAAAATCACATGGCGGTCCAAAAGATCAGAATAACTAGTACTAGTACGTTTCCTAGTTTTAATGAAAGAATTTGACATTATTATGCTCAACACACGTCAACACTGAATACAAGCGAGAGCGGAACGAGCGTCCGACCATAAAACGTTTCGTAGAGATTAGTGCACAGGAAGTCGTACCCTGAAACCTTCCCCTCGAAAACATTATTTCACCATGGTCTTCGTCTTGCTTGCATTAATCTTCATCCCATACTGCTGACAGCTGTCATTCAGCTCCAGTAGTATATTCCTTAGTATTGTCTCTTGTGCTAAAATTTCACTAATAATTTACACCCGTCTTTATGGAATTAGTTAAAGTATTTTTCTAGTGTTGATGAAGAATATTTTTCTTCCGACAACCATACTTACCTACATTTTAAGTACTATTTAAAAAATTGTATAAAATAATGTTTTAGGCTTCGATAGGCTCGGTGAAATATTATTTAAAATCTACAAGATATTCTGTGCAGCATCACTACATTAATCTCTAAGATATATTCTCTTGTGTTGTTTTGTATTCTGTTTATGTATTTCATGTATATTATTCAAACCTTTTTGAGTGGAAGAGAAGGCCTTATGGTCTTATCTCTGGCAGGCAAAATAAAACTACTACTACTACTGATACTGCTACTGCTGCTACATTATAAGGAAGCTTTTGCGTCCTAGCCGTTTCTTGAATAAAATATTCGATACATCCTAATGGACAGTAAGTCTATGTTAACAGTCCTTTCCGCCTTATCATCCTTCAGCAAACAAAGCAGGAAAATATTACGGTTTTGTATATAGCACGCACTCACGTTGTCACACACCTTCCAGATTCAAGTATAAGCGTGCCATTGCCAGGTGCGTCAGTTGCAAATGTAAAGGACTAAGAGAGCTTGCGTTTTCGAGCGCTGTGTAAACAAATTGCCTTTTACAGTCTGTGTACTCCATTATGAGAGAACTGTAAAGTTGAGTCACTGAAAGCATTTGAACTCAAAGCGGAAAAAACGCTTGATGCCCTCTTTCGGTGCAAAATGATCTTATGCTGGCAGCTAGTGACTTGGTGTGAACACTATCAAGTGCCTAAAGCACGAAGCGGAAAATGTATCCGAGTCGTACGGAAAGACGCTTTGAAATTTGGCCGTCAGAGGGCAAATAATGCTTCATGTCCACGTAATAGCGGGATTATCTCAACACCACAGACATGTGACATGACACGTTCTTCCCTCTTTGTCTTCATTTGGTTGGTGTACTGATAGGCCGAAAGACCATTTGTTAAATTTCAGTAGTTCTCTGAAACTTCTGGATTTGACACAGGATTATATTACATGTTTAAACGATTTTTGGAAAGTACATTTAATTGGCTCTGTTTCTTGTTAATTTCATTTCGATCATTCATTATTCTAACCCGTAATTTTTAACCCAAATTAAAATGTAGACCAGAGGCAAATTGGCACAATTATTACGGGGCAAATTACATAAATTATACAATACATAATTTACTTATTCATACAAATTATTATTACATAAGTTCAATTTAATAGATTGTAAACATAAAAAATTATGTTCATTGCAGTGAATGAGAAAATGAGGACTTGTAAAAAAAACTGACAGAGCACCTACTGTACTCCAACCACGAGAAAGTCTTTGGGGACTGAGACGAAGCGGGGTAATGCTATGAATGAATGTTGATGTCATAAGATGTCATAAGGTCACACACGTGGGTACTCGTATCGGTATTGCCTAGCTCTCGCAGCACAAACAATAACAATGATACACACATATTGATACTACCCTAGTTACAAAATTAGATCACTGTTAATCTCCTGGTGTGTTAATCTCTCCATAGAGGAAATAACATATGCAGGAGAGCGCATGGTTTTTAAACTGACGTTATAACAGTAATATCATCTATCTACTTCGCTCCAATAGATGACGCAATAGTAAGCACATTCCTTTCACGGTTGATCTCCTGGTTGGAGAACAGTACTTCTACTGATAATATGATGCTACGAACTGTCAGTGCTGTAAAGTTAGAAAACAGAAGTGTGGCCAAGGATTTTAATATCCCATTCCAGATTCTCACTCGGTATTGTAGGTAAGCTACAGATGAGGACATAATGGGAAAATGGTCTACTGCGATACGTACTGACTCTCGAGTTAAGAAAGCATTAGAGGAGAGAAAATTGAAATGAATAATAAATTTGTTCAACAAAAATACAAGAGGAGACTGTAGTAGTGAGAAAAGGAATCTTAAGACCAGTCGAAAGACAAAGAATAATTCAAAAAGAAAAAGTAACGAGAAGACAGGGAGACATATTGCATGTTCGTGTTAAATCTTACTCAGAATGTGCACCAGGTGAAGGGCGATTTCAGTTCCTGGAATGTAAATTATGGCACTTAAAAAAATTTACAGATGGAAACAGAAAGTTTGTTTGCATAAACTCCTATTGAGATATTTTTGATAAGACAATACGATATATAGTCATTTACAAGTCCAAAATTAATTTTTCTTACTTGTTTTTCTAGGATTCAGTTCTTCTCTTATCTGAGTGTTTAACTCCATGACTATATACAGGGACATCATTTTATTTTTACTTCAATTTTTATTGTACCTGGGTTTTTGAATGTACTTCACTCCCACCCCTTCTACTAAGGAAGTTCCAACTCCACACAGAACCAAGACCGCAGATAGTAAGCAGTACTGAGTTGCTGAGTATAGTACGTTCCAGAAAAATGTTCGCGTTTTCCAGTGACGAAAGAGCTTTCAATATTGAATCATATTTTCGCACAGGTACTGTCCGTTTGCCTACGTCGCATCCCGATTTCCCCCACCTGCTTCTGCTCGCCCCTCTGTAAAAGCTGGGCTGTCTTAGCTCTTTTCTGAAAACATTAATTTCTCTTAGGAATTGGACGTTTACGTAATATTATACAGCTGTTTAATTTAACTTAAATAAAAGGGCCTCGTTAAGTAATTAACTGTCACGTGATTTCCTCCCTTTCTACAATCCTGCAGCATAACCACTAGGACGGACAGTAGATAGCATGTCTGAGTAATTTTATATTTTCGGGTCGGGCAGAAGTGAAGATTGAATTCACAGTACGTAGAGTAGGTACAGAATTATTTCAACATGAGTTACTAGTACGAAGGACGAAACTGGCAATTGGAATTAGATGCAGTAGTCTATAGTGCGATAATATGCACAAAAGAACTGAAGCCTGTATCGAAATGAACGGCTACCATTTTCAAAATTGTGTTTACATATTCATATTATGATTATTTTTCAATTTAACTTCTTTCTCTATATTGTACGCTAATGTGCTGTAGACAGTATACACTGCATAATGAATACGTTCGCATGGATAACTCACTTCGTGAGTAAAAACACTTATTCTTAATACAGTACTGTACTTTGATTAAAGAAAAACTTAATGAAAATTATCAAACTCAAAATGGCGATATTTCCTAGTTTACGTAAATGGATGAACTACTTTTCTTCCATCCTATACCTAGTAGAGTGATTTGTATTTTACGTCAGTATCATCGAACTCCAGTCTTGGAGGGGGGAGCAAGCGGTGTTTCCGGTTCTCTAAAGGTATAGCCAGGTTAATATTAAAAATGTTAGTAAAAATAAAATGATGTCCCTGTATTTGTGTGTGTCCATCATGTTGATTCATTTGCCTGTGTAAAGAAATAAATTCCAAATTTAAAAAAATCTGATTTTATATGCAGTTTGTTCCTGTTTAACATGTAGCCAATTTATCCCATTCCATCTGTCAACCTGCGTCCAGGGCGTGGTAAGTTGACTCAATCTGCACATTTCAAAATAATAGAAAATTTCAAATTTAAATCGTGGTGAAATCTAAATTCAAATATCTCTCCACATAGCCAAAGAACCACGTAGATAAACTGTCTTTGAGGATTTCGTAAAATGCTATGCAAATTACAGAAAAAAAATGAAACGTAAAATTTGAGCCCTCTCCTCAACAAGTTTAAAATATTGTAATATTTATTAATTTCTGTGCAATATGTTTCTAAAGTCCATAAAAAATATTTAAGTCAGAAATGCAATAGTTAGAAGCAGACAACACTAATCAATACTAATAGGCCCTAATAATAATAATAATAATAATAATAATAATAATAATAATAATAATAATAATAATAATAATAATAAAAGAGGATCGCAGTAATAAACGTAAACTCTGGGGTGACAATAAAGTTAATAAATTGAAATTCAAAATTGCATAGATAGAAAACTTTATTTCTTTTCATTTCTTTCAATATATAGGACTCTGATCAATAGACAGCGTCCGCAAAAATATATACACACTCTTTAAGGAACGAAAACCATTTAATATATGTTTGTTTCACATTTAAGTAATGGTCACACATTTAGTACTGTCTTCAGTTAAGCACATTGTTATTTTAGATGTTCAAAATGTTTGCCGTTGGCGGCCAGACGAGCGGTCGCCGCACTTACGTCGGTCAATTTTTCAATGGAGATCGCTGCACGTGCCGCTGTAATCTCCTGGCGAAAGTCCTCCAGCGTGCGCGGCTTACGTCGATAGACTTGATCTTTCACATTTACCCACAAGTAAAAATCTATAGGGGTTAGATCTGGCGACCGTGGGGAGAACTCAATGGGCTCTGTTCGTCCAATCCAATGTCCCTGCAGATTGTCATCCAGGAAAGCTCGTACGGCTAGGTGGTAGTGTGGTGGCGCCCCGTCCTATTGGTAGAAGACCTCATCATCAGCTCCATAAAGCGCGCGTACACCTGGTAAAATTGATGTGCGTAATATTTCGAGATACACTTCTCCAGTGACAGTACCGTCAAAGAAAAAGGGTCCTACTAAGCCCCTAGGTGATAGTCCACACCACATGTGAACCCCTGGTAGATTGACTGCCTTATCCACATGGACATGCGGATTTTCCGGTACCCAGTAGATGCAGTTATGCCAATTCACTGTTCCATTAAGTTTAAACTGGGCCTCCTCAGACCACAGTACCTCGCCACAAATTGTTCGTCTTCAGTTACCATTCGCTGATAACATTCGCAAAATTGCATTCGACATTCACGATCGTCATCATTAATCGCGTACAGTAATCGTGGGATGTAAACTTTCCCCTTAGCACCTTTCAGAATTCGCCGTACACTTGTACTGCTAATCCCCACTTCAGTGCACATTGTGTAGCAGACTTCTGTGGAGAAGTAACAAATCTTTCCAAAACGAGAGTCGACGAAGTAGGACTTGTAGCTGTACGCGGTCTTCCTGATCTTCCTTTGTGAATATCACAAATCGTTCCATGCGCCTCATACTTGTGCATAATGCGTTTAATTGTTAGGCTGGTTGTGGGTTCTGTTTCGTACTCCCGTCTCCACTCACGCTGCACTTCAACGGCATTATCAAACCTCAGAAACCACTTCAGAATACATTTTCGCTGCTGGAACGTCAAGCGTGCTCCTGCCATTTTGTTTTCTCATTATCGTGATGAAAGTACCAACATCTGTTGAGCGAATGACCATATACTCGCAATTCAAGTCAATTGACAGTATCAGTACCTGTCCTGATACAGTCTGACAAAGAGTGTGTACATTTTTTGGCGGACTCTGTAGGCCTACTGTCAAAATAAATGCAAAGAAAATCAATTAATTCCAACTTCATATGAAGCTCTTTCTTCTGTGTACGTGTATACATTTTCAGTCGTCTGTAAACTCTCAATCCTTCTTTTACTTCTTATCCCCCTCACTCCTTTTCCATACGGCGGCCGAGCGTTCTAAGCAATCTGTTCCGCTCGCGAGTCGCGAGTCTGCTCAGTGAGTACAAATAGTGTACAGTCCTGCTCTAGTTTAACAGAATAGTTATAATACAGTATTTTGTAACAGTGGTGTATTCATAATGACACCAGGACAAATATAAATACATTAAAGAAACCAAGGAGGAAAGCGAAGTTAAGACTTAACAAATATTATTAATTTTAAAACCATATAGCGATTTTTTTCATTAATTATTTTATTTTTGGAAGAACTTGAGCACGGATTTTGTTTGCTCCATCCTTGACATTTCGTAATATGGTCGTTGAATGTGCAATTATAGAGTCCGCTTCTACTTTACCATAAGTAACTCCAACGTCAATCATTATCTTCGATTAAGCATCTCTTAATATACAATTTGTAAAAAGTTTAAGCAAAGTGAACATGTAGATATGATTTATTTTTGTGAAATACTTTGTCTGAAATAGGTTATGTCTGCTTTTGAAGAAATTTGATACCCATCACAAAATCTGTGTTCTTTTTATGTAGTCATATATTTACCAAGCTACATAAAACATTTTCATTAATGATATAATGAGTTTAACAAGAAGGATGTTGAATAACATTATTGATAATATAAAACATTATTTCATTTAACGAATTGTGCTTGTGAAGTTTGTTTCCTTATTTAAATGACCAAGTACTTCCTCCTTTTCGTGCTATCTGAAATAAAAGATATGGTAACCTCCTTAGGTAGGCTGTTTCGTGTGTCAGGCATTAAATTGTGATATAATTGTGGTTTAAGAACCTCGAGCGCTTGCGACCGACCGAGTAGACACTTCAACCGATCGGTTATAAATACTCGAATTCTTGCGCTCGAGCGACTTATTACCCGGCTGCCTTTTTTATAACCGAAGATTGATTGATGAACTGCGGTCGAACGTTTTCATGGGAATGCAAAGGTATATCGCCAAGGAGTCAGTTTTTCAATGGCCTTAGGCAAGAACGAGTAGAATGTTACTACGAATTCCAGGCTCTCCTGCAGACCAGGCGATCCAGCGCCCTGCCCTGTTTATAGGCCTACCTTTTCGCTGGAAATTAAGAACCGGCTATCCGTAGTCACCCGTTTCTGAACCGCGAATAAGCTGTTTCTTTTCTTTTTGTGGGTTGTCTAAAACCAAGCGCATAAACAACATTTTGAAATGTTTGGCCAGCCCATGAATTTACGATTTCCTTGAACGTGATTGTGAAAGCCATCCCTCCCACAAGGAAATTTCTGTAAAGTTTTATTGTAAAAATCTTTGTCAGACGTAAAAAATGGGAAAATATTTAATTATATATTATATATATATATATATATATATATATATATATATATATATAATATATTAATTTGAAGCATACATTTTTTTTACCATAGCTGTTGAAATATGCACAATATGCAAAATGAAATCAGTGTTATTCGATTATTCCTGTTTATGAGCAAGGCGTATCAATAAAAATACAGTAGGCCCTATGCACTTTCCTGCAAATCATCTGCCTAGAAGGGAACTTTTCACAATATATTGTAAAAATGCCCAGTGGAAATTAGTGCAAAGTAGAAATTGTAACCTACAGGCTGATTCAGAACTTATATTACAGAAGAATATAGTGGATAGAGGGTACTAAAACAAACATTTTTCATTCAGCAATGTGTGTCCTATCTCACACCGGTACGGCGCTACACTTGTTTCAGTGTTGTGGCTGTTTGCCATGTTGTGATTGTTTGTTGTTGCTATGCGCATTGGTGCGTCATTGTCTCAGTCCACATGTCATTCCAAATCGCCTAAAGGGAGAAAATTACAGGGACTTTCTAGAAGACATCCTGCCCGTATTATTGGAAAAGGTACCGCTTGCAGTACGCACCAGGATATGGTTCCAGCATGACGGAGCTCCCGCTCACTTCAGTCTTGCGGCAAGGTAACAGCAGACGACAACATTTGGTGACAGATGAATTGGTTATAAATATCCCGTCTCATGGTCAGCAAGATCGCCATGAAGACCCTAGTGTATGCCACACCTGTAGACCAGATTGATGATTTTCTTTCACGGATTGTCGACCCCTGTAACACTATACGTACTGCACTTGGCATATTTGAACGAAAGCGGCAGTCAATGTTTTTTGGCGATGCCAATATTGTTTACAAGAAAGGGGGGGTCGGTTCTAAGCTCTTCTGTAATGCACAAATTGTTAAGTGTCATTCTCTGTTGTTTTTCATTGAAAACTCAGTCAGCAGATAGTCGAGGCATTGACCCTTACATGAATAACTGCCTACCAGCCACAATACTGATACAAGTGCAGCTCCGCACCGATGCGAGATAGGACACACATTGCTTAATGAAAAATGTTCCTTTTAGTACCCTCTATCTACCTATTCTTCTGAATCACCCTGTATAAATATATACGCCATTACTAACTCCAGGACTTTGAAACAGTGTAAAATTCTCGTTCTACTAATAATCGAAATAAATTTCTAATCCCGGACTGCTCCTAGGTTTTTCTACTTTCCAAAACTTCCAAAACGACTCCGAAGTTCACTCAGTCTCCAGTTTTATTGAATACCGAGCATCTTCCGGAGATAAATGCCGTTCGAAGCGTGCTACTGATCATACCTCCTCATTCTAGTGCAGAGATGGAGAAAGCAAGCAGCTCTTCCTCCATGCCTGCATGTGACTTCACAGCGTGTATAGGGGATACTTTTACCTTTTAACATTTCTATTTAATTCCCGCCCCATCCCACCCCACCCCACCCCCAAAATAAGATATCTTGGCACTTTACATGATAGGAAAGTCATATTCGTAACTTAAGAATTCGCAGTTGAAAAATATTCGTGTTTATTAGGAACCGTATGTAGTTATGGTATTGACTATAGGGTAGAACGGGATAATACCTATGCACTACAGCTCAAGTAAGCTCTTTGTGCACCCGTTATGAAAACTTGCGTGCAGGGTGTGCTACTCGGCTAAGCCAACTTCATCATTCGCCGCACCACGCATTCCTCCCTAGCCATGAATTTCGAATAAATATCATCCTCGGTGACGGTCTGTCTTAACTAACATCCACCTGAGTCGTCAAATACCCACCAGGGTGTTCCAGTTCCTCTCTGTAGGTCTTTTCAAGTCGTCTAATACTTCGAAGAATGAACAATTTGATTCCATCGATGCACTCCCTGCAGCGTACGCTTCATTACGTATCATAAAAATATGGTTTCAGGATGGATTGTGAGCTTCGGTAATCCCTAAAAGAGACAACCAGCCAGTAACCAAGTCTCTCTAGGCGAACGGGACGATGATTCCTGCTGTCCATTATTCCTAGTGAAATGCTTCGCTTTCAACAACTATTTTCTGCTGCACTGTGAACACCATTTTGTATCACCACCTGTATAAGGGAACGGCAGTGCCTTCCACCATTACTGACCATTACAACGATGCTGTCATCGAAATATAAGCTCCTCTGTGTTTTATTGTGAACAGAATTTTCGCACTGTATTTTGCACAAACTTTCTGATTGGTAGTTTTAATCCCAAACCAGAGCGTTTAGAATAGAAAGTGTGGTAACTCGGTAAGGGTCTAATGGGACTTTAAAGCCCCCTAGTGTCGCCACGGCAACTGAGCGAAACATTGGCGTGGCGATCGTTCTAAGACTGCAGTTTTCCTCTTAATACTGTGGACAGAGCAGGTAGAACTCGTTCTGCTATGGAATTAAAGAGATATTTCGTGTGGTGTTCGGGTGACTTTTATTGTGCCGTTTATGTGAGCGAGTAGTGATAAGCCTAATTGTTTTGTTCTTGATGTAAATCCCATCATATAATATGTAAGGAAGAGACGTTTCTTTTATCAACCCAAAGCCTAGACTATTTTTCAGAACTGGTGTAGAGCAATTCCACGAAGACAGAAAACTGTATGCTCGTTATTATATCTGTAATATCCATTTTGCTGAGGTTTTGATTGTAAGAGCCGATAAATTTATTATTGTCGGTAAAGAGGTAGGACTTCCACGCAAGAACTGGCGACCAAAACCGTATGCCATAACACATACTGTATTTTCCCAAACTTGCCTCGATATCTTAAAAAAGAAAAGAAGAGAAAATATTCAACCAAGTGGAAATCAATCCTTTCTCATAACTACTAGCTTATTTAGCGTCGATGAGATTGGTGATAGCAAGATGAAGCCGAGGACTCGCCATAGATTACCTGGCATTCACCTTAAGGTTGGGGAAAACCTCGGAAAAATCCCAACCAGGTAATCAGCTCAAGCGGGGATCGAACCCGAGCCCGAGCGCAACTTCAGACCGGCAGGCTAGCGTCTTAACCGACTGAGCCACGTTGGTGGCTAGTAGTTGATACATCATCATTAAATATCCGAGTAAGAAAATAACTGGATGTGACACCCAAAAATCAGAAGAACACCTTAGCTAATCTTGCGCTTTTGTGCATTTATGTGCCATTACTCCACACCTGAATGCCCAAAATTATGTCTAGTTACATTGACCGTAATTCCTTGTAGCGAATGAGCCCCAGATCAGCATTTCAGCTGTTTAGTGAGAGTTTTTGAAAATCTATACATTTTTTAGAGTCATAAACTGTGATGGGTTCGAGGGAAGTGAAAATACAAAAGAATTCACAAGGTGAATGAACGACCTTGCAGATACACTGAACTCAAAGACTTCCCCCTCTGCCCTGCACAAAGGATCTTAGCATTACACGATTTTAGAAAATATATTACACGTAATTGGCAATACAAAGATCACGTTTGCCTAAGAAAGAACCCTTGAATTATTTAGAGTGACAATGCAGAGCACTCACGAAATATATTAATTCTTGTGGAATAGCAGATTTAAATATATATTCTCATAAGAAAAATTTAACCAGGATCCTCTAGAGCGACATTTTGGAATTAGAAAATGATCATCTTGTGATGATCACCATCGACTTTCTACATCTCAACATTTTTCAATCTATGTGCCAGTTAAAAAATGTGCTGTATTCAAGTGCTAATTGTGAACTCCTAATTGAATCCAAGCACCTAGCTTGTACTTCATTAAATATACATGTTTAATATTAATTATATTATTTTTAATAATAGTACTTAGTCGTAATTAACGTAAAAGTTATTTCGGTAACAAAAGTACAGTATAATGCTACTTTGCTTCTAGGCGACAACATAATCTGGTTTACAATTTTATTACATTTGTTTATTACGTTTTCACACCATAAGAGGTTTCTAAACGCACATACGAGAAAGTAAGTAATAGATCTCATGGAAAAGTTGTTAATTTAATATTCGCCAATAAGTAGCATACAACTACTTAATACAGTGCTAATGAATTGTTTTAATTTTACAAACACAAAATAACCTAGGTATTTCAAAAGATCAGAACTTACATTAGCATAGATATAATATCGAAGCTTAATGTATGAGTCTAAGTTGCACGTAATATTTCTTGTTCTCATTAATTACGTATAAACCAGATACAACTGCAATTAATGACTAAATAGTAGATAAAAACTATTGGTGAAAATAAAGTGCGTCCTTTATTATATTACATTTTTTCTTGTGTATAAAAAACCATAATTTCATGTCAATGTGTACTTTATAATGCTATAAAAATGTTCAGTTTTGCGAAGCTGTACTTTTTTTTTGCGTATTTCTGGCTGAAGCCGGCATTATGTTCCATTTTTCGGTTAATTACTATATTTACTATTCAGGGTTGTGTTACACAACTCACAATTTGTTAATGTAGTCATATTACATTTTTAAACAAGTAAAATATTGTAACAAAGCACTTTACAATACATTCTTATCTAATGGGTTATTTTTAAAAACCTTTTGCATTCGCTCGAATAGCGATCCTGAAACTGCGGACGGAAAACAGAACTAGCGCCACTCGGCGACGAACCACTGAAGTAGAGGAAGTAACGCCACTTTCTCTTCTACCCGCTCTGCCCAAACATTGTGTAGTCCACCGAGTAGAGTAGTGGTTTGCATGTCGGACTGCGAAATTAAGGGCCCGGGTTGAAATCCTGGTTGGGACAAGTTACCAGGTTTTTCCGAGGTTTCCCCCCAGCCCATTAAGAGCAATCTAAGTAACATTCAACGTTAGATCCTGGACTCACTTTGTCGGCATTATCGCTTTCATTTCACTCAGACGCTAGATAACCATCGCAGTTGATAAAGCGTCACAAAGTAAACCAATTTAAAAACCATCTTGTGCTGTTTCCTGGTTCGTTGCTTGAAATGATGCATTTTACACGGAGAGTTGACGATAGCGATTACTAGTGGCAGTAGGCTTATACCGAACACCATCAACTGGCTGCTGTGATGAAATCGTTGTAGAAAATCAAGAGGGAGAACAGAAAAGAAAACCAACCATTTTCTTCCCCTGTGTAAACTTTCTGCCCTTTCTTCAAAGCATCGTTCGAACGGAAACGCCCTCATCCGGAATTCAGCCACTTGAATCAGTCTGGACACGTTCATTCTAGCAATGTTTTCTTTTTTATAGCCTATAATTTCTAAGGAAAGTTGATCTCAAATGGGAAATGTGTGTTGTGATTCCGAAAGGCACGGCGGTTTCAGGAACGTTTCGCTGACTGTGATAGCCTGCGTGAATGTAAACCAGTGGTTCGGCGTTCGATTTCGAGCGACTGAACTACAACTTTATTTCTTTGGAATGTGTTACATGTTCAAATAAAGGAGTTGTACAATTTATAATTCAGTAGATTAAACAGATCTGTCTGAATATATTCCTGTCGTTAAGAATGGTAATGTTTGTTAAGATAACTGTATCCGTAATTTAAAATCTTAACTTAGTCATGATTATAACTAGTGATAGGCAAAATATGAAATTTCATATTCTAAAGCTAGCTGTATGGAAACAAGGATTATCACGATTCATGATGTGTGGAATGCAATTAAAGCAGAACAGTTTCGTATTTCGTAATGCTTTGGTTAAAATTTCATATTTCATAAAATTACTCATACTGTATTTGTTTTATATTATACATGATTTTTCTGTTCGTTTTATATTTCTGTAACTACCGCCGAACCAGGCTTTCCATATATTTAAAGAAAACAACAAATATGTTTCTAGGAAACACTTGAAAAATCCAAGCCACACATTCCACCAATATTCCGGTATTTCCAAGGGCAATGAAATCTCCAAATTCCCCTTCAGAGCTTTGAACTCGTAGCATCAATTAATTCAAGAAGTCAGCACAAAATAAATGTGAAAATAGCTATTTCACCTTTGTTCATTCCTTCGAATCCAGTAAAAGTTTTCTCAGATTTGCGTGTAGAATTGTATATTTATAAATTAATTTTTAAAAGGGTTTCAACTATGAATTTTCTGTCTAGATAATGACCCCTCCTTTTGCAACTTCCTAGATTTTTCATTGTACAAAACAATATTAACTGACAGAAGGTGTAATCTTTTGCCAGAATACTTAGGAAAGATATTTGTGTTGTAACCAGTGTTGAAGCCAGCCAATGTAATTGTTTTATTCTCTTGAGTGTAGAAAATTTAAGTACATTACCTTATTCTTGCATTCAGATAGGGATTTGATGAAACGGAAAAACTCTCTAACCTAATTGAAGACCTCCCTCGAAAATGGGTGTAACATCAAATTAATGAAATATGTGGTTTCGGTGGAAAAAGTGATTTTGAAGCATTCATAAATAAATGCATCCAGTAGCAGAATAAACTTGTATCCTTGATTAATCGAATTGTTGTGCTAGTAAATATACGTCTAACGATATATGCCCCTGAAATTATTGTCCTTTATCCTGCAACGTGTATTATAGATTTGTTGGTTACATCCTTATTAAGGCCCGGTCCCACTTAGCGGAATCGAATCGAACTGAATTTCTGTTCATAATGTATTTAAATGGGAGATAGCAGAAAGCGGCGCGTCGAATCGAACAGAAAAGAATTCAGGAGCTAGAATATTTATTCCACTACAGGAACGGAATTTTTTTTCGGGTATGATCGTAAGTTCTCGTGAACAAACAAATGAACCACATCCATTCTTGGCGGCTTAATTTGTTTACTATTGAAAGCTATTGCTGAAATAGTACGTATACAAAAATCACAATTTAATATGAACGAAGAAATATTAGGCCTAATAAATCTTGTGCAGAATTATCCTCTTTTATATGACAAAACACAAAAGCACTGTTCTGTTCGATTCCACTAGATGTGAATGGCAGCAGACTCTTCGATAAGTGGGGGTGCGCCTTTAGAGGGAAGTCTTCAATTATGAAGATTTATTGTAGGACTATTCTATTTGGTAGCATATTATTGAATTGCATTGAATTTCGGGCGGAGACACTATGACCCATCACTGCGACCTTTCAAGACCTATTGTGATAACACTGAAGCTTGGCGCGCCCATTCCCAAACTCACACCGGCTGACTAACTAATGTTCGCTGCGTAGTGCGTGCCCAGGCAACCCCACTCGCCCTAGAGCAGCTTCCTCCGTTCGTCGCCAGCCGGCGTTCGGTAAGTACAGTACTATGGAATGATAAAGGAATGGAGACATGTTGGCGGAATGATGTACTATCCATCTGAGTGGTTATATCGTAGGGTCGTAGTAACAAGAGAAATCACGTGACAGTTACTTAATGAAGCCCTTTTTAAAATTATTTTAAAAAGTTGTATAACGTTACGTAGACTTCCAATTCCGTACAGCAAATATTTTCAGGAAAGAGCCTAACATCCCAGCCACTAATCTTTACAGTCGAGTGGGGGAAATCGTAATTTGCGCACTTTTTAATTAACTTTGGCCACTGAAAAATTGGGGTGCGTAAAATATGCGGATTTTTCAAATAAGAGGTCCTGTTCTGAAATACAAGAATTTACGGTAGGGCTAATTTTCTATACCGGTAACTTGTCTCTACCAAGGACAAGCATTGCTAAAGTAGCGGGATTTTGGGGTTTCTTTCTGAAGCAGGTACTTTAGTTGCTAGTGAATGATCTACGATGGGCTGTAGGGAAGGAAAATCCCTACTACACTGAAAAAAAAATGTACGTAATCCCCACTACACTGAAAAAAATATGTACAGTACTTAACAAAAGTTTAAGACCATGAGCAAATTTCATATAATTATTTTCTGGTCCTATATTTTTGTTTCTATTTCCCTCATGAATATTTTGTCAATTATTTGGACTGTGAGATATCTATCGACGCAAAGAAAGTAAAATTATGACATTTAGTTTTCGAGTTATGATTTTAATGAAATATTTTGTTACTGCAAAAAAATGTTACATTTATAATTACGGAATAATTTATTCATGCTAAACCAACATGTTTATTGTAGTGATGATTTTTTTCAAGCAATTTGAGAAGTGTGAGAACACATTAGTACCAGAAAGAAAAATTTAAAAAATTTTATTTTCGTTTTATAATTTTTTGCATATTTTTCCAAAATAAGGAAAATAATAGTAGAAATAACGTTAAATAAAGGCATTCATAGCTTCACTGTGGAATAAGCTAACGTAACCGGACCTACGCCAGTCGAAAGTACGAAATCTGAAAATTCGTACTGCACAAACGTCATTAGCACAGCTAATCCGGCAACGTCCGTGGATTCGTCAAGTCGTAGCAAAAATTGCGTTTCTTTGATACAGGAAAGTATGATATTTTTAACATTAAGTTTATTTGAAAGATCCTGGATCCCATTATGCATAGTGTTATTTGATAAGGGCACACTGGAGATCAACTTTGCAATTCTTTCGTCCACTGTGCACTTCACTGCCTTCACTAATAGTGGTTTTATAAGAATTCCGGCAAAGGTGTGAGGTTTACAAGTAAGATCCAGATCATGTCTAACCAAATACGACGTTTCCAGTGCTTTATAGTTATTTGTCTTTACATGAGATAACATTTTTGTCTGAACTGCATGGAGTTCGTCACATTTTCTTTTGACGTAGTCTGCAGTTTCATTTGTGAAGTCAGGATGAGTTTCGAAATGCTGCCTAAGCTTGGCAGGGAGCATAGAATGCAGTTTTATTTGTGAAGTCAGGTTGAGTTTCGAAATGCTGCCTAAGCTTGGCAGGAAGCATAGAATGCAGTTTTATTTGTGAAGTCAGGATGAGTTTCGAAATGCTGCCTAAGCTTGGCAGGGAGCATAGAATGCAGTTTTATTTGTGAAATCAGGATGAGTTTCGAAATGCTGCCTAAGCTTGGCAGGGAGCATAGAATGCAGTTTTATTTGTGAAATCAGGATGAGTTTCGAAATGCTGCCTAAGCTTGGCAGGGAGCATAGAATGCAGTTTTATTTGTGAAGTCAGGATGAGTTTCGAAATGCTGCCTAAGCTTGGCAGGGAGCATAGAATGCAGTTTTATTTGTGAAGTCAGGATGAGTTTCGAAATGCTGCCTAAGCTTGGCAGGGAGCATAGAATGCAGTTTTATTCGTGAAATCAGGATGAGTTTCGAAATGCTGCCTAAGCTTGGCAGGGAGCATAGAATGCAGTTTTATTTCTGAAGTCAGGATGAGTTTCGAAATGCTGCCTAAGCTTGGCAGGGAGCATAGAATGCAGTTTTAGTTGTGAAGTCAGAATGGTTTCGAAATGCTGCCTAAGCTTGGCAGGGAGCATAGAAATATTGGGCAAAACTTTGTTACATATCACACACTGTGGATGGCGTCCATCAGCAAACTTAGTGAAATCCATCTCCAAATATGAATCACAATATTTTCGTTTTTTACTTCCTTTTCTGTACCTCTACACTAGGCATCGTAAATTCTGAAGTAGGATCATGTGTAGCATATTCTGAACTCAATCCCAAAGAATTCGCACTATCTTCTTCGAAAGTAAGGTTACAGCTGTTGTTATCCTCCTTTGACTGAGCACTGGCTGATGACTGACGACTAAGGAGCGGATTCCTATGTAATTAAATATTTTTCTTGCGTGTGATAAAACACAATTAAGAAAGTTAAAAATTCCAAGTTTCATGTTTAAAACCCGAATTTTATTTCACATAAAAACACATATTTTCACAAAAAATTATGTAAATACATATTTTCAGGAAATCTATTATAAACACATAAATATTGGAGTTTTTTACTTAAATAATTTCTTTACAGGAACTTTTAAATATTTTAAAACTAAATCAATTAATCAATTATATCACTCAGAAATATGTTATCTTTTTTAAGAATTCTTGGTTGCTTCGTGTTTCTATGGGCTGTGTGGTGTATCCGTGATCCATTTTTGTAATAGTATCGCCTCAAGTTCTGAGAACTGCTAGGTAGCATATCAAGTGTTATTAAATGAGAATAAATTAACATGGACAAGAAGGAGAGATTTTGCAACACATAATTAGGAATGTTTATTGTTGCTGAAGATGATTTCATTCCCGCTTTGTTTGTGAAACACAACGGATAAGAGCTCCGGTATAAACATTAATTAATTTAAACAAATCTCTCGCCTCTCGCTCATGCCTATGAAGTGAGGAAATACATCTTGTTGTGATTCCCCGTTATCGGACCATAACCATAAGCTGCGTAGTGTAGACGTGGTGGCGTCGCTATAGGAAGCTTTTCTCCGACATTGTCAGTCAGTAGCCAGAAACATGTTTTTACCTTAAGACGCGTGTATATTAGCCTCTTAAGATGCCTAAAATCAAATCGAGTTTAAGATCGCGTCTATAGCAATATGTAGATGAATTTAAAAACATTTTTACTACCGACAGAAAAGTGTTATTTTACCAACCATGTGGTAAATCAGTAAGTGCAGATCAGAGCTCTCAGGTAACGCAACATTGTCTGGAAACAAGAACATTGCCGCTGCTCCACGTGTGCATTCACGGCAAAACAATGGATATAAAAAAATGTGTAAAGTTGCTCAAGTATTGGAGGGTGTGCCTGTAGGTGAAATTGACGGTGTAGGTGTTTGTGATATTCCTCTTTTTAAATATGCACGTCTGACGTCCTGTGATGTGGAAAGATCGTTTTCACAGTATAAGTCGTTGTTCAGAGATAATGGGCATGCATTTGTGACAGAGAATTTGGAAATGACCTTTGTTGTTTACTGCAATTTTCGGACAACTACTAGCAACTGATACTCAAGTGTGATTGGTGAGTACCTAGTAACATTTTTTTTCAAGCTAAGTAAGGTATTTTGTCATATTTAAAAAAAATATATATATATAATTTTAATTTTAGCAAATATTTTCGTACTTTTTAGCACATAAAAATAATTATATTTAAATTTTTTAGCACATAAAAATCTTCTCCCTACTGATGACTATAGTAGATCTATTATTGCTGCTTCTATCTAGCAAGAAGATATCAAACTACTTTCTGAGAAAGCACTTTTCGCTTGATGGAAGTAGCTTACGTGTTTCGCACTAGAGACTAGATGGAAGCAGAAATTTTTGTCATCCGCGGTCGGAGCCCCTGAGACTTACTTGCGGAGCCCCAAGGGCTCCGCGGAGCACACTTTGAGAACCGCTGCTCTATTCTAATGCAGGAGCGGACCATGACAATACTGTTGTTTACATAAAACAAGCAGGAAATACAAGCTTTCAATCTTATTAATAGAACATTATTTATATTATATGTAACAGTATTGCTCCAATTTTTAATTGTACGTCTAAGAAATAAACAAAGGTTGTCTACACAAAATCACATGAACTTTTTTCTAATGCAACATTTTAATCTCTCCCTCTTCCCTAAAGCAGTGCCATTTTTAAACAAATTTATCTTTGTGTGATTGTCGAAACGGGGTAAGAGACTTCTAGTTTCTAATAATCGTTGAGAAACTGCTACAAAAGTTCGCCGATTTGGTATCCTTCTTTGAGGAAAACGTTAACGGTACATCCTTCTTGCCTCACTTGAATTACGACAACTTTCTCCATAAATTAATAACATACAATATTTCTAGACTGTGAATGACATTGTAAGTTGTTTTTCGAATACCCTGCACTGAACTTCCATCCGCCCGGTAGTAGAGCCATGAACAGGGAGCTTGAACTCAGCTGACACGTATTTACGTCTGTGCAGAGCATTTCCTGTTGAACGTTGCCACGTCTCTCACACCAGAATATGAAATTTAAGCATGTATTTTTATTTAATTTCACGAAAACGTAATAGAATACACAAATATTTATTAAAACTAATATTAAGTCGTTGCTTGATATATCTACTGATGTAATTCTTTTCGTAATTTTAGTAACAATATAAGCAGTGTAACGCAAATAAAATAAGAAAATAAATATTTTTTCTGACAAAACTATCAAGTTTTGACCCTATGTTGTACGGACATTTTTTTGATCCCGTAGATCGTCCCCGACGACTGTGAGAAGGAAGGCAATTATATCCCTTACATCCTGCATACTGGTAATAGCTGGGCGGAAGATTACAAACTTGAAAATAGAGGCACAAACTCTTAAAAAATAGCCCTTCTCTCCCAATACTGATAAAACTACATTGATACCGTTTACTATAAATAAAACATGTTTGTCTTCGATGAATATAAATCAAAATTTAGTTATCCATGACAGTTTGCTCTCAGTTAACAAATTGTAGGCGCTCAAAAATAAAAAAAATCAAACCAAGTAAAATACCAGGGTATATTATAGATTAACATTTACGATGGGCTAACCATATAAACTACCTGTGTCTTAAACTGCGTAAAAATGTATAAAATTTTTTACTAAGACATTTTATGCCAAAAAACATTAAGACAAATATATTTGGGTTTAGTACATTCCATCCTACAATATGTTGTTGTAGGATGGGATGAGGCAGTGAAGTGTTCAATCATGCCATTAATGTTATTACAGAGGGGAATAATAAAAATATGTATTAAGGAACAAATTTGATTATCATACACGCCTCAAATACAATGAATTTAATATACTGAATATTAAACAAATATACACATATACCCTATTAAAATATGTGTGTCCAATGCCCACCCACTTCACTTGCGTGATTCGGGTTCCGCATACTGCGGATAGATGTCAGAACTGTGACACATTTTCTAGTTGTACACCACTTCGGCGGGTCACACTGTATCTCATGTGTATCTGTGGAGAATTATGTCGTGTACTAGGGTGAGTGTATGTGTAAGTGTAGTGTCTGGAATGAGTGATGATGATGATGATGATGATGATGATGATGATGAAGAATATGAGGGAGGGTGAAGGGGAAACACGGTGCGGGCACGTAGCCTACTCCTGTCGAATAGCACCAAGGGGGCCGGCAGGCTTAACGTCCCCATCCGACGGACGAATCACTATCAACAGTGACATATGCCTTATCTTCATAACCCAGGCATATTTGTGCACAATCTAGTGATCAGAAGTTGTGCACCGCCATCTCTCCTAGTCCCGAGGTTGAAATTTTACATGAAAATTTCTGACCCCGCCGGGAATCGAATCCGGGCCGGCTAGTCTGGAGGCAGACACGCTACCACAGAGCTAACTCGGCAGACTCCTATTAAAATATTACCATAACTATTATGACCATGGCTACAGTACAAGAAGACACAATATATCATGCCCTTTGTTTGAACCCAAATGCAATTGTGAAGCAGGACTAAGGCATGGCTCAAATTTCGGTCCGAGATTGTATAATAACTCCATTATAAAGTTCAAAATTAGCATCTTCTAATAATAAATTATTTAAACTTCAACTGATTTTAAATCCTGGTTATATACATTATAGCACTTCATTTTAATATTGCACAATATTTTGTTTTTATTTAACAGTTTTATTATTTAATACTTTTCCATTTTACTTTATTATTGCTTGAAGGGGCTATCGTCCTTTGTTCTTTCTAGTTAACCTACCCTTCTCTCTATTACCTGACATAATTTTATTGTATTTCTTGTATTTACTATTTCTTGTATTATTGTTTTGGTATTTTTCTCTTCACTTTTGTTTACTTATACTTGATTAATTAAGTTAAACAGTTAAATAATTATTTTAGTGCAGGTTTAAGCGTGTAATATTACTTTTTCATTATTTAATGTAAGCTCCACCCTCGGCCACAAGCTTTTGCTTCATCGGGAGTGCCAACCAAAAGTGTACTATTATTATGTTTCAGATAAAGTTATTATTATTATTATTATTATTATTATTATTGTTATTGTTGTTGTTATTATTATTATTATTATTATTATTATTATTATTATTATTATTATTATTAACCGTGCTACAGATCTTGAAACATTTTCGCCCTCTCAACAATTATGATTCTCATTGTAAATCATATTCATGACATTTGTTTTACGGCAAGATAAAATTTCTGATAGTTCGGACTATAGTCCAAAAATTCACTTAATGTAACTGAATGAAACTTGGGTAATTTGTGATATTTCACACTTTGCATTCACGTCTACCTTCAGTGTGTGTAATATTAATTTCCGAGTATCTTGTGTAAAAAAAAGCGGTTCTAATTATCGCGAATTCCGAATTAGTACAGTCTGAATTAGAGGAGTTTCACGTACATGTTTTCAGCGTCCCTGTTGACGAATAAGTGGATTAACGTATTCATGATGTTTTTATATAACGATTTCTCTTACAATTTTGTTGGGATTTTGACGATATTCAGTATCCACAAGTCATTTTATTCAGAAATGGTTCATTACTAGTTCTCAGTGAAACATTAGTGGGTCTTAAATTGAAACCAAATGCGCACAGTGGCCATTTATCACCAATGAATCAGACGGTTATCTTCGTGGTTGTATTACCTACATAGAACTAACTAAACTATGTAATCCGTATGAATTAAACATTTATTTCTCCAGACAGAATAATCATTATCCAGGAAACTCTTCCGGTTCCTGATTATGAGTTCCAAGTTTTATTGTCTCCAGCACAGAAGAATCATGTGTGATATGCAGGTAGTAAAAGAGTCGCTCTTTCATAAAGCGGTCACTGTAGATAAGGTCTATAGTTAAGCGAGGCCAAATGTCTAGAACAGCAATTAATTTTACAACTTACCTTTGAACGGAATAACTTCTCTGTACAGTAAATATGCACCTTGTTGTATATATCATATCACCATTTAATTACAGTGTAGTTAATTATCTAACATAATGACATTCCTACGTCTAATAATTCGTTATTATTTTGGTGACATAATTTAATTATGCCTGTTGTTGCTACTATAGGTACATTAGCTCTTAGTTACTAGTCATGGTCTGTATCTCACTGGTACTAGTAGTTCTTAAAAATTATGTAGAATCTAAAAATGGTATTATAAAGTTTTAGTTATATTTAATATCTGCAACACCATTATAACCTCGTTCGTGTTCATAAATAGTAACGAACGTATTAAAATTGTATTCTAAAATGTTAGTAACATTTATTATCTGTAATACTATTATAAATTCATGTCTATAAATAGTAGCGAACAATTTATCTCTGAACCGGAAAACGACAACTTGGCTATCGACGGGCGCACGCGGACACGTTGATTACGGAAACAGTGCGCTGTCTGTGTTTCGACAAGCCAAAAATTATTAATGTAATATATCCTGAAATGTAAACAGTTAAAACGTAGTTTATAATCGAAATTGAGAATGGCGAATGTGAAACTGCCTGCCAAGGCGCGTTTTGATTTATCTCCAGACTAACGTGAGCCGTGACCTTAGTCTCAATTCTACTCAATCCATTTTCAGTAGAGAAATTATCTGCTCTCCCGGTAGGAAACCTATTATTAGACATTGTTATATTATGCGAATAGCTATTTTACGTGTACTTGTTCAAAATTAGAGGCAAATACATGTGGTAGAATTTAAATCTTCAAGCGAACTCTTATTAATAAACAAGACTCAACTTCTGAAGTGGAGTTAAGTACAGGTACGTATAGCTTTGTCACTTTTAGGATTACTAGAGTATATACGTCGAATCATTTCCTTCTATAATAAATTATTTATGTCTACCTTTTCAATTATATTTCAAGGTAAGGAAATATAAGCGGAAATATTATATTTTACTATGATATAAAGAACTGAACATGTGCGACACATAGGAGACGTCCATTTTTTAAATCGCTACATGAATTTAAAATTAATCCAAATGATTCGAACAGTATAATTATGAAGAAATAATTTGATACAAGGCGGCATTATTGTAGTGGACGATCCCTCCGGAATGCGTGCTAAATGCTAATTAAAGTTTGTAAGTATCATACAGTGATGGACAGAAGTATTCCTATGAACCCTTAATCGATATTAAATTCAACATTCTGATGAAATAAAGATTATAATTGTATTCATTTTTCTTTGTATCATAACATAATTCCTTATTGTTTGTGTTTACACCGAGAAATCGATGTCAAACAGAACATAAAACAACTGGCAACCGTTTGAACCATAGTATGCTAGGACAGAAGTTTTCGAATATTGCAGTCGTGGAGACAAACTATACAGTAAGCATGTGTGTATACATTCGCTAGTGCTTCAAACCGCATCGTTTTGATGTGGTCGATAGTCGAATGAGTCACAATATTCTCCTGATACGCAAAGCTGTAACTCGTGCTAGTAAATGGGACAATTATTGAAGAAAGAAGAAATTATTATAAATTTACACAAACAACAAAAGACGAATAACGAAATTGCTAAGGCTGTCAACAGAAGCTGTTCTACAGTGTATAGCATCATAAAAAAATTGGAGAGCGGAATACATTAATATATAGAGAGCGCATAGGTCGTTCACGAAAGCTAAGCAACAGGGAAGAAAGAGAGATTATTAAGACAGTAAAGAAAAACCCAAATGTGAGTGCATCAGAAATAGCAGCTAATTGCAAGACGATTTTGGTACAAATGTTCATCCTAAAACGGTAACCAGAACTATTCATCGGCGCGGGTACAATGCCAGGGTGCCAAGGAGGAAACTGTGTATAAGCAAGCTAAATAAAAAGAAGAGATTTCTGTTCGCAAATGAATTTGCCGACAAAGATATAGGGTTCTGGAACAAGATTATATTTTCATATGAAAGTACATTTAATATATCTCATACTGATGCACGACTTTTGTTCTGGAGAAAACCGAACACAGAACTGGACCAGAAGAATATTCTATCAGCAGTTAAGCATGGAGGTTGGAGTGCATTTTGGCCAATGGCGTAGGACAACTAGGTATTTATTGACAATTTACCTATGGACAAGTTCAAGTATAAGCAGATATTTGCAGGACAATCTTAAGAAGAGTGCAGATAAACTTGGTCTTTCAGGGGATTATTATTTTCAACAAGATAATGATCCAAAACATACCGCAGAAATTGTTCGTTTGTGGATTGTCTACTTTGTACACTCCACCCTAATCTCCTGACTTGAATCCAATCGAACTCTTGCTGTTTGAACTGGAGAAATGAGTCCGGAAACATCGAATATCCAACAAGAATGATCTCAAACAGGAACTTCATGAGGAATGGCATGAAATAGGGCAGAATATCGTTGAAAAATTAGTTGCTTTCATGCCTGCACGATTGAAAGAATTCATTCTCAGGAGAGGGTGGGCAATTAAGTACTAAAGGTTGTTTTGTTTGTATTTTGTGTCTATTTTCGAATACTTTTGTCCAAGCTCCTTGTAGCCGAATCGTACAATGTTTTTTTTTTCTTTTATTGAAGAGTTGATGAATTGATTATTTTCTGTATACATTTATAACATATGACAATACAATTATTTATTTTCACAAGCATTCTCATTTCTCTTCATTACATTCCCACCCACAAGTAATTAAAACATTAATCATTACTTTTCCGAATACTTTTGTCCATCACTGGATATGCAGTATAATAAACCGATTAGTGGATGGTTTTTGTCAACGTTGCATATGCTTCTAAAAAGTAAGCATCCTTGTTGGAACACATGTTGATGAAACGAGTTCCCAGCGAGGTGAAATGTATGACCTGATTTGTGCTTCGCATCTCCAGACACTTATTTCAGCATTTATAAGAACACATTGTGATGCTATACTAGCCTATTTATTCCCTATTTTGTAACAGCAAACATTTCTCCTCTTGAATGATATAAAGTTATTCACAAAATCAAGAAACATAATGTCTAGGAATACAATAATATTGTGCATATATTCTTGAAAATAAATTATTCAATCCCCTAGAATATCTGCTCTTTCCTTCCTTTTCTTTAATCAGAGAGACAACGAGTTGATTTTAAACTTGGTCGTCAAACTTATGGCAAGAAATGATAAGTGTCACATATTTGGTCACTTGTTGCCCTGGTCCTATTTTCAGTGCCTTAAAATGTGATCGAACAACCGCACTTGGTTGTTTCTTGGCATGTTGCGATGTCCATCTGCCAGTAGTTTTAAATGACGGTCTCAACTTCATTTACCTAAAAATGTCACTTGGACACTTTTTGTACTGGGCTATTTAAATCATATTATTATGTAAGCTTTACAAAGTTTAAGAAAATTATAAACGAGTAGTTAAAAAGTTATCAGTTACGATGTCTCCTGGACATAAGTTCTTTCATAGGAAAGATTTCTGCAATAATTATATAAACATAAACACATTCAGATTTATAATGTGTAGCGCGAATTCGATTTGAGTTAATAGGAACAGTTTTTATAGTGACATTTTTAGAAGTGCATCTTAAGGAATGGAAATATTTTATGGAACACAGGAATTTCTATGTGGCTGAGATTGTGGATTCTCTCGAGCCATATATGATTAGCAGGGAAAGGATTTATATGTAAATACATATTTACTTATAAAGCTAATATAATTTATATTTTGCATTATCTTTATGTTTCACAATGTGTAGGGTTGAAAAATCCTACTTTTATTTTCCATATTTTTCCATATTTTAGAGTTTAGTACATATTTTCGTTAATTTCCATATATTTTCCATATTTCATATAAAACAGTCCATATTATATTAGGTTTAACAATAAAACAAAACAAAATTCCATTAACTTTTAAAAATACATTTCAACAATAGAGATTTAAACACATGTTCAGTAATCCCTTTAACATCAGAGTTATTTGAAAATTAGCAGTCCTATCAACAATGGGAAAGTAAGTTACAAAACTGTATTAATTTAATTTAAAATTTTTAACAGACTTCAGTTGTGCAGCTCAACAGTTAAATGCCAGTCAGAGTACACATAGGTTCAGTTTTGTAAATCATACTATAAAGACGGTAAATATGCCAAAAGTACGTCATTCAGTCAATTTAAAATCAAAACTAACAAGTTACATTTCAGAATTTAAAGAAGATGGTTTATCAACTGACAATAAAATATTATTTTGTAATTTGTGTCAGTGTGCAGTATCATCTACACAAAAGTTCCTGGTGCAACAACACATTACAACTAGTAAACATCAGGCCAACAAACAACTAAATTCCAAGCAGAGACAATTGTTTTTAACACAACCAACAACATCGAATGTAAGATCTGAGTTTAACATCGACCTGTGCCGTTCTCTCATCTCTGCTGATATTCCTCTCTACAAACTAAAGAATAAGGTCTTCAGGGAATTCCTTGAAAAATATACTCAACATACAATCCCGGATGAGTCAACACTTAGGAAGACGTATGCTCCATCCATCTACGATGAGACAATACAGAAGATAAGAGATGAAATTAAAGATAGTTCAATTTGGGTTTCCATTGATGAGACTCCCGACAAAGAAGGTAGACTTGTTGGTAATGTAGTTATCGGTTTGTTAAGTGAACAATATTCTGAACGAATTCTTTTACATTGTGATGTTCTAGAAAAGTGCAATAACAAAACTATAGTTAAACTGTTCAACGAAGCTATGGGTATCCTGTGGCCAAAGGGTATTATGTACGATAATGTGTTATTCTTTATTAGCGATGCTGCCCCTTATATGGTCAAAGCTGGACAAGCATTATCTGTTGTATATCCTAAATTGACTCATTTTACTTGTGTGGCGCATGCATTTCATCGTGTGGCAGAAGTGGTCAGAGACAATTTCCCTAAAGTAGATTTGTTGATTTCATCAGTGAAAAAAGTATTTCTCAAAGCTCCCAGTAGAGTTAACGTGTTGAAAGAAATGTACCCTGAAATTCCATTGCCACCAAAGCCAATTTTAACTAGATGGGGTACATGGCTAGAAGCAGTTGAATATTATGCCGAGCATATAGACTCTATTAACAATGTTCTCCTTGCATTGGACTCTGAAGATGCAGTCTCAATTGATACTGCGAAAACAGTTACCTGTGACATAAGTGTGAAGAATGACTTAGCTCACATTCAGCATACATTTTCATGCATCATAAAAACGCTCAAAAGTCTCCAAAATAGGCACCTTTCACTATCTGAAAGTTTTGAAATTATAAATAGTACTGTGGAACAACTGAATCGTGGTAGAGGTAAAGTTGCAGATGCAGTAAGAGCTAAGGTGGACACTGTACTTTCAAAAAACCCTGGATATGAAGAACTACAAAAGGTTGTTGCTGTGATGAGTGGTGAATCAACAGTGAAGATTAACTTGGACTTATCCCCAGCAGACATTGTGAAATTGAATTATGTACCAGTTACTTCTTGTGACGTCGAACGCTCTTTTAGTCAGTATAAATCTATCCTCAGAGACAATAGAAGAAGATTCACTTTTCAGCACTTGAAAGAAATGTTTGTAACCTATTGTTATGGTAACAGACAATAAAAATTGTGTTTTGTTGAAACTACATTGGAAGATAAGGTACGTCCATTATATTTTTTGTTTAGTTTGATTAAAATGTACCAATATTTAACGTACATAGTCATTTTTTTATAATTTTAAGTCCATATTTAATTCCATATTTTGGTAAAAATCCATATTTAATTCCATATTTTGGTAAAAATCCATATTTAATTCCATATTTTGGTAAAAATAATTACATATATATTTACATATTTCATATATTTTTAGTCCATATAAATCCGTTCCCTGATGATTAGTGACTCTTATAGCCTGGGGAAATTTGGAAACTTTGAAAACCCTGGTTGTACTAGCCGGTGCCAGGAATTGAATGTGGGTCAGTGGGGTCATATATCATGTCGCAGGACATCAGATTAACGTTTCGCTGCAGGTAACATAATTATCTCGTTTCCGTGAAGTCCTGGGTTCGAATTCAGCTGTTATTACTTCGAAGTGGAGGCCGAGTTGTTGCCATGGAATACTCTATAGATTAATTGATGAACTAGTGGACTTACTCGTGTTAAATATGTAATATTTGTCCGGCTTACAGCTGTTTCAGTGCTTCACGCACCATCATCAGAGCCTACTAGATCGCGGCGTCATCTCGAACTTCTCTGCTTGTTAAGAGGGTGTGTTTTATTGTTGGAAGGTGTTGAAGTGTGGAGTCGAATAGTGTGTGTGTACTGAAATTGATCTGTGTGTTGAGGATTTGATCGGGGTGTGTTTTAGTGTGTTTGTATATTTCGTATTGTTCTAGTGTGTTGAGTTTTTGGTTCTTGGGTTGTGTGTATAGGATTTCCTTGTCCGTATTTATGTTATTGTATGTATGGTTAGTATTGGTTATGTGATCGTCGTATTTAGATGTATTGTGTCCTCTGGTTATAGTTTTAATGTGTTATTTGTAGCGTGTTTGGAATGATCTGCCTGTCTGTCCTATGTAGAACTTGTCGCAACTATTACTTGTGAGTTTGTATACACCTGTGTGGTCGTATTTATTTGTTTGTGTTTTTTGTGTGTCGAGATGTCTTTGTAGTGTGTTTTCTGTTCTGTATGTTATGTTGTATTTCTGTTTTCTGAATGAAGATGCGATCTTATGTGTGCTTTTGTTTTCATATGTTAGTGTGATGTATTTCTTGTGTTCTTGTGTTTGTGTTATGTTTTGTGTATTTTTGTGTTTGTTACGTTTTTGTTTTGTCTTCCTTATGATGATGTCTATTATGTCTGGATTGTATCCGTTTTCTTGTGCTATGTATTTGATTGTGTTCACTTCTTCATTGTAGTGTTGTTGGCTCATGGGTATGTTGAGTAATCTGTGTACCATTGTCCTGAATGCAGCATGTTTGTGTTGTATGGGGTGGTTAGATGTATTATGTATGTGTGTGGTGGTGGTGGTTGGTTTTCTGTATATTTTGAAGGTGTGTTTGTTGTCGATTTTTGTTATGGTGATATCTAGGAAATTTATGGAGTTGTTGTTTTCAAGTTCTAGTGTGTATTGAAGTTTTGGGTGTAATTTGTTTATGTATTGGTGTAGTTTGTGTATTTGTCTTTTGTTTCCTTTGTATAGTATGAGTATATCGTCTACATATCTGTGCCAGTATATTATGTTGTCTGCATACTTGTTGTGTTCATTGTTGAGTATGTATGTTTGTTCTATGTCGTGTAAGAATATCTCTGCTAGTATACTGGATATGGGTGATCCCATTGGCAATCCTTCTGTTTGGGTGTAGTATTTGTTGTTGTATGTGAAATAGTTTTGCTTTGTTATGATGTCTGTGATTTCGATGATTTCTTCGAAGTATTCTTGTGGTGTGTTGTTATCTGTGAGTATTTGTTTTAGTATCTGTAATGTGTCCTGTATTGGTATATTAGTGTATAAGTTGGTGATATCGAGTGATGCTAATGTTGCACAGTGTGGTATGTGTTGTTGTTTTGTTGACGAGGTCTACAGTGTTCTTTATTGTTGTCTGTTCTCTGAATTTTATGTTGTTTCTGATGATTTTGTCCATGTGTGTGGCTAGTTTGTGTGCTGGTGCCTGTCTGTAGTTGATTAGGGGTCTGATAGGTATGTTTTCTTTGTGTATTTTTTCTACTCGTGGCTACATTTCTGACTCAAGTTTTGTATTTCTACTATTTCCATCTCATCAAAAATTCTTCCTCGCCTATGATTTCCTTCCCAGAAGTAGTCATAATTCTTACCGACTAAACTGGAAAACTTTTTTTTTTTTAATGAGTAAAAGATAAAATAAATCTCGCTTCGCTAGTGTTTCGGTCTATCTTCTTCGTAGAAAATTTTTGTTTTGTTTCATTGTAGTGTAAAGCGTTAGTGATGCCCATCATAATTTCCTCTCTTCAGTGGTGAATAGCCCATTCAGTTGTTGGTGTTGTTAAATGTTTGGAAATGTTATTTGTTTCATTTAGTGATGTTTCCAAGTATCTTGTGGGGGGCATAAGAATCTTAATCTCCTTGGCGGATTCATATCTTTGCCCCTACGGTTAAACACTTTGTAGTCATAGCTGGTGCGTCCGTAAGAAATTGATACGTGGTCTTTAAGTAATGAATAATACATTTATCTTCATCCTGAGAACATAAAGCAGATTTATTGCTGTTTTATCAGTAGTTACGCCATAAATCACGCCCGTTTAATTTTCAATTCGATACACAACGAAGGAATACAATGGAAATAGAATATATATGCGCTCTTTTAACTTTAAGCTTAAGAATTACAGTACCGGTATTTGTGTGTGGACATATGCACGTACAGTTACCCTGAAAAACAATGAGACGATTCTTGGTCGTCGGAAGTTAAAGTTCTACAGCGCGGTTCACTCGATATCGACGTAGGGATACATAACATGACAGATAGTACAAGAATTATTACAAGGACCACAACAAGGACAAGGACCAGAATAAGGATCACGAAGAAGACTGCCATTTAAGGCCAGGATTTCACAACATAGCTCGAGTCCCAAAATATCATTGCTTCACTGTACCGAATGGCAAATGCCTGCTAAGGGATCTACATTCTGGACTGCTGCTATCACTGTCTTGTCTCGGTAGCTCATATAGTAGCGTGCCGGTTCCATTGTATAACCGAAACGTCTCGTGTTCGATCCCAGGTAAAACTTTTTTTTTATTGAGGTGTAATTAATTTGTTCAGAGTTCCTCGACTGTCTAATTTGTCGAAAAATATGGAATAATTTATGCCCAATATCTGGGTCTTACAAGTGGGCTGAACCTCGTCAAAAAAATAAATCTTACTTGGAAGTTAAAAGTATTCTTCCTCAAACAAAAATCATAAGAAACAAAAAGAGACCTGTTAACTTAAAATCTTGTCCACATGCCATCAGCTTCTATTACAGCTCTAAGTCGATCCGGCATGGATGTCACGAGATTGTGGAATAAGTTCTGATCCCCGGCGAGATCTTCCCAGGTGTCAACAACTTGATCCCACAATCGTCTCGATTTCGAGGGCGTCGGTAGGCATAGGTGGCCATCCTTCTCTTTTTCAATTCCGCCCATAAATTTTCGATGACATTCAAATCAGGTGACTTCGGAGGCCAATTAATGATTTCGATCTCGGGTCTCCTTTGAAACCATCTTTGAATGCTTGCAGCATAGTGCACGGGATGGTTATCCTGCTGGAACAGCAATGTTCCTTCGGGAAAACGTTCTCGGGCGGAGGAAAGGAATATATTTTCCAGAATGTGCTCGTAAGTTTCCGCATTAAGCTGGCCATCGATGCGTTCTATAACGCCAGGTCCATCGTAAGACATCCACCCCTAACACGATATGCTAAAGCGCCCCGATCTTTCACGTCGGTGCACATAGCGCTGATCATGTCGGAGACCATCCTCATGATAGACACGGAGAGGACCTTCGTAATCACTCGAGATGGTTGTTTCGTCGGAGAAAATTACGTTTCTCCAATCGAAATCCACTCGATTGGTAGCGAAGGCAAGACGGTCGACAGCTTGTGCTTCCCCCAATATTTCCATTTGCGCAGCCCTCCGGCTCCTAATACCGCGGTTCCTTAACCTGCTGATCACAGTCTGTGAAGAGCCGGGAAAGTTAGATGCTGCTCTTATTTCGTTAGCAGTCAGAAAGGGGTCTTGTCGAACTGTCTCGAATAAAAGAGCATCCTCTTCCAATGAAGAAATCCGCAGACGCCCAGGAATAGAGCGATTTTCGACCTCCCCAAAATTTTGGTAACGATAAACCCATCTCGCGGCTGTACTTCCAGGAACACCGACCAAACGGCCAGCAGATCTAGCCCCATATCCAGCCTCAACTAGAGCTATAACTCGCTGTCTCATGTCACGTCGGTTCGCCATTACGATGAGAAATGAGAGATGACGATAATACTTTAGTGTAGACAATGACTATTTAACATGATATAGAATTATTGAAATAAGAGGCATCTTGCATAGTAAGAGTTAATAAATCAACCCTAAATTAAATATCTAAATAACAGGATATAACAGGAAGTCCAATTTTTGCGAAACTAATCAAATTAAATCTGATTACATTAAATAAACAAACCCCAAGTTATGACACCACATTGCTACAGCTAAATTGTATGTTATTAACATAAGCGTTGAATAGGTCCGTGGTTGTGCGTTGGACGACAAAACCAAACATTGAAAGTTCGAATCTTGCCGAGGAATGTAACTTCTTGCTTTTTATAATGTAAATCAGACTTATAACTACAATCATTCATATTTCTTACATTATTTATTAATATTTATAGCCAACATTGAATTTGTAAAGAAAAGACTTTAGAAATCTCATATGGAATTTGTGATCTGTAGTGACATAAACATAGATTATCTCTCGGAACTTTTCCGTAAAAGTAAATTAAATTCACTCCTTGAAACTGGAAACCTTATTCGTAGGGTCATTTTCCCATAGCATACAAGCTGAAGTAACACAGCCATTGATAAACGTTTTGTACACAGAATTAGACTGAATTCCTATTCGACAGAACCTATAATCAATGGCTTGTCTGACCGTGATAAACAAATCCTATGTGTTTCCAATGTCACTGAACAATTTCAAAATATTAATTTAAAAACTAAGAAAGGATCGTAATTGCTGTATCTAGTGATTATTTACATTTATGTCTACAAAATGAATCTTGGAAAAACATATTTGATACTGGTACTACTGATATTAAGAGTAAATATATTGAATTTTTCACTTAATTTCATAATCACTTCAGTGGATGTTCTCCACTCAATGTTGTGAAAAAAATAAAAAATTAAAACATGTGGATAACGCAGGGACTTCAAAATCTCATATATTAAAAACAAGAATCTATATGTAATGAGTTGCAATGTAATCATCTTCATGTTCTTAAATACTGCAAGAAGTACAGTGTAATTTATGAAAAATTATTAAAGAGGGAAATAGAATATATTTGAGTAGAAAAGTCCAAAATTCAGATAATGCAATTAAACCTATTCGTAATATTATTAAATTTAAACTTGTAGATATCCTAAGAAAGAAAAAAATTTTTATTAAAACCAATGATTATAAAGTAGAGGATCCCAAATCTATTGCAAATTCTTTTAACGTATTATAGTATATAGTACAGAAATATTATTGACAACTTAAACATTCAAGATTTTGCAAAAGATACTGCAATTGGTTACTTAACAGATGTATTTAATAATTATTATTAATATATGTAATTAGTCAATAACTGCAACAGTGCTTATACATTCAATCATAACATGAATAAAATTGAATGCAAACACGTAGATAAAATAGTTAAAATTAACTGCAGGGGTGAGAATGAAATAATCCAAAGCCATACTTTTAACAAAAATTGTTTTTTGCGAGTGCATTTCTTACACATATGGGAAAGCTTTTAATAAATTATTGTGATAATTATTCAACAAATGACATAGCCTAAGGACTCTAAACCTTTGTAAAAGTTTGTCTATTATTATATATTTTTTTAATTTCATTTTAATTGTTAGTTTTTTATATGCATTTACATTGTATTTGTGTGTGTGTGTATAAATGCATTCATTAGATTAACGTTTATAATATTATAACTTGTAATTTTGTATTGTTTGCGATCATTAACACTTAATCTCAGGACTTTGTAAAACTATATTTCAACGTGACTTAGCTATTTCAACGTTATTTAGACAAAAAAAATTGTTGTGTAGACTAAGAATCGAACTCGCACTCTTCTACACAACACGCAGAAATCTTACCGTCTGAGCTATGGAAACGACATGAAAGCTTTCCTTTCTGTGCGGAGTGTCGATCTAGTCATGAAGGTCCATTGTCGATTTAACTACACGATTTATGTATATATTTATCTTTTATTTACGTAATATTATCATATTTTTTGCAGTTTTTTAATTGAATTTCGGAACGATGCTAGTAACAAACCAAATAGCCTGAATTTAAGTAACTCAATATTCGTTATCTTGTGTATCGGTGCTCTGGTCTCCGATCATGCGCAGTGTCTTACATCTGAGACTTAGGAATATTCAATCGTCTCATCCTTTTCTAGGGGAACTGTACGTGAAATGGCCTATACATACTCGCTGCATATCTCAATACACTTTATTATAGCTCATAAAGGCAACATACTGCTGTGTAAATTACTCTCTGTGCAGTTTTTCCTTGCTGAAACTCTGTGTTCGCTATGTGCTATCTTATTGCACTACATCTGAACAACTTCGGCTTTTCTTCTTACGTACACCAGGAGTGAACAAGCTTTTTTTTTTTTACAGGAGGGCCAAATGAAAAATAAATTTTTGCGGTCCAAACTATATCGATGGTGTTTGGATGAAAGGGCTTATCCCATATCACATAAGAACAATTTCTTTAGGAACAACAAAAACTAAATTTTAACACATTACTATACCTAATATGAACTAATGCAAACATAATTGCCAAAAGCTTATCTTTATATTTTGTAATTAAATTTTAACTAATTACAGCAAGAAAATCAAATTTTAAGGAATGAGGGTTAAGCCCTTTTACCTAAACACCATTGATATAATGGTTTTGAACCCGCAACTCGTCTCCCATCGCGCTGTTATCTAAGTTCTCAAGTAACCATTGGCAGCGGCGACTCTAAATCGTAAGCTCAGCTAACACGGATAGTACACGAAAATTTAAATGTGTAAACCATTATAATGTGGTCTGTTAATGAACATAATTTTGGATACTTCTGTAATGCATGAGTGTGCGAATGAGACCTACAATTTGTGAACTTAATTACATACCAAGAACAAAGACGTTTCATGCAATCAGAGGGATTTCATAAATCCCGTCGCTCTTTATAGCGCACAATCTTATACCGGCTGATTAAATAGACGCTGCTACTAAGGGAAATATTGTACAGTATTATAATAAAAATAATAATAATATGTTTTGCAAATTCTTATTTGGTGCTTCCTATAATGGGGCGTACAAGTGTCTTCCCAAAGGAGCAAGATTCATGTCCTTGACAGTGAAAAACTTTCTAACTGTGATAATGATTATAGTTCGTTTCTATGGTTTGTTGGGAGAGAGTCGAGAATACCTCGAGCAGGATTGCAGAACTGGGGAAGAGAGGGGTGGAAGCATGTTGAAAGAGTTTGTGCTCCCGTCCAAAAGGCTGGAGCCTTCATTGACGTTTTTGTGACGTTTGGCAAGCACACTGATATATATATATATATATATATATATATATATATATATATATATATATATATATATATATATATGGTAGTTAAGAGGATTACAGACCTTTAACGGTACCAAAAGGAAAATACTGAATGTCAAGAATGACGTGTCAAAGAAGTAGGGGCATGGCTTCTATGTATTTTAAGAACTATACCGAGAAACTATATATATTCTCTCCCTACCCTACAATGACGTGAGGGTTGAAGGGAAGGGATGAGTTACGTGTTCCGGCTTGTGACGTCGAACTCAATTGTAGCACAGTTTTGCATCCCTAACCTAGAGAAAACTTGTCACATCGTCTTTCTTAAAAATCTGCTTGAGCACATAGGACTTGAATCTAGGTTCGTTAGCGTTTGTACGAACACATGACTAGAGCCCGGAATTTTAGGTGCTAAAAGTTAAGAATGGCAATGAGTATACATGAATAGATGTGGTGTCCGTGAGGAAGGTTTTAAGCCTAGTTAACAAGAGTCCGATATGTAATAATAGACAACAGAATCACAAGGACTGGGTAATGAATCTTGTAAACCGTCCGCTAAAATGTAAGTGGTAGTTAAAGAGGATTACAGACCTTTAACGGTACCAAAAGGAAAATACCGAATGTCAAGAATGACGTGCCAAAGAAGTAGGGGCATGGCTTCTATGTATTTTAAGAACTATACCGAGGAACAATATTAACTTTTAGCATGTGACATGACTCAAAGTTCCCGTGTTATTTGGATTAAGCATTAATATATTAGGGACGAACGTACAGTAGATCTCTTTCGAGACTGACATCATCAATGTCATGCATAACGGGGATTTCGCTTCTGAAATCAACTGTGAAGTTCCTATGAAGAACCCTTTAGAAAGCAGACTAATACCAGCGAGTGTCTTTTCAAACAGTACCTCATACCAGACAGAGTGGATAGTACAATTTTTAATTAGGTATAGTATGAAAATGAAATCCTTTTTTTTTTCTTCTATTTATTAACAAGTAGGGTCCTGTACGTTTATCATGTGTATTATAAAAATGAAATAATCTTATTTATTCTCAGGTTGGATATTGCAAGCTACAAAAAATTATTTGTAGTCCGAAAATGAAATCAAATATTTTATTTGTTAACAGGTTGGATATTATAAGTTATAATGAGTGTAGTATGAAAATGAAATCATTTACTTTTATGGACTTAATCTATACAATTTATTTCATATTAAATATTCGTGTTATAATACTTTAATCATCAGTATAGCTACTTCTTGTAGGTAGATCTAATTGGCATAGTAAAAACTCATGTATTCTTAAAAAATGTGATTTACCTATATGTACGTACATTTCTGTCAATGTTTAATGATAATTTTGTAATAAAAATTACCTGTTCTTAAATGTTTATAAACTTTACAAGATTTGTTATAAAATACTTACGTAGCTAAAAGCATGAAGAAATGGGAGGGCAGGCTAGCAGGGGCCAACGAACTTGAAAGGGCAGATTCCAGCGTAATTTCTGGCACGAACGAACCCGCCCCTGGAATAGTACTGCATACCCGTCAACGACGCTCGCAACTGCCGAGGTTATACTAGCGTCGCCGGTGTCCCTGAAATTTTTCCCACAGGAGTTTTTTTTTACATGCCAGTAAATCTACTGACATGAGCCTGTCGCATTTAAGCACACTTAAATGTCATCGACCTCGGCCGGGATCGAACCCGCAACCTCGAGCCAGCACTGCACCGAATTCGCTACCCAGCTCGACCCTAGCGTGCATCTCCTACCCGCGGGTAACAGACGCTAGCCCGAAGGTGTACTGTACTGTTGACCCCTGTACGTAATTATATGTAACTTTTAGGCTAACTCTGTGATATATTCCCTTGCGGTGCACTTAGCATTAATGTAATTGTTGCTATAATAAACGGCTGTGTTTTTTTAATTTAACCTAAATTCAAACCACTTAGAACTGTTGGGCTGCTTTACTTATTTTACACGCCGCTGCCTTTTAGACGGATTACGCCCCACATATTTTATACTGAGTATTCTATAATATACATCTTCGATCTCGCCTGACATCCAGCGAGGACATGTCCGCAGGACTGGAAATAAATAGTCCGAGGAAAGGTTACCCGGTGTTTTGTTTGGGTAAGACTTCATTTACGTAATGTAAATCTACGACACGGTTGCGGCCAGGTGATTACAGATTGGAAGGTCCTGAGTTCAATACCTTGTGGTTATTAGGACTTTTCTCGTCAGACTTCTACAATAGGCCTGGGATGCATTAAACATTCAACTTCTTGTCGAATTGAGCAACAGGTCTTTTTCCGTAAACAAAATTGCGGTCGAAGCGTTCTAATAACGACGTCATGAAAGCATGGAATTCTCCGTGCACTTTCATGGCTTCATAATCCGATAAAAATAATTCTACAACACAGGATTGGTAATTGACTTCCATTCCAAAGAAAGATAAGAAATTTCATCGCCTCTTAACATTACTGTTTATCGATGCTAAATTCGGTTCAGGTGACAGAAGTTGTGGCCACAATTAGTGAAGCAGAATTTATTACATATGTAGCTTGTTTTATTAATCAATAATTATTTTACAAGTTCTCAGGTTTAATTATTCTTGTTGGATATGAAAACTTCATATGATATGATATATTTCGTCACAGCACTTCTTTACATGTAATGGTGTACCTCACATGAAAACTTCATATTTTTTATGGATCATAGAACCTTCATTTCATTCATTGTATTCTATGGATCTTACCTCAGCATTATAGCTGTGGGATGTGGAACAAGTCAAACGTTATACAAAAATGTACAAACATAAGCAGATTAATTTAATTTACAGGTATAAACAGTGGAGTTGTGTACGGAAGGTATGAGAATGGAGATATTTTGTTAATTTTGTCCTGGACCTTTCATCTTGGCCCTTCAAAGCTTTAAGACAATTAAGACAGTGGACTGAAGACCGTAATACATGATTTTTTTTATTTGTAATTGGTTATTTTATGATCCTTTATCAACGTCTTAGGTTATTTAGCGTCCGAATGAGATGAAGGTGATAATGCCGGTAAATGAGTCCAGGGTCCAACACCGATAGTTACCCAGCATTTGCTCACATTGGGTTGATGAAAAATCTCGGAAAAAACCTCAACCCCTCAACCAGGTAACTTGCTCCGACCGGGAATCGAACCCGGGCCACCTGGTTTCGCGGCCAGACGCGCTAACCGTCACTCCACAGGTGTGGACATAATATGTGAATATTTAACCTATTTTCTTGTAACAACTTACAGACAGAAATCTGATTTGTCTTATACAGTATTAAAAATGTTGATCTGAAAATGTTCAGCTTCAGATGAGTTGTCCCAGAATATTAATCCATATTTCATTATGGAATAAAAGTATACAAAGTATTCAATTTTAAAGGTATTTATATCGCCAATAATAGAAAAGATTCTTAATGCATAACACACAGGAGTAAGAGTAATATATTCTTTGTGTGTTTCCAGTTCGATTACCCAATTCCGGACCAAGATACTTTGTACTTACAAATTATTTGAGATCAGTTCCATTTAATCTAATATTGTAAGGAAAACTAAGCAATATAATGCGTAGTAAATTTTATTGGTAAACCTACATCTGGCTGTTTTCGGCCCTGAACCTAGAAATTGACTATTATATTTACAATTGATAACGAGGGGATGGGAACTTAAGCAACACAGTTAAGAGTAGTGTGCCGAAACAGACCAATCAGAACATAGTAAATAAAGTCAGGCAGCGCGACCACATCGACTATGAGCCAATAATTATTATCTTACCCGACTCTGCTTTTGAGTGATGCCAGAACAATATACCGGTTATGTCTAACCTAAAAAGCAATGTTTTGGATCGGAAACCCTACAACACTGGTTTTGTCAGCACTAAGTGTTAGTTTATTTGCACCAATCTAAATCATTCATTCCTTAGATTTAACATTATATTGTAAGTGTTTATAATGTAATCATAATATTTGCTTGAGGTAATAAAACTTGTATCACCTCGAAATAATGTCACCTGGAATAAATATTTATGGATGAGACTAAATCATTCATGTAAACTAGAAACAATAGTGACCTAAATTTTATGCACATTTAATGCTCCTAATTTCTGAATACTTCGTAGTGTGAGAAACTTGATTGTGGAATGAAATTCCTTTAATTTGTTTGTATCTATTTTATATTGTGTAAACTATTCTGAAACCTGTCCTCCATTTCGTTTTGCGAATTGTGTAGTAAACACGTTCTCACTCAGACATTTGTGTCAGGAAATTGTCCTCGTGACAGGACAAGAGGGGCAGCGTGTATGCCCCTTGTCTCTGTGGACTTTCCCGATGCTAATTAATCTGTCATCCGATCATCATTGTCTCTCTCTCTCCTATTGTAGGTATACTGTGCAATAGATTTTTGGGATGCTGCGTAATATATTACTTGACGTTTGTGACCTCTGATAGACAACCCCTCAAGAGTTGTAACATATTTGAATTGAGTTTTTATTACTTTTCCCTTCATCGTACAATTGAACTTGGTTATAACTACACGACTAGGACAACAATCGACTACAGCGACAGCCATTAAGGGGAATCATCGTTAACAGGGTAATTTTGTATCTGCTTATATTAATGAGAGATGATTTCTGAAAAAGTTCATATACTTTTTATAAGAATATTTGTAGGTCTTATTAAATAAATGTGATTATTCAAATCGAAGGCACCATAATGGACAAAAAAGCATTTAACTTTAAACGGTGTTTCACGAAACCGACATTTTCCAAGTTTTTGGTACACTTTGTAGAAAACTGAGCTAGACTTTTGAAGTTTTCAGACAATAATATGAAATGTGTAATAATGCTAACCTATTACATTTATTGAAATATATTGAATTTTTCCGTCCTACATTTCATTATATGAGAGAAAAAAAATAAGTTAAAAAATCCAAATATGTAAAAATAACATATTTAAAGGAACAAAATTATTTCTGGCAAGGATGTCTTCTACTATTTCTAAGTGTATGAGGTTAGAATTTATTTCATATATGAAATGTTTGAAAAGATAAAATTGTACCAATGCCTATACATGTACTGGAATATTATGAACGAAGTCTTACTTATGTTATATTTTCAACAAGTAAAGGGATGTATAAGATCTTCGAGTACATTTGAAGAGTAGAAAGAGGATATAATAAGCAAATGTCTATATACATGAATATTGGAACCTAAACTATGACAAATTAAAATTGAGTTATATATTCACATGGCTTAAACACCAGCTTTAACAAGTGCGGCTTTTTCTGTATTAAACAAATGTGATTTATTACTTTTATTACACATTTTATAGCATCTCGTTTCTAGCAACATTAAATACTTTAAGAGGATAAATTCTTAAAAATCATGTTCTACTTACATTAAGAAGAGACTGTTATTGAAAGGGATACTCGTGTAGACGGTAAAGTCATTGTCATTCATTAGTAGGGCAGAAAAAAGTATTGATTATAGGCTACGCTGCATCGTACGTAGAGCTGTGTGTCTACAAAATGTTTGTGTGTACACTCGAGTAGTTACGGTAGCGTCTGCTTGTACAGTCCGCTCCGTATGAATGAAATCATAATAGAATTTACATTTACAGGATTGCCTTGTGTTTCAAATTGATTAACGTCTTATTATCTGTTCTTTGTTGGTTTTTTGTTTCGGCATTCTGATGCAACCTCACGTCACTTAAAGGCCCTGTCAAATTAAAAAATGCACTTTTAGGTAGAAAATGATTCTAACAGAGTAGGTGTAGAGATTAGTTTCTGTGAAAACCCGAGCGTCGTACGATTAATAGAACAGCGACAATCCACAGTTAAAAATTCCGTGACGTCACAACTCCACCGTGGCGAGTATTCCAGGCCGTGAGTAGCAGCAACTGGGCTTTATACGGTAATTGTAAGCTTCTTCCCGTGTCAGTCTCTACCTATTATTAGTGTAAATTGCAGGTGTTTGGTGTCGTGTGTTATATGAAAAGGTTATTTCCGTGAAACGTGGCTGGAATCAGGCCATATTAATTGGAGCCCAGGAAAGGTGAAATTGTAAGAATACGGGAAGAAAGCAGTGAGAATACAGACCGGACTGGTGTTTCTGTGGTCAGTTTATTTCTTCAGAAACTCATCAAGACTGTTTCTGTTGCTGTGAAAGTGTAATTGTAAGATATGTAAAGGAAAGTGCTGAGTGTATTATGAGTACATTCCATAATGCATTTCACGCTGTTGTACTAAACAGAGACATGTTGAATACTGCTGGGCATGTTATGATGGTGAGGCCGGAGTCTAATTTTGAAAGGGAAGAGTTATGGGAGGTAAATAACAGGAACATACGTTATGTAGCTTAGAGACAGTTTGTTTACTGGATTAATTTTTGTAATCCTCTCGGCAGAGGAAACAGAACAGTCATACCTTCATGCATAATGAAAGAAATTCGTCGCGAATACCCCGAACCCTGACAATAAGTACAGAATTCAAATTGCTGATAGAAGGGAAATTTCGTATTTTGATTAACCAGAAATAGTTTTTAATTTAAAAAAAATCACCACAATTTATTATATTTTGCAACCAACACTCAGAACATTAAAATATTATCTTAATTTTTTACATTTTTTACCTATTATTCCTTCCTTTTATAAGGTTTTAATAACTTTACTTTCAATAAACATATTGTTGGCCATTTATAATTTTTTCAATGTTAGTGATAACTCCATCAGAAAAAAGTAATCAATTTCAAAAACCTATTACAACCTGCATTTTTTAAAAACAAATTCAAAGTTTTAAATGGTATATTTGTATCAGTATACACATCGAAATTTTTATTGATAAAAGGCGAACAGAGAGAGCAAACATTCCTACACAATAAAAAATATAGCATTCTTGTCTATTTTTAAATTGTTATATTTCGGTAGAACCGCTTCTCCTATGGAGTCCGTGCACTCTTCACTACTGCTACTAGTTGTTTCACAAAAGGACACATCCATATCATGTCCTTCCTCACTTTCATAGTTTGAAATACCCCTGAAAATTTCACTCCCCAACCCACACTGCACACCTAATTCATTGCAATTTGTATGTGTGTTTAAATTGGCATCACCACTTGTTTGTTCTTACTTAGATATCACTGGTCCCTGCTTCTTCGTTCACTGTTTCACAAAGTTTGTTGCATGAACTTGTAAATGACTAGTTTATTACTTGTTTTACAATCATCTTCCTTACATATGCACCAGCCTTTCTCTGACTTTGATGACGTCCATTAATTTCATCCGGTTCCAATTTTAAAGAAGGGATTACACTTTTTTTTTAAACCGGTCTACTTATTTTGATACGCAGTAGTTCATTTCTAAGCCGAGATGTAATTTGAAAATCTTCTGGAATGAAGTGTTCACAACAAACGACAGAATTCCGAGTGGGTTCGAAATTACGCCGATTTATTCGATTCACCCACGCTTTGAATCTAATCGGGAGATTAGGAAATACATGAATACCTATTCATGTGTTTGTAGTATTTGAACACCCAAAAAAACGACAATGAGGCATTTCCGATAGAATAGCACATGAACTTATACAATAAAATAAGACACTAGTTGTTTCACCGTACGAAACGCTTGAGTGAAGCTCTAAGGAAGAATCACAGTGAACTACCTGGAGTTATGACTTCACGACTACAGCTGATTTATCATTATATACACGCAGTTTTAAGAGAACGGAGCGTTGTAGAAACTTGCGGTTTTCACTGTTATATTTCTGTAGACAAAATCTTTATTTTGAGTACCACTTTATTTTTAAGTTGCAGGGCCTTTAACCCTTCTCCGGGCAAGCTACTTTTGTAACGTTGATGGGCAAGGAGGGTCCGTCGGACCCACATGCCATTTTAATACATTGACAGAAGAAAATCATTTTATTGTACACAATATTAATCTTCTTTAATAATGATATTCTTAAAGTGACCAAAGTATCCATGATAATATACACAAATGATATAATTTTAGTAGTTTTTTCATGCGATAAAAGAAACATGTTTAGTGTATGATCTACAATTTTTTTTTACTTTCGCCGTAGAACTCACACACATTTACACAAATTTTAGATTTTCTCATTTCTAGCACACACACACTCTCTCACACGTCATTACTCTCACACACTCACACATCATCACTCTCACACGCTCACACGTTATCACTCACACTCTCACATCATCACTCTCACACTCACACGTCATCATTCTCACACATCACTCATCATCATTCGTACAGTTTTTACACACACGGGTCACTTCACTGTGCTCATTACACACACATTGGCCACAATTGTCACAGCTTTGTTTTTGTTTGCGACTTTTTTCATACTGGTACATATGACACCTTTTAGTGCTCTCCTGTGGTTGGGGCGCAGTTGATGGAGAGGCCTACTAGCTCTTGGCATGAAAGGAGCAATGGTCATTACAGTTTTTTCTGAAGTCCTACTCTAGGTCTTCTTTCAATTTGAGGTTGGATGAGGCTTTCAGCAACAGCTACAAGGAACAACCTGCTATTGTTCTGTTTTCCAAGATTCCACGAAGGATGAAGCCTCATCCACGCAACAAATGCAATAATTCCACATATATCTGAAAGATTCATAAAAATGCAAATGGCCAGCGATTTGTATGTCTCTTGCACCCATATGCATTAACTAATGATCGAGTGTGTCAGTATCTCCTTTTGTGCTGTTACAGTGAAGAATAATTTGTGGTTTCTTTTCTTCTTCCGAAATGGTTTGTGTGTGGTGCATTACAAAAAAAAAACAATTGCCTTATTTGGGTTTGGTACATTAAAACCAATGTTACATATTTTGTAAATCTGGAGATGGATGAACACTCTGGCCGTCTTTTATTTGGCTGAAACTCAGGAGAGATGAATATACATATTTTTGTGTACTGTTCCAACTAATGTGAGACCATCACTGAGGAGATTCTCAGCGAGTTCGTTGTCAGTAAAGTAGTTATCGCAAGTTACATTTCTGTTTGTTCTTTGATAAGACAGTGTTTCTACAACCCTTCGACCTACTCCAGAGTGTACCCTTACACAGTTTTCTTTTCCGGTGTATGGCAGATCATTTAGGGGATAGAAGGTTTTGGAGTCACAAGCCTACCATACTTTCATGCCATATTTGTTAGGTTTTGTTGGCATGTATTCCTTGAAAGGACATCTACCACGGAATGGAATAAGTTGCTCATCAACCGTTATATCAGTACAAGGAATATAGGCCTAATATGTTTTTAAAATTCGAATTCACATTTTCTCAGACATCTATAACCAGGGCAAACTTATCCTTCTCACGGCAAATGGATCTTGTTGTTTTGTCATCAAAGCAAGTAAACGCTAGCGAAGATTTGAATCTCTTGAGACCCATGGTCGCTCTAAATATTGGAACACCATACAAGCTGCTCCACGGAATGTCATAATTACTGTAATTTGCTTTGAGGTGTTCTGCAGTTACTAGTGGACCGAAAAATTGCCGCAATTCAGTGTCGTTACAACACTTCGATGGGTGTGCATTTTTTTCTTTCTAAATACAGCTGCTCAGCCTCTTGATTATTTATCTATGTCACTTATAACTGAATCAGTATAAAGATTGAAGGCATCAATAGATTTCCCAGGTGAAAGATTGACATTATTTATTGACCCTTTGATAATATTGTGAGCCCTAGCTCGGTCTGTCGGAAAAGGCTGAGAGTCCCACGTGGTGCCATCTTTACCAAAGAAATTAGCAGTTTGAACGAATGCTTCCCCCCATATCCTAGTTCTAGACGGTCGTCACTAACCTCTTGTGGATCATATTGGTGATAACTGCTTTTCTCATTGATAGATAGATCCTCTTCATCAGGGGTTTCAGGGTCATATTGTGGCTCTAAATGATGATTACTAACTTCTGTTGCTTCACTCTGATGATCAGATTTGCGATTATCGGCGTTATCTTCTGACTCGTAGCTAGAATCGTCTTTTCTGAGGTCAGGTTCTCTAAGCAAATCCTGAAGGGATTCTTCACACAAGTACTTACGCTGAGTGTCAGAATATTTGACCTAATTACAACTCTTCAGTATAACAGCATAACTGAGATGCATTAAAGTATACTGTATCAACTAAAGACCGTAACTTTGTTCCTTTGGCTTTCTCCGGCTTTTCCATAATAATTACTCCCATATAAAAATAAAGTAAAGTGAGAGATTCAGTCACTCTTTCTATTATAAACTACACCGTATTATGGCTAGCATCACGTCACACTGACTTATTTATATTTATTATAACGCATAATTGGTCCATTTTTTAAAAATGTCATTGTTGTTGAGCTTCGGAAATAATTTTGCCAACATTCCATTGCCGTCAGATTATCACTGAATGGTTTCAAAGAGAGAAACCTCGTTACGAAGTGAGAAAAACCAATAAAATATTTTCAAAGGCATATTGGTTCCGTTAAGTTCAATATCAATTGAAAAATGAGTTCTATTCAGTCAATACTTAACATAAAACACAATAAAACATGTTATAATAACATTTACACAGATTTAAAAACAAACGTTTTCGCCAATTTTGATTGACATCTTCAGGTCGTGTAGGTCGAATGGAACATGTTATAAAAAAATTGAACACTTAGTATATGACGTTAAAAACCAAAGTTACAACTGTAATATCACTTAAAAGCAGAGAATAGAATATAGCAAAAAGCCTCCACGATGTGTGAAGAATCACTGTGTTGAAAGAGGCGTGTGTGAACCAAGGAAACAGCAAAACTCTTCTGTCATTGTAGATACAGTTTTCAAGATAGATTTGAAGATGCTACGAACAGGTCGGTCGTGTGGCCGTTATGGAGAGCAGGAAAAATCCTGTAAATTGTAAGGATAGAATGGAAGAATATTTAGAAGCATTAAAGTATTATTTAAATCTTCTAAAAGAATACTTACAAAAACTGGAAGAACGTCTTGAAATCCATGAGGCCGGCGACACGACTGATCTTTACATTAAGTGGTAACGTATGACGAAAACTGTATACGTTGTACAACTGGTGGATGAGTGACCGTTACTTGCGTGTGATTTTAAACAGCGGGTTATTTGAATTTGGGTATTGTTCGTTACGGAGCGGGCTATCATTATTATTAGAAAAGGTGGCAATATATAGTTCCTCCGCAGCATTCATATAATTATGATTGTTAATAGTCTTTAAGACTTGAAGGGCTTCTTCTATGCCAGTAAGTTCGTGATTAAGGGAAATGAGATGCGTGGCAAACTTTGATTTATTCCTATTGAATTTGAAGTCAGAGACGTGCTCTTTGTAACGCGTGCGAAAATTCCTTTTTGTTTGGCCAACGTATTTACTGGGACAGTTTTTACATTGTAATAGATAGATACCGCTATTGGCAAATTTATTGTAATTTTGAATGTTATTGGGAATTATATTATTAAGTTTGTTGTTGATGCGGAATGCTACGTTAATTTGTTCTTTACTAAACAGGTTACCTAATTTGTATGATACATTACCGAAAAATGACATGGGTTTCCAGTGGGTGGTTTTAGTCTTTTTGACAGAACTTATTAACGTGCTATTAGTTTTGGTTTCTGCTTTAAATTTATTTAAGCGTTTTCTTATCAAATTGGTAATTAAATTCTTATTAAAGCCATTGATTTGTGCTAAATTTACAATGTATCTATATTCTGCCTGATAATTGTTTCTGTTCAGGGGGACTTTGAGCAACCGGTCAACTAGAAAACGGAAATTACTAATCTTATGTGTGTAGGGGTGATTGGAATCAAATTGGATGGAATGACTGGTGGTTGTAGGTTTCCTATAAATATTATAACAAACAGTGGAGCCTCGAATGGCTATGTTCAAATCCAAAAAGTTTATAGATCTATTATGTTCTGTCTCACAAGTAAATTTTAAATTAGGATGCAGGTTATTAAAACTTTTGAGAACATCTTCGTGGATTGCACTACTACTATTGTAAAGTATGAGGGTATCACCTACGTAACGGGCATAGAAGAGTATGTTATACTGAGTAGTTAACTTGGGGACTTGTTTACATTCCAAACTTTGTAAGAACATTTCCGAAAGGAGACCAGATAGGGGTTCGCCCATGGCTAAGCCTTTAGTTTGTTGATAAATTTTGTCATTGAAAGAAAAATAATTCTGTTTTAAGGAAACGGAAAGTAAGTTGGCAATTTGTTCTATGATGTTGTGATCTATGTTCTTCGATCTTAATTTATCTTTTACGATATCTATGGTTTCCTTAATGGGAATATTGGAATATAGGTTTTCAATGTCCAAAGATATTAATTTGGTATTCTTGTTTAGCTTAATTGATTTCAAGTTATCAATGAGATGTAACGAATTATTTAAAGAGTATTTATTTTCAAGCTGCAAGGCATTTTTTAAGAAATTATGCAAGAATTTGTTAATTTTGTGATTAGGGGCCCTAACGCTATTCACCACTTGTCTCATGGAAAGTACACTTTTGTGTGTTTTCGGGAGGGTTCTTAAAAATGGTGCACAAGGGTTTTGTACCATATATTTATGCGCATTGGAATTCGGGATAATAGTTGAAGCTGATATAATGGCTTGTTTGATCTGTTTCTGAAATGAATCTGTAGGATCACTTTTTAATCCTATTACATCATTTTTATTAATGAAGTCGTTGGTTTTATTAATGTAATCGTCTTTAGTCATTAAAACAATGGCATTATTTTTATCTGCCTTGACATGGATTATATTATTTTCTTTTAATCTTTTTCCTAGTTTTCTAACTTTGTTATTGACTAATTTTGCTTGTTGAGTATGTATATTTGAAGATTGGCTTTTAGAATAATTTTCGATAATTTTGGCTGCTTGGAATCTTAAATAGTCCTTGTTATGATGCGAGCTACTTTGGATAGTGGACTCAGTTTCGATAATGAGATCGTCTATGACCTTCTTAACATCATGGGTAGCATAGTCATGTTTATAACCCCTGTTCAAGATTTGAGTTTCTTCCGGTGTTAGTTGAATAGTTGTTAAATTGACAATATTATTTTGTTGTGTGGTATCAGTTGCCTGAACTATTGCAGGTTTTTGATTACGAATTAATTCATTTAATTTCTTGTTTAACGTGGAATACTTTTTCTCTAGTAGGGCATTAACCCTCTCAGTGCAAGTGGAATAAGCAATATCTGCGAGCTGACCTAAATTTTTGTTAAGCAGTAAGTGAAGGTCATACAATTTGTTGTTAAGGTGCTCTTTCTTAACATATTGGAATTTTATTTCATTTCTGACCCAATATAACTGCGAAAAGCGTTTACTTCTTTGGGCTACTGTGGATTTGTTGCGTATTTGAATGGTGGCGTATTTTGGAATGATTTTTGCCTGACTGGCATTAAGTAATTTCAAAGGCATATTGGTTCCGTTAAGTTCAATATTAATTGAAAAATGAGTTCTATTCAGTCAATACTTAACATAAAACACAATAAAACATGTCATAATAACATTTTTGCACGCGTTACAAAGAGCACGTCTCTGACTTCAAATTCAATAGGAATAAATCAAAGTTTGCCACGCATCTCATTTCCCTTAATCGCGAACTTACTGGCATAGAAGAAGCCCTTCAGGTCTTAAAGACTATTAACAATCATAATTATATGAATGCTGCGGAGGAACTATATATTGCCACCTTTTCTAATAATAATGATAGCCCGCTCCTTAACGAACAATACCCAAATTCAAATAACCCGCTGTTTAAAATCACACGCAAGTAACGGTCACTCATCCACCAGTTGTACAACGTATACAGTTTTCGTCATACGGTACCACTTAATGTAAAGATCAGTCGTGTCGCCGGCCTCATGGATTTCAAGACGTTCTTCCAGTTTTTGTAAGTATTCTTTTAGAAGATTTAAATAATACTTTAATGCTTCTAAATATTCTTCCATTCTATCCTTACAATTTACAGGATTTTTCCTGCTCTCCATAACGGCCACACGACCGACCTGTTCGTAGCATCTTCAAATCTATCTTGAAAACTGTATCTACAATGACAGAAGAGTCTTGCTGTTTCCTTGGTTCACACACGCCTCTTTCAACACAGTGATTCTTCACACATCGTGGAGGCTTTTTGCTATATTCTATTCTCTGCTTTTAAGTGATATTACAGTTGTAACTTTGGTTTTTAACGTCATATACTAAGTGTTCAATTTTTTTTATAACGTGTTCCATTCAACCTACACGACCTGAAGATGTCAATCAAAATTGGCGAAAACGTTTGTTTTTAAATCTGTGTAAATGTTATTATAACATGTTTTATTGTGTTTTATGTTAAGTATTGCCTGAATAGAACTCATTTTTCAATCAATAAAATATGCTTTCGCCCAATAGACCTTGCATGCCCGGTTAAGACTTTAAAGAAATAAAAGTGTTCTAGAACATTTTTTGCAAAATACTACAATATTTTCCTTCTCCCTAAATATAAAAAACACAGAAATTAACAAAGTCATGAAATATCAAGTAGGTAGAAATTATAGCTTTAACTTTATTCACAAAAATAGTAGTGCCAGGGCCCGACGGACCCTGGTTGCCCGGAGAAGGGTTAAGCAAGTCTGCTATTGAGGAGTGTCGAATGTCCACTCTATCTGCTCTTTACAGACAGTAGAAACACCCTGCAACGTGACGCAATTTGTAAACAATGAATTGTATATTAAAAATTATTTACTACCCTGATACCAATACTTTTCTTCAGCCCTATTCATTACTAACCAATACAGTTTTCACTTACAGTAACAAAAGCATTTTACAAGCCGAGAAATGTTATTCCAAGAATAGAGGTTGGAATTTGGTGTAGGTTAAACCATGGATGAATGTAATGCCCAAACTCTTTCTTCTTTCGTGCCAACAATCCTTTACGAACACTAACAAGCAAAGTTGTACATATACAGACATTCAGTTCAAACCCTGACTTCAGACATTCAGTTTGCAAGCAGGTATTGCATATAGTACAATGGAGCAAGGTGCAAAGTAAAGTTACAGAAATGCAGGATAGGCCTGTAATATTAATGTTATGAAACAAATCGAGAATGGTAAAAAGAAAGTTGATGTGTGTAGTAAATTTGGTTCGGTTAAGGACGTTGAGAATGATTTGCAGATGCAGTATTTGAAAAAAAAATCGATTTCTTAGAGCCTATTTCTTAAATTGTGAGTACTATACAGAGTGTATAAAAATATGCGCGCAAAATTTCAGGGTTGGATTCCAAACATGTGGATTCTATACATGTATATGACCAAAAAATATGTAATCATGGGTTCGGAAATTGGTAGGGGATATAAATTATTTTATGTTTGCATAGAAGAAAATCAGCAATCAAAGTAAAACTTTAAAAGTAGCTCAGAAACAGTACGTACTTAGATGTGCAAAATCATTTAAACATTTAGTCACCCACCTTACGACAGTAGCAGCATCTAAGAGGACCTTGTCCACAGTACAATAATGGTGAGCCCATGCCTGTTTAGTGTTTAAACCACGGTAGAGTACGATTATTTAGTCCTGACCAGGCATGCAGAACTGTACCTCTTGAGAGCGACTGCTTTCCTCCCCTTTCTTACCCCACCCACCTTTTCTACCTGTGCGGTCACGGCGTTCTAGTTACGATCGGCTGCATCAACATTCATTCTCGTGGCGAAAGTAGATCATCCCCAATAGAAGTGGAGTGAGGCTGACGTCATAGTTCCCCTACTTGCGAGTTCTCCAGGCCTGGTCCTGACAGTCGCCGGAGATGTGCGCGTGAAACAGGCGAGTCCATTTAGTTACGCCAAGGAGTGTTTGTGTTATTCACTCGCTTGCCTTTACCGACAGCTTGCCCTATCTCTACTCCGGAACTCTCCCCACTCCTCCTATTACTTCCCCTCTTTCGCGTCGCTGAGCTGTCAGGACTAAATAATCTGTTTGTACTATAATCCATCTACGAATACGAACAGGTTTCGTTCAACACTGATCTTTATCAAGCACTACTAGCTACATGTACTGTACTAAGTTAATTTTGTACCATTCATTTGCAGCACTATCATACTTCAGTATTATTTTGACATCTAAATAATTATCAATATCCGGACCCATGTTTATATAACATATTTTATCGTCTACATGTGTGGATTCATTCTGTATACATTATGTAAATATAAATGTATTGTAGACATACAATAATGACTCCCCGCAAACGCGGGCTGCCAACAATGGACAGAGCAGATACAAGGGTACAGAACTTACAGATTATTTTACAAGAATGCATTTTTTAACAGAGCGAAAGAAAAGTTGAAAAGTTTACAAACATTATAGATTTAAATTTATGTAGAAGAAGAGTAGAAAATTAAAATGTTTTCGTTGATCATAATAAAGTGGTGACGAAGCAGGGTGATGGATGCACGTAGGGCAACTATAGCAGTGTCATTTATCTTCATCTCTTTCAGACCGAACCTGATTCAGGTGGCTACAAAGTGGTGGGGGATGGTTCCGCGGTCTCCAATTTTATTAGACCAACTACTTCTATATTATCCAAGGCATATTTGTCCTTGAAATATAGAATTTTTGACATATATATTTTCTTCTTTCCTTCATGCACTTCCTCTTTTTGGTCTTTATATTTCTCAAACCCAAAGGTGAAACGAGTATATAATCCACGCTGCTGTTGTAAGGGATTAGGAGCATATCAATCCCTCTTGTACTTCCATTGGTTGCGATACAGTGCACTTCTTCGTAAACCTGATGTTAGGTAGATCTAAGTTCCTTAGCTATCGTAGAACTGATTCTGTCATGGTGATTGTTACGAAGTAGTTCCCCATGAGGACAGGGACCCAGGACATGTGCAATAGTTTGTCTCCCTGCGGCATCGCCGACAAAGGATATTGTCCTGGGTAATGCCTGGAGAGGAACGTACCACGGACACATGAGCAGTCAAGCTTCATAGTTTTTTCGCCATGTCCTGGATATTAAAGCAGCACGAAGACATTTGCAAGAGTAGACGGAGTATATTCTTGGTACAGTTAGATTCCTAGCTTTTTTCATTTAGTCAGGAATCGAATTTTCTTTCACTCAGTGCTTTTCTAGTTCTTGCGTCGAGCAGCCCGGGTCGAGTGTCGGCTATTGGAGTGGTGATGTCCGTCAACTGAAGCTGTGAGAGATGCAATCCACGCTTTCTTCCTCAAGGATGCCACAGGCTAAGACACATGGATTATGTGTTCTTAAAATAATATATTACAACTTTGAATGTGATGTAAATGAGCTTCCCATTCAGGTTTAAACTAGTCCGCGTCCCTTACACTTCATGTCCAAGTACAATATGTGATCAGAGATGTCGGTTGGCAACCGTAAGATTTCCTTCAGCACGCTTTTAATATTTTTTTCACAATCACAAAGGGATTTATTGGGAATTCTCTTTGGACCTGTTGTTTGGAATGGGAATATTAATAGTGGAAGTGTTCAGTATTTGATATTATTTTTCGTTCAGATTTTAATAAAGGAGAATGGACTAGTAAGCCAAGTTTCTTATTCGGAGGAAGATACATCAAAGTATTTCATTGAACTCCCGTTACTCACGATTGGAATCTTGCAGTTATTATTATGAGCAGAGTTTCGTCAGTGAGTTTGCTTCCTTTGATAGCCTACCTAGTCCAGCACATACTTATCTGGATTTACTTCCAAGCCTACTTCTTGGAATCGCTGTAGTGCTAGAAACGTTATTTCGAGTGCCTAATCTTTATCTTTACCTATAATAATGGTATCGTCGGCGAATTCCAAGATTGTAAGAGGAGTAGATCAGTGCGGAGAAGTTTACCATAATGTTTAGACATGTTATATATATTACAGCGTTTTACTCCATATTTCACTATTTTATACAATCTGGGAGATTATCTTTATTTAAATAATATCAAGAAAACAAGAATGGTGTACATTATTTTAAAATGTTGCACATAGTATGGTAGGTTTATTTAACGGTACCAACTTAATTGCAGTGGTGTGAAAAATATGTAGTGCTGTAAATGATTGTTAAATTATATTAATTTCATTCATTTATACATTTCTTTTCTTCTAGTGATTTTTCTTGATAATTACCCTCTACCTTTACAGTGCAGGCAGTTGCCATGGATATTTAATCAAAATTCTGTTATCTTACCACACCACTTCAATCATTCATGTTTCCGATACGCCATTTAATTATGGAATGCATTTGTAAGGGCTGGGGATAATATGGGAGTAACATTCGGGGCAATGTGTGTACTGTATTTTTAATCAGTTAATTAATTGTGATACAGGAGTTCTCATCAATTTAGTGCCGTGAGAATTTTGCGTAATTGGAAGGCTAGTCTGTTTCCGATTTTTCAACAGGTACTTCTAGAATAGGCCTAATAAGTTTTCTGAAGCCTCATTTACGCCGGCGTAACATGTTGGCAACACACTATGTTCTCGACAAAAACGCGAAAAAAAAAAAAAAAACAGTTGTGAATTTGGCAACATATTGAAAAGGCATTTTTCCGTCAGTAACCAATAAACATTAAAGTTGTCTTGAAACTGTAAGTTGACAGTATTATTTAGGCGCATTTACACGGGCGCAACAGTGTTGTCACCATAGCTATGAGCATTTTAATGTTACTTTATGCTGTAAGTTCTGTGATTTTTATTTTGTGTGTTTAATTTCTTGATTACTGCTTATATTCCAAAATGAAATTGAATCGAAAAAGTATAGTTACGTTAATAGAAATGTTCAAAGATCGGCGGTGTTAAGCGATCTAAAGTGTAAAGGCTATAAAAATAGAAACAAGAAAAAAAGGTGCATTACAAGACCTTGTTGCAGAAAAATATTGTCAACAATCATGCGATTTGTTGTCAACTAATGTTGCGAACAGTGTTACGCCGATGTAAATGCTCCTTAAGGGTGATTCGGTTCCTCTTGTTCTACTTCCCCACGCTACTTTAAAAGTCATCACATCACAATTTAAGAGGACGACTCTGGAATATAGGTAGTTAAAATTGTGCCGCAACGTTGCGAGCGAGAAATCAATGTCAAGTGTACAGAGAAGGAAAATACTACCCTTTCATTCTCTGATTTGTTGTGTAAGGGAAAGTTGAATTTTTGTGGTCCAGAGGAAATACTGGTCTTTATTTGCTGATTAAATGCATTTTAACTTCATATTTTGTAACAATATCTACTAAGCTAGCCAAAGTATTTGGCCAGGAATATTTATCCGAAATAAACTGCATAGCCATCTTTACTGATCTCTGTTTCTTTCTCCTCTCCTTTGGTTGGAAGCTCGACATGGCACGGTCACTGATGTTGGGAAAGTTTGCTTATCTGTATTCTGAAGTTCGGCGAATTTAACATATTCTGAATACACTCCCAAATAAAAACGTTACGATCACATTTTTGTATACGAATAGAATATTTACTGTAGTTGTCACACATGAAAAGTGTTTTAAAGAAAGAAAAAGAAGGAAATAAAGAAACAAAGAAAGTGAGCCTTCGATTAGTAAGTTAATAAACCTGAGTACGTGTTTGACATTTGGATAGGTTCTTATAAAATGTGTGTAGGAAACTGCCTTACGAGCAGCTGGAGTAAGTTGAACTTAAGCATTTTATGCTTTGTCTGGTTGTTTTAGTATTCAGTGTTTGATTCAAAGTGATTGTTTTGTACAGATTCTCAGACCTATTACTTGAACTACTAAAACTTATATTGTATTTAAAGTCTGTGTGATGTATCTTGTCTCATTGTGAAAAGAGAGAGAAAGGAGAGATGTCTTAATTCGTCTGTGTTGTTATGGTGATGGGGGGAGTGGAGCGGTGCCGTCCATCCATCCAGTGGCGGAAGGGACTAGTTGATACATTCTGTAGCGCAAAATAAAATTACAAAATATCTCTCTTCGTACTGTGTAGTTCTTTCACTGAGCTTGTCTTTCAAGAAATTGAGTTCCGGTAGCCTGTACAATAACAAGGTTTTGAAATGAATCCTGAAAATTTACAACCCTCCTATAATCTCCACCCTCATTTGAAGGGACTTGGTTTTATTGCTACTGAGACAAGATAAACCTCACCAGGTATAGTATGAATGTCTTTCATTATACGATGTAATCACGATACCCAGTTTGGTCACCGCTGGAATAGACCAAGGAAGCGATGGGAGACTAATTGGAATGAAATTGTGAAGTTGTAACATGCTAATAGGTGTAAGCCGTACTTTGTATGATGATGGTTATTGTACAGTGTGGAGGTGAGTACAACTGTGCAGTTCATCGCTGTAGAGTAACGGTTAGCACATCTGATCGTGAAACGAGCGGGCTCGGGTTCAAATCCTGGATGGGCAAGTTACATTGTTGAGGTTCTTTCCAAAGTTTTCCCTCAACCAATCAAAGCAGAATTGCGGGGTTACATTATGTGTTGAATCTCGGATTCATTTCTTCTTGTCTTTCTAATAGTCCTTTTCGTGGTCCTGGTCCTTTTAATCTTTATGGTGGTCTATGTCGTGGCATAATCCTTGTGGTGTTCGTCGTGTTTCTTGTATGTAACTATGATCCTGATCTTTGTCCTTGTCGTGGTCCTTGTTGTGTTTGTCGTGGTCCTTACAATCTTCCTTGCTGTCTTTGGCATATGTCTACATTTTTCATTTCAAAATTAATATACTTTTTCCACCTTTGCGAATGACTTTCGTGTTACACTGTATATTTCTATCTTTCATTAAGGATAAACGATCAAGGACGTAAAAAGAGACCTACACCAGACAACTGATAACATTTTGCACTGCTGTGCACTTTGGAGTAGGATGATAATAGGCCTACGCATGCACGACCGGATGTGTTCCTGGCTAATTCGATATCGAGTGAACCGCGCTGTAGAACTTCAACTTCCGACGACCAATAGTCTTCTTATTCTTTTTAAGGGGAACTGTACCGACGACCAAGAGTCGTCTCATTTTTTTAAGGGGAACTGTACTTATTACATTTTTCGTCAACAAAAGTGACTCTGTTGCAACATAGTGGAGTGAGTTTCAATGTTTTACTATTGTTAGGCCTATATGTTTTTCACAGCTATAAAGTAAACTATAAATTATTAAGTCGATTTGGATAATAATTTCACGATGGAATGAACTGAGTGTTATAATGCTTTTGACGCGACTTAGTTCATAAGTCTTACCTTCTTCGTGGCTACAATATTTTGTCTGGGTGCATGTAATATTTAACTTACCATAAGTAACAACGACCGAGTCTTAACATAACAATTAGGCAACGTTGCTTAAGCGCGAATGGCTCGTGTTCTGAGCTGCTAAAAGGACGCGATCTCCATGAATTAAGTCGAATGAAAATCAGTATAGTACGGAAAAAACAACGTGGCAACTACCTTGGGTGAAAATATTGTTTTTGCTATTAATGTCTCCGAAACCATGTTGCCAGTGTATCGCTAGCAGACGACAATTTGTACGATAAATTCCAATGAATTTTTTACTTCCTCCTGTAAATATCAACGGTGCTGTATTCGCTACTCTTCTGGATCACACTTTCCTGTATTAAAGTTGATTTACTACAAGTAAAAGTATAGAGTTATTTCCCTCAGTGAGTTGGCTCCAGGAAAATGCATTGGTCGCGTTTAGTTCATACAAGGAATGAAGTACGTAAAAAAAACTTTTGCAGATCCCAGATATATATATAAAATACAAATATTTAATTTAATTTAAATGGTTCAGCTAACCAAGGTAAAAAACAACAGAAAATCAATATAGGCGTAGTTCTAAACCAGACACATCAAACATCTGAAACAATCGATCGCTGAAGATGACTTATTATTAAGCTAGTTGACAGTGTCTTTATTGAACTTCACCGAATTGAACGCATTGCTATCGAACATGTGTCCAATACCGGGGGATATCGATGAATGTGTTTAGAGTTATCGAGTGATTCTGTCCATTACATCAACATTACCGTTAGAGAATATGGGAGAGGAATATGTATTAATAATTTGGTGTCGAGTATTGACAAGAAATTATCAATAATTGCTGAACATGTGAATGGAAACACCTGCCTTGTATATGTTGATAAGCAAGGTTACCTGGAATGTGCTCTACCGCCTCTTTTAAATTGGTAACTGCTATAGTTTAACGGTCTTACTAATAAAAACTCTTACCCAGACGTTTAACTGTCTTATACTTACATAACGAATAGCTTGTTTATAGGTCGTGTGTAAATTCATGAGTAATAATCACTACATTTGTCGTGTATAACAATAGAACTGTTACACAGCTGCGTCATAGTTTCGTCATTATTTTATTACGAAAGCTAACAGAATTACTGCGATTCTCTATAAAATCCGATGGTGTGCGCTAATGTTCCGCGCTAAGTATCGATTACCACGTTATATTTTTATCAAAGAATATAGCTACAGCAACATTGTTCTAATTATTCTGTGCTCTTTGTTTGTTCTTCTGTGGTTACAAGACAACCATCATCATAAAATGACAATCGATACGAACAACTGTTAAAAGGCAGCCATTTTTCCCTATCTAGCCTACAACACTTAAAACAAGGAGTTTCGTGTGTATAACTACTGTAAAGCAATTCCTAGGTATAGTTACACGCTGTTTATTCATCCATCGTTTATGCATGGTTTAGTAGTAACGTTTTCTGTCCCAACTCTGCAAAAGTCTCGTATAAAAATTATACACGATTTATTGGTAAGACCGTAAATGTATTGCAGCAACAGTTTCATATTATTTCCAGCTCTGTCGGCCTGTTGTTAATTTGTTTTTATTTTCATTTTGACTTTTAGGTTGAAGTATTTCCGTATGAATTGAACCAGTATAACCGCGAAACTACTGCAGATTTTGTTATTATAGTTTTATATCTAAAAGTCACCTTCTCCAGTCATACGCCGACGGTGCACTCGGCGGAAAACAAGCATTCAGGTTTCGTGAGTGGAAACCGTTGGATGGCGGTGTATGAACAACAGGAAATTAATTTACTAAATTGACTTTTACCCTTACATAAGAATCTGAAAATGCTTTCGACCTTAGTTCAGACACAATTGGCATTTATTGAGTAAATTTAGGGACACTCTGTCAAGTTCAGTCGATGCAATGCCAGCTATTGCAGCCAGAATATTGTCTTTTAATGTTCTATAACAGTGATTATCAACTCACGTATGAACGGGAGCGGACAATGCTTGGCTGACGCATGCTTACTGTAGCGGGCAAAGTACTGGTTTGCGACGCGTTGTAGTGAACAGAGGCGATTCTTGCCATCCATTCAAACAAGAGATGTGAGGAGCAGAAAACACTTCAAAACGTAGGCCACACTGAAGAAATACAACTTAGAGATACATTATACAACTCATAGTAAGGAATATGACAGATACGAAGGTGAAGAGCATGCATCATTAATTCAACAATTGAAGGAAAATGAGCTAGAAGTTGTTTAAGATAACAAATACTAGTGAATCGGCTGTGCGACTCAGTTATATAATTTCACTTTTAATAGTAAGGTATTAGAAACCTTTTGAAGATTGAAAATTTGAAGAATGTTTAATTACAACTGTAGAATATTTCTCACAAGTGTAGGAGTTTGAACCTATCAGCTCGTCTCTTTCCACCGTGATGCATCCCATCCGAGGTCTAGCCGAGGACGTTCAGGTGCAACTAGTAATTATTTGTCAGTCTTTCATTTGTTATTCTTTGGCAGTAGATGAAAATACTTACGTAAGCGATAATCCCAAACTGGTGATTTTTGTAAGCGCCGTTATTGAAAATCTTCAGATTAAGGAGAGCTCTTACATATTGTTCTCATAAAGGATACTACTACTGGGTCCGATATTTTCATGTAGAGGCTGTAGAAATTATTTTGGAATTCCAATGATGCTCCTTCCATGGTTGGAAGTAAAACGGGTGTAATAAGGATTCTAAGGGACGAAGTGAAGAGCGTTAATTTATCTCATGAAGTTATTTCTATTCACTGCATTATACACCAACAGAATTCACGTGCAAAAACAAATAAAAAAAGGTGTTATGAAAGTAGCCAAGTTGGAAAAACCACCAACACAATTAGATCGAAAGGTCTCACTCATCGTCAATTTAAGTCTTTCTTGACGAATGCAATAGTGAATAGGCCTATGGCGATCTGTCATATTATAGTTAAGTGCCGTGACTAAGTCGTAGCAAATTATTGGATAGGTTCTTTGAACTGAGGGAGGAAACATCATCGTTCACGGAGAAAAGAAAAGCCTGTATCATAAGTGAAAATTGAAAAAAATGGATTTGTGAATTTGCCTTATTAATGAAATTATCTTAATGCTTTAAATAATTGTTTTCGACAAGGTAAGAACAAGATTATTGCACAGTTATATGACAGAGTGAAGGCGTTTAATATGAACTCACCTCTAATTATGAAATGTAAGCTTAATTAAAACGATAAGTTACAGCACATTTTTTAAAATTAACAACGATATAGACCTACTAGTTTCTTAAAACTTTGGATTTCGAAGAATATATTTACACATCATGCGATCTGCGCCAGGAATTTGATTCTAGATTCAAAGACTAGGAAAATTTTCAATGTGATTTTCGATTATTATTTGTAATTCAAACTTATGGATTTACTTTACGATAGTGAATTGAAGGGCAAATATCAAAATAAAAGAAGTTATCTGACTTTTATATGAACTTTCCATGTGTTAGATTTCCCCGATTGTACAGACATGCATTTTCGGTTCCACATATCTGTGTGAACAGTATTTTTTTTTTTCCTATGATGAAAATAAATAAGCCATGTCATGGAAGCCAAGAATCGGATCACAACTTAAAATGTGCTGTGCATTATGCACTATACAAACAATAGTTCCAAACGTTGAGAAATTGCTGCCAGTGCTAATGCCAGTGTTGAGTGAACTGAATGGAGTTAAATTCTGCATTACTATTCCCAGGGTTTTTATATGTTTTGTTCAACATTTTCTTTAACAGAAGCAGTTTACACATTTACAGTAATTGTCATGCATTGCGCGAATAATTAACATGAAATGTGTATTACATTTCTGAAAGTAATTATAAATTTATTAACTTCTATCTTTGTTGAAAATAGGCTACATTGTTTTTCAAATTGCTTAAGATAGTTTATATAGTTATTTCTATTTTGCCCGTATCTTTTATCATCAGAAAACAATCATAAACCTATGCAGTAAATTCATATTGTGCTCCCGCCGCTGAACGTTTTACCTGCCCTGTTATGACTTTCCCTTGCCGAGAGGGCGAGCGGGCAAAGCTTGATGACGACACAGTGCTCTGAGTTGGGGACCACTGTTCTATAGTATTCGGATTTCTATCATACACTTTGTCCCCTTCAATGTTACTCACATAAAAATCCCCTGGATTTAAACTAGGCGGTCTCGCAGGCCACTGACAGTCCTCTGCCCATTATTCACCACTAGTGATACCTAGTTTTCGCAAACCACGGGTTTTTAGCTGATAAAAACCCTTGTAGGTCATAATATCCTAAGTATAAACTCACGAAATTGTCTGTGTACGCGAATATTATGTTTTAGCACGAATTTATTCCGAACAGTATTTTTCAAGGTAAATTATTTTTTTTAAGAAATTTTAATTCAAACTGCCCGAATGATATATTTATTGTAAGTCACACAAACATAAGGGAAGATGTTTCCTTCTCGCTGTACTGTTTGTTGGCGGACATGGTACTGATTGGAGTAGCTGGATTTACTATTTTGTTTTAATTAGATGGTGCAATTGTCTTAACAATTGATTAATACATAATCTATTTTGCATTGAAATTTCTGTAGACAATCTTGAATTTAATATCCATATCCTATTTCAATATAAGCAGAATTTTGAATCAAACATACAAACCTTTCATTTAATTGGTTATTTTACTACGCTTTGTCAACTGCAATGATTATATGGTGTCTGAGTTAGATAAAGGTGATAATGCGGCTGAAATGGGTCCAGGAGCCAGCGTCGAAAGTTACCCAACATTTTCTCTTAATGGGTGAGAAGAAACTCCGGGAAAAACCACAACTAGGTAGCTTGTCCCAAACAGGATTTGAACCCGATCCCGCTCGTTTTACGGTCAGGCATGCTAACCGTTACTTCACAGTGGTGGATTAAACTGTATTTCGATTGACGTTATTTATAAATATAAAGTAGAAATAGCCAAAATGTCTTGTGATGCCTGTTAGTTTATATTATAAATAGCTACTAAAGCATATGAGACTGTTACATTAATTTCTGTACACAACAGATAATTGCCGATGGAGAACTGTAAGCATTGTTATCATGTGCGAATGTCCTTTAGAAAACCTTGTTGATACAGACCTCTAGTCTTTGTAGGAATATTCATTAATGTATTTTGCACGACCAGAGTAAAAAGACATTTTAAGTACGAAATAACACGGAATTTATATTTTTTTGCGAAATGACACATAAATTAACCAGAATCGTATACCGAAATTTAAGATTCTTGTTTAATGTAAATATAAAATATCCCTGTTCTCATCAAAGGACAGTTCCTTATTGCATCCAATCAATTTAGCTTATATCGAACTTGCTTTCAGAATCTCTATAGCTTCGTGCTTCATATAACAGTCGTAAATAATTATTATATGTTGTAAATTGTAGTAAACCATGTTGTACCGTACTGTATTGCATAATTATGGGAAATAAGGATTTCCAGTAAATCTCACCGCTTATCATATCGCCCATAAACCGGTAAACAATATTTCTCTTCCCGCCAATAGGAACAGACAGCGTTATCGGAGCGACTTATAAATAAGCAGTCTCTGTTTATTGTAATACAGAGGTCCATTTAATAAAGTACACTGTAGTAGTGTCGGACTGAATCGAATACTCTGTACTCGAATGTGTACTGTATACGAATTGAAACTTTCAATCGAATGCGAGAACTCCATTAATGCTCGAGTGATCATCTCGCCTGTATTCGAATGGTTGGTATTCAGTAATTTTGCACTCGGGTCAGTTTCGCTGTCCTCAATTCTGAATATGTTTTCATTCACGTGATTCTGTTCTAGATTAAAACTGCTATTATAAGAGTAAAGAATACGATTTAAATTAAATGATATCAAAATAAGGAAGTAAATTTGAAACATATATCTATTGGCCTATTTCTTTCAAAATTGTCATGCTATGAGTCTAATGGAAATTAAAGTGTATAACTTCAACAATAATGAGTAATATAGGCCTATACTATGGCCTATGTTGGACAGTCTATTTCCTGTATATCATTGTCTATTATGGATTCGTAACGACTTTAAGCATTAACTTTTGAATATACAAATATTTATTATGAAAAATTTGCATTAGGAAAGGGCTCAACAAATTTGTATGAATTCGGAATTAAGGCGATGCGCTACTGAAATTTCTAAAATCCACAATTTTTTAGGTATAGTTGAAATGTTTACTGAATATGCGTACCAATATCATAACCACATTGTAGGTTTCAATCTTTTCTCATAAACACTTTAAAAAAATTAATCTTTTTAATTTTTTAGTAAAAATTCTACTTCTAAAATGTATTATTTTTTGAATCTAAACTTTTCTTAAAAGTAACACTGGATAACGTGCAGTGGAACATTAATAATGCCCTACTCTAATTCGTTCATTATATATATGTATATATAATAATTTCTTATTACTGGCTGTTCTGTATGATGTGAAACTTGGACTACTCACTTCGAGAGAGGAACAGAGATTAAGGGCGTTTGAGAATAAGGTTCTTAGAAAAATATTTGCGGCTAAGAGGGATGAAGATACAAGAGAATGGAGAAAGTTACATAACGCAGAACTGCACGCATATTATTCTTCACACATATATATCACACATATATATGTATATATAATAATTTCTTATTACTGGCTGTTCTGTATGATGTGAAACTTGGACTCTCACTTCGAGAGAGGAACAGAGATTAAGGGCGTTTGAGAATAAGGTTCTTAGGAAAATATTTGCGGCTAAGAGGGATGAAGATACAAGAGAATGGAGAAAGTTACATAACGCAGAACTGCACGCATATTATTCTTCACCCGACATAATTAGGAGCATTAAATCCAGACGTTTGAGATGGGCAGCGCATGTAGCAAGTATGGGTGAATCCAGAAGTGCATATAGAGTATTAGTTGGTAGGCCGGAGGGGAAAAGACGTTTGGGGAAGCCGAGACGTAGATGGAAGGATAATATTAAAATGGATTTGAGGAAGGTGAGGTAAGAGTGTAGAGACTGGATTTAATCTGACTCAGGATAGGGATCGATGGCGGGCTTATGTGAGGGCGGCGATGAACCTCCGGGTTCCTTAAAAGCCATAAGGAAGTGAGTAAGTAAGTATGTATATATAATTTCTTCAATGTTCAGATATTAATAAAAAATAATATTGTCTTACGTATAATTATCTAGCAAAAAAACTATACGATGAAAGAGTAATGGAATGGAGAAAAATTCTCTCCGGCACCGGGATTTGAACCCGTGTTTTCAGCTCTACGTGCTGATGCTTTATCCACTAAGCCACACCGGATACCCGTCCCGGTGTCGGACAGAATCGTCTCAGTTTAAGTTCCAACTCTTGGGTTCCCTCTAGTGGCCGCCCTCTGCACTACGTCATAGATGTCTATGAACGTAGGACTGAAGTCCACACATGTGCTGAGGTGCACTCGTTATGAGTGACTAGTTGGCCGGGATCTGATGGGATAAGCGCCGTCTTAAATCACGAAGTGATTTACGCATATCGTATATATTATTTTAATGTACCGAAGTACATACCGTATGATAGTTCCATGCAGATATTCTGCGTCATCATACGATGAAAGAGTAATGGAACGGAGAAAAATTCTCTCCGGCACCGGGATTTGAACCCGAGTTGTCAGCTCTACGTGCTGAGACGATTCTTTCCGACACCGGGATGGGTATCCGGTGTGGCTTAGTGGATAAAGCATCAGCACGTAGAGCTGAATACCCGGGTTCAAATCCCGGTGCCGGAGAGAATTTTTCTCCGTTCCATTACTCTTTCATCGTATGATGACGCAGAATATCTGCATGGAAATATCATATGTACTTCGGTACATTAAAATAATATATAAAAAAAACTATGCTGAATACAGTCAATCAAATGCTCCATTTCACAACATAAGTGTTAATGAATAAGTATGCCAAGTTTTATCATGCTAGGTTAAAATTGAGATAAAATTTTCATGAAGCCCTACATTTTTAGCGCGAAAAAAAATGATACAATTTGTCCAAATTCGATTATTTTCAGTAATGCATCGCCTTAATATAATACAACGATCCTTAATGAATAAGATTACTTTGCATATGAATGTAGAAAGCGTGGAATTGCCTGTTACTAGTGATATCAATGTCTGAAAATTGAAATACGTGAACAGTGTTTAAAATTATCGCGAAATACAGCAGTAATTAAACTATTTTAGATTTTAAGTAGTGGAATTCCTTAACTGTATATTGGCTATATAACCGCATTTGCAGTAACTTTTGAAAACCGGAGAGAGTAACAGAACTTTGGCCTAGAGAACATCTGAGAATGAGAAGACTGTCTTTCAAGATCTCGAGAATTCATAAGAACCGAATTCTTGTTCAACTTGCCCTCGAATACCTCATCACTTCTCTGTAGGACTGACTTAACTTGTTGAGTAGACACTTGACTTTAAAACAATGTTAAATGACAGATTTTTAAACCGCTCCGCTGTGATCTTCACCGTGAAGCGACAGCTCTGCCTGACGCAACGCACGAACACCGGCGTCGGCGTTCTCAAGCCAGCACTTAATGCTCTCATTGTCGCCTCTCTCTGCATATAATGGCTTCTTTTCGGCCTTCCCCCTACATTTATGCTCATGCAGCCTGAAAACGGACTGGCGGTCTCTTAAGTGAGACTAATGACCAATTAGGCTTGGGGCTAACATAACTTGTCCCCTCCATCCCCTAACTCTTGTAAGATAGCAGTCAGTGTCGTTGCTGTCACCAGAAACTTGAGCACTTCCCAGTCTCTCTTTGGTCGTTTGAAACTCTCATACATTTAATGAACAATTAATAAAATGGATGGAAAAGCTACGGTTTGCAAGTAAGTCCAGACGCCGGAAGTAGGCCTACAGGCGGGACGATGCTAAAATTTATCGATATTCAATACAGTCACAAAAGTTTAAATTTATCGATATTCAATACAGTTACAAAAGTTTAAATTAAGATAGTAGATATTCTGTGCTGGATTGATGATGCCGGTTACAAAATCATTGGCAATATGCATGAAGTCGATTCTCTACACACTGTAACCCCAATTACCTTTTTTGGGCTGTGGCATAAATAATGCAGTGAAACTCTGAAATCTCTAATGCTTTTGGAAATGGATAATGATTCAAGTTAACGAAAGTCTGATATATACCAAAATTGTAAAAAAGAAAGTCTCAATTATCATAACTGCACAAATAGAGTATTCTAATTAAATGCTGCTCTGTCCTAATAGCAAGGGAGGAAAGCTTCTCAATCCAATTTCAACTTCCCCTCACGCGTAGGTGGGTTTCACGAGATAACGAATGGTCTATACTACTATGCTATATAGACTACTACTGCTGCTGGTAAGTACGATTTTAATATTATACGTCACAATAAAGTTATTATTATTATTATTATTATTATTATTATTATTATTATTATTATTATTATTATTATTGAATATCCGAAATATAGTGCTACAGAATCCTAGTTCACCCTTAGGTTGATTAGGCTTTTGGGCTTAACAATTTCAATCAAGTTACATAGGCCTACATTATTGGATTAGTAAATTACAATTTAAAAAATGCACTAATTACAAAAGATGAACATTTTTACAGCTATGCTTACTTAGAAATACATTGCTAAATGGCGCAGAATACTCAGAATTACACCAACTCAAATATGAAGTGAACATGTATCTTTCATAAAGGAACAAAGGCACTCGGACAGAATATATGTGACATATTTTAGTCTGCATTATTTGAAATGTGAAGTCTTTGAAGACATTCGCCAAATTTTTCATGTACCGTGAGGAATTGTGTTAGAATAAAATTTGGTTTTAGGTAGTTAGAAAATAATGCATCTTGAACAGTTGAAAAAAGTAGGGTCTTGACTACTTCCCTTTCACTGTGTCACCAAATTAGATCCCATTTTAGCATGTTTACGTATTTGGTTCATAACATGCGAGAAGGGACTTTAGGGGAGAGGATGGGTCCCAAATTTAAGAAAAATACCAGGATATAATAATTCATCGGAATTGATATATCTCAGCTATTTTTAAACATACATTCAAACTTTCTTTGACATTTTACTACTAAATCACATTCAAAATGTCTGGAGCATAATTTTTTTATAAAGGCTTTAAACATTTCGAGATAAACGTTTACTTTTTAAGAATTAATTTTAGAGTCACTTTATAGAATTATGGAGGAATGTTTTCAAGTGCAACAAAATAACATAATTCTGTTATATATAAAAGATTTCTAACAGCGTGAAGAATGTTTCCAAATATACCATGCATGTAGCTTTAATACTTTCGAAGATATATAAGTTTTGTATGATAATAAACAGTGGCGGCTCGTGATAAAATATTACGTGTGTTCACAATTTTGTGTTCCAAAACCGAAAAGAATTTGAAATCGTACGTTTAGCCTAATATGAAATGTCATGATTCCAATGTTTCACTATCGAAAAAAAAATCAATTCAAAACATATGATAATGATAATAATGATAATGATAATGATAATAATAATAATAATAATAATAATAATAATAATAGGCTAATAATGAAACCCAGCCTTTTTATTTCCAATTTTTCCTGGTAAGTCAGTTTGCCCAGTTCTTTACTGTTCAAAATTGGTTGAACAGAGATCATTGTTTACGTTTATTAAAAATTAATAGATACCACAGTGCCGTTATTTACAAAAGCGTGTGTTCAGTAATATATTTTGGTTCACAACAGACTGATACACTATAGCATATACCAGTACTGTAATTCCATTCGCACAGATTGATTACTATAAATACATGCCAGTAAATATTATTCTTAAATATTATACACTACCATACAGATACTTAAATTCATACCACTATCACATTCAGCCACCACATGTTTGAAAGCCAAACCATAGATAAATATTTACCAAACTACGCTATTATGCTAATACTAAAATATAGTAATTCACAAACTACACTCTCGTAGCAGCACTGTATACAAACCCACACAAAATAAACGCTGCGATTGTGAGAAATACTGACACCTACAGGCTAAAATACAGACTATTAAATTTCCTCCTTGAGATATAACACGTGAATGATAGGCATCGATGCACCCGACATTTGTAGGAAAATATTATGTTTTATTTAACGACGCTCGCAACTGCAGAGGTTATATCAGCGTCGCCGGATGTGCCGGAATTTTGTCCCGCAGGAGTTCTTTTACATGCCAGTAAATCTACTGACATGAGCCTGTCGCATTTAAGCACACTTAAATGCCACCGACCTGGCCCGGGATCGAACCCGCAACCTTGGGCATAGAAGGCCAGCGCTATACCAACTTGCCAACCAGGTCGACCATTTGTAGGATAGATTGTAGAGAAAGCCGGTGGGTAGCTCTGGTCACAGTTCCGGTTTGATTTATTACAAAGTGTGAGTTCTGTGGACGAAATATTTTTTTTGGTACCAAAAGTAAATATTGTGTTGGACAAATCGTAAAACAGCGAACGCCAGTAGGGGATTTAATGTGGAGATTTGGCGAAGCAGCCGGCTTTGCTATTTCATCCGCTCTCTCGTTCCCAGTATTCCCAACGTGCTTTCTAACCCATAATAAGCAAATATGATTTGAACTTTCATGAATAAGATGACTAATCTCAAAGGCAAGTGAGTCAATAATTGTATTTGTCTTCAACTTCTTAAGCGAGCACTGGTTTCATTTGCAGTACCCTATTTTGTTGCTTTTTTATTGCTAACAGTTCAGCCTGAAACAGTGAGTAAAGTGACAGTTTAAATAAAGCGTGAATGTTCCTCTGAACAGTTGATAAACACTATGAAAACGCATCCCATTTTCGTATCTCGAGTTGTATTTTCGAAATTAAAACCATCTGCGTACAACACAACAATAATTATGATTAGTACAGGATTATTTAAAATAATTATTTTGTTGTGCAAGGTGTCCTGTCAAAAACAATCTTTTTGAACTTCGAATTTATATTTGTGAAAGAAATTCTAAAATCCTACGACTTCTTATTGTATAGGCCTACTAATATTTCCACATATATTTTTTTGCTTCAAATGGACTGGACTTTTTTTAGTTGGTTATGTAACGACGCTGTTTCAACTACTCTGTTATTTAGCATCGATGGGATTGGTGACAGCAAGATGAGGTCGAGGATTCGAGATTACTGGGTAGTGAGGACATATTCGTAAACATAAACTAAAATCAGACACCTGTTTATTTTATTTTTTTTAATTTCGGGAAGTTGGTCATTACGAAGTAGCAGTGCGACGTTAGAATATTTATGCGCTGTTCCTCGAGCTAGGTGCATTCCCAATCCACACCGGCTGACTACACTAAGGTTCGCTGCGTACCCAGGTTTCAAGTACGCAACCCCACTCATACCTATGTCAGCCCCTCCATGCGTTCTCAGCCGGTGTTCGGGTAATGCTATGGAATGATGCCGGAATGGAGAGCAGGCGGAATTAGATGCCCAATTTAGGAAAACGGGAGAAAACCGAGAAAACCCCCGAATGCAAACTTGTCCGGCAAAAGTTCCACAATTTTTCGCACGAAAAATCACAACTCATACTCGGACCGTCTGCGTGACAGGTCGAAGATTTGACCACTCAGTCGCCACAGAAGTTCGAAGGTAAAAGTCGAACGTATAAAGGTCGATTCACATTATACGGAACGTCAACGTCACGGACCGGCATCGTCACCGTCACGTCCAACGACAACATTCACATTTAATGGTAAGTGACCGTCAGTTTGCCGGCGCCATTAAGGGTAAAGAAGTGTGCTCTCAAACAATGGCGATATTTAACAGATAAAAACTTGCGGTGTATGGTATTTGAATTGATTAAGAAAAGGCCGGAAAAAAAACGCAAGAGAACATAGATTAGGACGATGCCAGATTTTGTATTAATGGGTGCAAACTGTTTCACTGTGGCAACTGTGCCGTTGAAAAATATACATACATAGGCCTACATACATACATACATACATACATACATACATACATACATACATACATACATACATAGGCTACATACTTACGTGTTCTGCCCAAGGTCAGGTCTATCACTATAAACCCAGCATTCTCCAATCTTTCCTATTTTCTTTCTTCCTCTTAGTCTCCGCATATGATCCATATTATCATCTGATAAATATATCTACGAGCAATGTGTATAAACTGCAGGTCGACATCAATTTTCCTTTTTTTCTGGCATTGTTTTCTAATAAATATTTCTTTACGAGATAGACAAAAGCCTGTTGAGATACTTGGTTCGTGTGCAGAGACTAAGAGAAAGGAGAAGAAAAGAAAGATTGGAGATTGATGGGTTTACAGTGAAAGAGAGAATTAGATAATGTTCTTGCTCCTGGCAGTACTGATTTCCGTGACTCCTGTGAATGAAATGTATAGCAGCAATGTCTACATTTTCGTCATTTGTATTATTACTGTTGTTCATATTTATTTTCTTCTCCTTCGTTGTTGGAATCGTCACTAACTTGATAATCAACGCTTTCTATAGTTTCTCTTTCTCTAGTATACGGAATAAAAAATATATTCATACAATGGTGTCATTCAGTCGGTTCGCACCAGTTCTCCCAAAGCGTTTGTGAAATTTGTCGCAGTTCGTAGAACCATTTGTTATATTAAAGTTTAAGAAATTAGTTCTTTTACAGAAAGGAAGAAATAAATTCAACACGAAATTCCCCAGCCTTTCATATCGCAATAAATATCATGTAAAAATGAACGACAGTACAGTTCGAAGCGAAGCTTTCGATCAATTTAAATATATGATTCAGTGGATGATGTTTCGGGAAGTGAAAAGTTAAATAAACCTAGCATTGAACAATTTTTCCTTCGAAATTCTTCCAAACAACTTTACAGGGAGTTATACCTGAAAGCTTCATTTACAAACCTAGCATTACTAGACGTCCGGATTTCGCCGGCCATTCCTGCTATTCAGGAGTGTGTCCTACGTCTGGCCAGGTATTTGTATAAAATCAGAAATTGTCCTGCTTTTCCCTCTCGCCAGTTCTTAGTGGACCAAAGAGAGAAACCGTCTATGTCTGGAATCCATAAGAGGAATTATGTTGATAAGATTTAATTAAATATATGAGGCTATCAAGTGCAAAACTCGCCTTATCCAGGTAAAGTAACTTGTCAGAAAACAGGAAAAACCGTTATGGATATGAATAGTTTTGCATATGATAGTAGTTTTCTGAGCTGTATGGTAGAAGAATTAGACAAGATTTGCACAAATCGACTGTATCAGTAGAGAGGTGCAAGAAGTACAACATCCCATATGTAACTCGTTTTTTTTTTTATTTTGGATAAGGCGAGTTTTGCACTTGATAGCCTCATATCTTGTGTGGATTTCCAAAAGTCTTTTACAGAGTAACAAACATTCCTTGATCAAACAAATTTTGTCAGCAGAGAAGTATCAAGCAATCATGAAACTAAACAAGATATAAGTTGTTTATAAACTGTACAGTTAAATAGTTAATGTAATTAATGATTATTAACAGTTTTTTTACCAGTTTTATTGCATATTGACACTAACATCTTCAGCAGAGGCAATTTTCCTCAAAATATGTGATTGGTTCTTAGCCAATAAATTAGTATTAAATTGTGACAAAACTAACAAATCCTATTTAAACCCTGCCCAAATTCAACCTCACAAATTTCAAGCCCAATAATTAACAAAAGGTCCTAATAGAAACAAAAACCAAATTTCTTGATTTACAAATCGATAGGCCTAATGTGTTAAATTGGAAAAATCATATTAAAGAAATTATCGCAAACTGTATTTAGTGTGGTTTGCTATTAGATCTATGCAAGAGATAGTAAATATCCATACATTAAAACAATATACTTTGCATATTTCCACTCGGTAATGAGTTTTGGAATAATATTCTGGGGAAATTCTGCAGATAATAACAGTAGCCTCTATTACTACTACAAAAACGAGTAATTAGAATAATGGTAGATTCCAAATCTAAGGAATCGTGTGGTACCATTTTCAAAATACTACAAATAATACCGATGGCTTTTCAGTATATTTTTTATTAATAAACTTCCTTGTATGTAATCGTGAAAACTTCGTAATTAATTCAACAGTTCATAGCATAAATATGCGTCAAAACATGACTTCCATACTCCATCGGCAAGTCTATTGTGCTATCAAAAAGGAAGGCGTTATATGGCAGTAAAATTTCTAATAGCCTCCCTATGAATACAAAAAATCAAACTCAAAACATAAGATTATTTAGGTCCAAATTAAAGAAGTACCTAATTTCTCACGCATTCTATACTGTAGGTGAATTTATGACATACAACAATGCTTCGTGAATATTTTCCTTGTATTAAGTATTGATACTAAACCTTTGTGTTGTAGATGTAGACTATATTGTTAAACTCTTCTGTATATATTTAAACTTGACTGTAACTATAATTAAGATTTTATTTCTATTAAGATTTGTTTTGACGTGTTCCATATTCTAGCTGTGAAGCGATGTACGAATACCATGGAATGTAAATAAATACAGTACAACAATTTAGATTATTGTATAGACCTATAATATTGAAGATAAACATTACGTCACATGTCACGTTATCATGTCCTGCTTTTCATCCTAATGTCCTGCTTTTCATGTTTCTCATCTGGTAACCCTAAATAAAATTGATGTAACAGAGGGTATAAATGCATGTGCAGATGCACGTTTAGATTTTTCAAACAGTTTGTCGGTGTGGTCAAATTTTATAAGCTGGACGAACATTTGACAAAAGATGTCAAACTAAGTATTTATTTCATTATTTCATGTGATTTTTTATTTAAAGAAAACATTGTTAATGTCAGATTCCTATCCCTGTATATATTTTATTTCGTGTAATTATTCTCAAACCATTATTAATATAAAGACCCTATTAATTGTTACCGGTATATTATTTAAATATTTTTATTTCAATTTTAATATCCACACATTGTAATACTGTGTAATTGAAATAAATTTACTACTAGGCCTACTATTACTCAAAGCTAGTTCGTATTGTGAATATTCTGTATTCCCCTTCCTGAGGCGAGTCAGTTTTAAAATTAGTTTACATATAATTATGCAATAGTATGGAGCATTGCAATTAGCCACTTATTATTAGCTTATTTAATATATTTGATATTAAAACTACGAAATTTAGAGTTGTTAAAAATTAGAACGCGATCACTGCATACAATCTTCATATTTGCATTTTTTTTCTCGGTGTTGACAGCCTCTCGACTCTTACAATCTTCTTTCTAAGCTAATCCTATAAAGATATCCGCGTCGCTTTGCATTCTGGACTTAGAAAGTAATGAAATATAATTAATCCTAGGATGCATGGCTGGACTTACATCAATGCATAATGGTGGCCTCACCCTAGTAGAACAATGGAACAAGCCGTCCAGGTAGGGGTTCCGTCACGTTAAAACATTATTTTCTAGAATCCCAGACGGACCGTGATGTTGACTGCCCGTGACGTTTGTTGTATATGTGAACGTTGCCATACAAAATGTGTTTTGCAATATTTTTACTTAACGTTACCGGTCCGGTCCGTGACGTTGACGTTCCGTATAATTTGAATCTGCCTTACCTCAATGGCACGGCGAATATTGAGTTCTTAATGAGACTGAATTTGTTTGTATAATATCCTCTTTCAATTAGCACCCAGCGAAAACTTTCCTTTGAAAGGATAAGAATTTCTTTATTGAATTAAACTTTCTGAGTTACAGCTTCAATCAAAGAAGCGGTAACATACGTCTAATCATGCGTCAGCATTTTCAAATGACATGTTCATGACAACTCCACGTAGAGTACAAAACAACGTTATATCTCGTGTCGATTCATGGCGGACAAAATGTTAGAAGTCATCTTATAGTTTAAAATTTATTCAATGAGGATGGTGGTGAGAGAGACTGTTGTACTTTGAGCATAGTGTACTTTGGATCATTTTTTTCTGATTTTTGCTGCTACCTAGCCGACTCAAACTGAAGTCTGGATTGTAGAGAAAGCCGGTGGGTAGCTCTGGTCACAGTTCCGGTTTGATTTATTACAAAGTGTGAGTTCTGTGGACGAAATAATTTTTTTGGTAGCAAAAGTAAATATTTTGTTGGACAAATCGTAAAACAGCGAACGCCAGTAGGGGAAGTTATCCCCACAGTCGCCGATCGGCACCTCGCTCCCTTGCTCTCTGTCTCTACTGTCTCTCTCTCTCTCTCTCTCTCTACTATGTGCCCCGCTTCGGTGGATCACTGCCTACCGCCTCACATGTATTTCATATTTTACAACACAGTAAAACCAAATTATGTGCATTAGACAACTTTTTACAACACAACACTTAATACAACCAAATTATGTGCATTAGACAACAACCACATGTAATGTGCATTACACACTCACCTGTTAACGACATATCCAATGACACACATTGCATTTCTGCAATACGTTATGGCAGTTCCCTTGAACATAAAATAGATTCATTTTCCCTTCTACCACCAACTCGCCCCGGTAGCCGAGAGGTCTAAAGCGTGACGAAAAAGCGTGCGTGCGTTTCGTTAGGAAGATACACGGATCGAATACTGCCTTCTGCAAAGTCATAAGAAAAAAAGGAGATAGACATGAAGTAAGGAAAAGAGAAGGAGAGGCTGGAGAGAGGGAGACACGACGAAGTTCCTCTTTTGCTTCATAGATGCCGCATTCACTCTTTTAGTTCCACTTTACTCCACTACATGTCACCCCACCCTAAACCCCTATTTCCACTCTTTCCCGCAGGAGTGTGTGGTGAGCTTGTAGGGAAAAATTGGAAAGGGGTCGTGGGCGGAGCTTAGCGTTCGATGTTTTACGATTTTACCATTTTGTTTATTGTTACATGTTTTGTAACACGAAACCAAATCGTATTTTTAACTATCAATCAAGTAAGGTGTGTTCTCTATCATCTGGTGAGTAAATACATATGTTATATTTCGTGATTTATCCACATCTCTAGTTTAGGCAACCATATTCGTTTGAACTTGCACCCTCTTGTACTTTGGATCACAAAACATCTTGTACCAAAGAACATGTTCCAAGGTGCATGAAGCTATCGCTTTTTGTTTTTATTTTATTTTAAGATCATGCCACAAAGTAAGTCTGGAGTTAAGAGTACCCCAATTGATCCGGATACCTTGAAGAAAGTTGTTGTAGCAGTTATGGCTTCTCCAGGAATTAAAATCTCAATCAGAGAAGCCTGCAAATGTATGTATGTATGTATGTATGTATGTATGTATGTATGTATGTATGTATGTATGTATGTATGTATGTATGTATGTATGTATGTATGAATTTATTAACACTACAATCGGGTATGCACCCGGTCGCAGTGATGTATAATATACAATAATACCATTATAATCCTACAATAATTACAGCAATAAAAGAAAAAAATAAATCTATATTTATTTCTAACTATAAATAATTAGATGCAATAAAAGTAGAACTATAAATAAAAACTATTCTCTAATAACGCCTACAATAAGCAAAAGTAAATATAACATAAGTACTTCTGTTTCACCCAATTATATAAGTAATTACCAGGGAAAGGGATTTGGAGTATTATAAAGAATGGTGAAACGTAGTATAGATATTCGTAACTTAGTGACTGTCAAGCGAGCTGTGTTACAGAGCATGGACGAGTACAGTCCACTTCATACAAATTTACACGCAACGTGCTGTAAATGTATTTCAGAATAAACAAATGTTACAGTTTAGTGACTTATAGTGGCCTAAATACATGATCTGCATTTCATCTTGAACTACATGTGTTTTTCTTGGCAACGCACAAGACACCAATAAACAACATTACAAATATACATAATGAAATATCAATCTCTGCGTCCTCGCGTGTCAGTGGAAATATTGATGGCTGATAGACAGTTGTCTTCTGCATGGAACTCGCCTCTGAATATGTATGTTTTTTTTTCTGTCAGGAGCGTGTTAAATTAAAACCTTATTTACAATATCATGAAATATGATAATATGTATACAACGTACATTATAGTATTTACAATATATGCATATACTACAATATTTATAATATAGCCTAATACAGTATCATTAAATGTTGAACAAAATGTAGAACCAAACGAAGTGGCATTTTCAGTTAATGCTATGTTTTGTTGATGAGACAATTATTCCTGCTGTGCCTTGTTATAATAAATTGTAAATATCATTTTCAAATTTTGAAAATACAACTTTGTTCTGTTGCAAGGAAGGACATTTTTTAACATGGAAAAAGTCCGCTCTACATCTGCAGAGGCAATTGGAGAGTACTTGAAACAAGATACGTCAATTAAATTCACATGTTGAATGACGTCATTGGGACACGTCTTTGTTAGTACATCTGAAATCCGACTAAGAATACTGTACCTATCATTTTTAATCAAAACTCTGTTCATTTTTTCACCAACACGTTTTCCTACTTCACCTTCTACTGCAGTCAGTTTATTTACAATAGTCCTCATAATATTTATTTGCTCAACTAGTTCTACCCCTGACTTTACTAATCGAATAATGGCATCCGGTAAATATAAAAAATTTGACTTAATATCCATGACTTCTTTTTCAATTGTTCTATCATTTAGCAGTTCCTGGCGTATTTGGATCGCAGCCGCGTCATCGTGGTCGAAAGACTGGACCACTTTCTTCACAGATTTGAGGTGATGTGCGTAATAATTGCAAGCTTGTAACCATGACCCCCATCTCTTACGAACTGGACATGGGGGAAGTGACAATTTAGGGAATTGTTTCCAGAATTTTGATAGTCGATCTGGAGCTTTTACAAATATAGGCTAGTCTTTCAATTTTGTATTGTTAGTTGGTTTCACTTTCGGCATTGTACCTGCACTTCACTACTCTGAACTGCAAACCTGCATGTTGACGTTCTTATGCTACAACTGTCCCGTTCACCTGTTGTTGACGTGCAGAGATCTACAAGTATGTCATGGAGGGGAGGACTTGGTATAAAGTGTTGTAAACATATGGCTGTGTAGATGCCAATACTAGCTTTTACTACTCCAAATTCCGTTCCCTAGTAATTACATATCACCTTAATCAATTACATATCAACTTAATTAAATATCATCTTAATTAATTACATATCACCTGAATTGATTTACATATCAACTAAATCACATATTATCTTAATTAATTACATATCAACTTAATTAATGAAATGGCACAACTTAGATATTTACACTGCACCTACAATTACATTTTCAGTCTAATCTTCTCAACCTTTCCTTAAATGTATTGATTTTGAAAGGACCACCCTGAAAGATTGCCGCAGGTAAGCTGTTCCAGTCTACTATTGTGCAGTTAACAAAGGAAAATTTTGCCACGTCCGTTCTTTGTTTCCTACATTTAAACTTCCTAATGTGATCTGCCCTGCGTAAGTATGATGGTACTGCTAATCTAGCATTGATATCGGTCCATGCCTTGTGTCCCATTTGTGCCTTCAACAACGCTGTGAGTCTGATTTTTCGTCGCATTGATTTTAGAGATTCCCACCCTAAGTCTTTTACTATCTCTTCACCATGTCCCTTTCCCATTTTGACATATTTTGCTGCCTTGCGTTGGAGCTTTTCTATTGAATCGATTTGGTTTTGTCTGTACGGATCCCAACCTACTGCTCCATATTCCATAATTGGGTGAACAAGGGTTTTTTACGCTAATTCTTTTGACCTTCGGTTAGATTTCTTCAGAATACGCATAGAGAAATGTAGTGCTTTCCAGGCTTTCCTTGTGATATTAGTGACTTGTTCCTCCCAACCCCGTTTGTTACTTAAATATATACCTAGGTATTTACAAGTGTTCACATGTGGCACTGATGTACCTTTCAGCCGATATCTGAGACAAATTTCTTTATGCTTTCTACAAAAGGATATTGACTTACTTTTACTGACATTGATTTTCATTTTATTTTCTGTCGTCCATGTTTCAATAACGTTAAGATTGTTTTGTAAGGCGGCGATATCGGATTCGTCATTAATTTGTCTATATATTATATAGTCGTCCGCGAATAACCTTACCTGAGACGTAGTATTTCTATTTATATCGTTATATATCTAAGAAACAATAGAGGTGCAAGAACCGCCCCTTGAGGCACGCCTGATGTTACATTTCCTAGTTCCGATATTTCTTTTCCTAGTCTGACCTTTTGGGTCCTGTTCTCTAAGAATTTATTTATCCATCTTAATACTCGATTATCTATTGGAAGCCTGCTTAGTTTCTCTAAAAGTTAAATGGCGGCAAATACATTTTTTAAAAATATTGTGAGAAAGTAGATGATTTTTTTTAATGTCTTTGAATTCTTGCTTTAAGAAATTGATTTCTTCGGATTGAAAAAAGTGAAAGGAATCGGTGTCATGTCTCATGTTCTCTGAGATGACAACAATACTTTTGTGACGAATTTCAGTATCTCCTTTGAAATATACTACGAAAGGATGTATTGTGGCTTGGCATTTGTTCCAATGCACACATTGTACTGAATCGTGTATTACAAATTAATAATTTTCAGAAAAGTCTGCAATAACTATATAATTTTCAAGTAGTACATTTTCTTTGCATTCCGTCAAAAATAAAATATGGCTGACTTTTGAAGGGATGACGATGCATCTTCTACATGAAAATGTTTACTTGCTAGGGAGCCTTTTACTTTATGAAACTTTTCACGGGAGTATTGTTTTTGTGGTCGTTTTCTTTTCTTGATAGGGGATTCTATTGACATCAGACTTTCGTTTAATTCCTCAATATTACTGATTTCTAGCACTGTATCCATAGAACTGCTAGAAGAAGAACTGGGATAATCACTTTCTCTGTCCGCACTTTCATTTGGTTCATGTTTATTTATATCACAAGAACTACCGACTTCACATATAATTTCACCTGACCTATCCAGTAGTTGAAAGATTTTTTACGGAACGAATCACATATTCGTACATACAAAGACTTCTTCAAATTGAGCTTCATCAATAAATCGCGTCTTAGTGTAGTATTCTTTTTAAAAGCGTGATTAGGAAGGTCAAATGGATTTAAACACTTCTTATATATTACGCGATCTTTACCGTCACTCATGTTGTATAGAAGTCACGCCACTCTATGAAATTCAAACCCTGACTGATTATTTTTCTCTTGTATATTTTGTCTCCTCCCATCAGTTTGCTTCCATAAAGTTTACTGCCTTGCCCAGCCTTGCTATCGTTAAACACTTAGGTATATTACAGTATAAACATAGAGCATTGTGAAGGGCTCCACCCTCTTAGCTGAGCTGACAATAATAAAATAACTTTAGATAAGATATTTACTGTTCCTTAAAATATTAATCATATGATGAATGAATGGATCTGTTGCGTAGTGTGACATCAGTTATATGTAACGGGGGATTTCGTAAACCTTTCCGCGGGCAACATTATAGCCAACGTCCGCAAGTAGTTCATTACCTGTGAATCGCGAGCGCGTGCATGTCTCCGGAAAATAAATTGTTACAAATGTATGTGTGCAGATCCCACATTTCTAAATGCAGTAGTTTACAGATAATACATCAGGGAGTAAGTCTATTTTTTCAGGTTTTTTTTAACTTGGCTATTTAATATAGTAATTTTGCTTTAAATAAGAAATAGTTAAAAAAAAATAGGCCACATTTTAAATTTATTTGTGATAGGCCTTAGTCTTTAGTCTTTAAAATGCGCCAAACCGTAAATCTCAAATATATGTACACACAGAGTTTGAAGTGAGGTTGTGTAATAGTGCGCGCATAATTTGCATAATTTCAAATAGTCATAACTACACAGATAATTAATAATTGTGAAAATAAAACAATACGGGTTTCCTTATTTGATGTCTGGAATTCATGAAAAAAAAAAAAGACCATTTACGAGAAGGTCGTGTTTTATTGCTGTGCGATTTGACGTGGAATGACTCATATACAGTATATGTATATAATTTGTAAGAATATGTTGGGTACATTGAGGGTTCATCCTCCTTCATACAACACTACATATTATTATTATTATTATTATTATTATTATTATTATTATTATTATTATTATTAATAATAATAATAATATTTTGTGAAGCTGTTGAGTGTGTGAGTAGAATACTTCTGTGTCATGGTTATGGTCATGGTACGTTTCAGGTAACCATGCTGTTGAAACAAACGAATAATACTTCTTACATTCAAAATCGGGCGACATATTTTTTGCACACTCGGTACGTGTATGTGCTTGTATATAAGTGTGTATATATATACACATATACACATGTGTGTTTGTACTGTATGTATTTATGTATGTACGTGTGTATTGTGTGTGTGTGTATATATATATATATATATATATATATATACTTAAATACATACACATACACGTACCGAGTGTGCAAAAAATATCTCGCCCGATTTTGAATGTAGGACGTATTATTAGTTTGTTTCAACAGCATGGTTACCTGAAAGGAACCATAACCATAACCATGGCACAGTAGGCCTAGTATTCTACTCACACACTCAATAGCTTCACAAAAGAATAATAATAATAATAATAATAATAATAATAATTATTATTATTATTATTATTATTATAATAATAATACTAATAATAATAATAATAATAATAATAATAATAATAATAACCAACGTTTAACTTTCAGCCTTAAAAAGAACGTGATCCAAACTTTAGTGATGCCCCAATTCGATTATTGCGATTCTTTATTCACGAATCTAAATACTGATCTTGCCCATAGACTACAGCGTGTTCACAATATCTGCGTTCGTTTCGTTTGTAACATTAGAAAATTCGAGCATGTAACAACGTCACTAGAATTGTTGCCTTGAAATCCACTTAATGAAAGAAGATCCTTCATCTCCCTCTTATTACTATTTAAAATCATCCACACCTCCACATCCTCTTACCTAGCATCTCGTTTTGTTTACCTTTCACTACGTCAAACCCGGGACATGTACAGTTGTCAAAAAAAAAAAAGTGGCCGCACTCGTGAACAGCGAATATTTTCTAAGTCCACTTCGGGTCACGGCGATGTTACACGATGCATCTGCTTTTAGAAGCAGTTCCGAAACTATGGAATCATTCCATATCTGCGCCTCATAGACCAGCGGTAGAGAGATCGTTTAATGATTTGAAGGTTGTGAGTTCGGGCCTTTTTCAAGTTTTCATTTTATTTTTTAATCGTTCTTTAGCGATATAAAGACTGCATTATTCAAATTATTTATATTCTCTTATCGTTCAATATCGATATGAATAATATTCAAGTTATTTATATTTTATCGTTCCTTTAGCGATATATATATATATATATATATATAATATTTAAGTTATAATTTGTTATATTCTGTTATCGTTCTTTAGCGACGTGAATAATATTCAAATTATCACTTGTATTCTGTTATCGTTCATTAGGGATATAAATAATATTCAAATTATCATTTTTATTCTGTTATCGTTCGTTAGCAATATAAATAATATTTAAATTATCATTTGTATTCTGTTATCATTCGTTAGCGATATAAGTAATATAGCCTGATACGTTGACATTTCAATTCCGAATTTCGCGACGTCCGATGTTCCTAAGATCTTCCGACTGAGCTGTGTCATTTACCTGATATTAACGTAATTCAGCGCATTGTCAGAAACACTACAACTGAACTCTCATTTCAATTATATTCTGAATATTTAAGAATGATATAAAAAGGTTACGTTTATGACAATAATATTTGTAAATGTAATACCAACTGCAACAGCAGCAGTGTTAACAGCAGCAATGATTAAGGACGTATTGCGTGGATACAGTTCAATACAGATTTTTCGAAAACAAATTACGAAACTGAGGTCGAGATTATAAAATAATTATATTCTTCTTAACTCTGTGGACTTTATGTTTGAAAATGATACAGTTATTAATAAGACTCTAACAAGTTTTTATATTATTATCTCCTAATTGAAGAATATATATTTTTAGTGTAATGAATGTTTTGCTGTTATTTTAAGACCTAGGTAGAGGCTAATTCTCTGAGGAAACCACGACGCCATTTCTGCCTACGACTTTGACTGACATGGCTCCACAAAGAGGTGCAGGAACGAATGAAAGTATAATACGGGCTGTGGTTCTTCTTGGTTTTTCGGCATCCAAGGCAGGTAGGCGTTTCAACGTTTCAGAAAGGACAGCCCGGAGATGGGTGCAAAATTATCAACGCTCGGAAATTTTTTGCCGAAAAGCTGGGAGTGGTAGAAGGAAAATTTCAACACCACAACAGGACGCCAGATTAGTGGCAGAGGTTGAAAGGAATCCCTTTCATACCGCTGCTATTTTGAAGGCAGTTGTTAATTTCCCTGGCCACGACCAGACCGTGAGATATCGTTTAAGGGCCGCTAATTTGAGATCTCGACGTGCAATTCCTAGGAAAGTTCATAAGGAAGAGCAAGAGTAATCTCTTCTGATGAAGTCACCTTTTCTACTACAAAGGAAGGACCCACTCTTGTATATCGTCCTCCTGGTACCCGATTCGACCACAGATACGCTGCCATGCATACCCGCAGTGGTGGAGTATCTGTGTCGTGTTTGAATTCTTCAATTTCAGCAGGATAATCATCCAGTCCACACATCTCAATTGATTCGGGACTGGTTTGCGAGGAGACAGGATATTGAATTGATAGACTGGCCTCGTCGCTCTCCGGACTTGAACCCTTTAGAGAATATGTGGGCACAAGTAAAGAAGCATATGCGGAAAAATTGGCCCAATCCCCCTTCAAGACGCCCTGATGATTTGTGGAAGCTCGTCCATGATCTCTGGGATGCCGTGACTGAGAAGAGTTTTTTTAAGGCAGACGCCTGTAAGTTTGTTTTGTTTATGCCACGAAAGATATTTTTGTTGAGAATATAATCTTTCTTTCCATTTGCAGTCACAATGCCATAATAAATAATGACACAGTCATGGCGTAATACATTCATAAACCTGATGTTAATTACTAAAACAGTCATAAAAGAAACAGAAACAATTATATTTTCTCTCTCCTAAAAAAAAAACAAAAACAAAAAGCATTAGGTTGTGTTCGAACGCACGACCTTACGACCACTTGCCCGAAACGTTACCATGACGATACAGATTAACACGCAAAAACTTTCATTCTGACTGTAGATATTAGGCCACGCGGTCCAACAACATGTAACATCACCTGTCTCCGAATTGTAGCGGAGATACCCGAAGGGAACTTTGTGTCTAAAGAGCGGCCACTTTTTCTTTTCACAACTGTACCTTCCTTCTATTCCTCTACACGAACATCCTTCTACTCATCATCTTTCAGCATATCGATTCCACGCCTCTGGAATTCTCTCCCTGACCATGTCAGAGACTGTCGGATAATATCAAAATTCGAATTTAAATTAAAAAATCATATTCTAGTACATGGAATTGCTTGTTTAACACCTGTCAGTTTGCGCAACTTCGGCTTGACCTATGACATATAATAAATATTGTAACTATGCTGTTGTAAAAGTGACAATTAATATGTAATGCATATTATTATTATTATTATTATTATTATTAACAATTATCACTATCATCATTGCTATCTTTGTTTTTCTTTCTGTATTTCTTGTATTAGCTCGATGAGAGCTCTATAGTGTTCTTTTGACCATGTTGACCCTCTATAGGGCTTTAATTTAATTTGTATAATTTTCATCAGCGTCTGTATTTCTTTTTTGTATTTATATGCGCTATCTGGTAGTATGGAAGAGAAGGCCTTATGGCCTTAATCATGTCAGATTAAATAAATAAGTAATAATAATAATAATAATAATAATAATAAATTGTAATGCTTGTACGCCGAGGTATGCTTGCATGAATATAAATCACACAGAGTGATTCCGTATAAGTTTGCAAAAATTACACAGGTAATAGGGGATGCTCTACTGAACATTTTTAGATAGGAAACTTGAGGTCTGCGAAGCCAGATTAAGTAGATATGGTCTTAATCATACGTATCAATCACTGTTGCTTACTGATTTCATATTATTTACTTTTACACTTAAGATTTACATTCTTAATTTGTTTTCATATCTTATGCTAATCTGCGCTAAACACGTACCATTTTGTAACTCACAACTGTTGCTCAAAACAACGGTCACCAGCCTCAAATGCCGCAACCTTTCAAATATCCCTGGCATGTTTTTAATGATTTCACAGGTAACTACACTCATAGAAGAATGCTCTGCTAATGTTATAATTTTAGACCGTTTTCGTGGAGTTGTATCCATTTGTGAAGACGACAGAATGTACACATTATTGCAGTATTAAGTCTTCAACACAACTGAAATGCTTATAAGTACAAAACGACAGGCAAAATGTCACATATTAAAAAAAAATAATAACGGCAGACCTTTAACAATGGAATTACACGTACTACAGATGTCAATTAAAGCGGTATGAGCAGCTGTGAGGCCAACAATGACAGAAAATGTAAAAATATGTCGGGTTCGGATTAATTTGCACGCTACTGTAAAATACAAATCAAGTGGTTTTACTTCTCAAGTGAGTTCAGCAGTACAGTATATTTAAATTGATTACTTTACAAATTTAATTCAATTCTACTAATCACTAAATGTTATAGTACAGTGTGATTCTTCTTTCCATTTATATTATTGTAGTTTTATTATGATTTTTATTGTTATTCATTTTATTGTATTTGTATTTCTGGTGGTGTAATGGCCTTAATTTCACCAGAATAAATAAATAAATAAATAAATAAATAAATAAATAAAATTTTCTTCAATACTTTCCTTCTCTGAACACGTAAGTACGAATAGTTGTATCTCTATCTCGCCAAAAATACGTTAGAAAACTAACACGCATACTGCTCTCGTAAATTGGGCGAATGTTTTCAGTATGATTGTTCTTCCTTCCAGACTGCCGCTGTCACTGTTCCCTCCCACTCCAGTACCGCGCTAGACTAGTTGGAACCGCATTCCTCTCAGCACTAAACTCCTCAGAGGATGACAGTACACTATTTCCCTGGCGTCAGATTGCAGTGGCTTTCCTCTTGTTCCTACACCAAGAATCACAAACACTAGGACAAGTACGCCTAATATAAAGCACAATACTTCTAACATTTTAATTATAAAACTATTGTAGGCACCTTCTCAAACTACACTGAAAAATGTCGTTAACACAAGCTGTAATAACATCCACCACTGACAACCTTTCCAGATGTACTGATGAGGGAGAGGGAGGAAAGAACGAGAAAATGCTGTTATACAAATGTCTGTGTCCTAGGATTAGTTCAACTTACCCTCCCTGACCCTTCTGAACACATCAGGTAGCTCTGCCAACAAAGACCTTCCCAAGTATAGCAACTAATTCCATACCCGAGTTTACTGAGATCTTTTAGAAAATTGATTTTACGAGTAGATATCCCCATAGGAAATAATGGAATGGATTTATGTCAGGTAAATTATAAAATCATTGTTGAGTTTAATAGAAAGATGTATTTTACTTAATTTCCTATATATCAGTTCCTATATATCAGTTTTCAGCGTTTAATGATCGTCTAAACCAAGCCAATGGTTCGCAATTTGTGGTCCGCGGACCCTCGTGAATCCACGTAACGAATCCAGGATTCCGTAACACTACTGAAAAGGAAAGGATATTATTATTATTATTATTTTATTTATTATTATTATTATTATTATTATTATTATTATTATTATTGGGGCGGTCGGGTAGCTCAGTTGGTAGAGCAGCTGGCTACGGACTGGAAGGTCCGGGGTTCGATCCCAGGTGGTGACAGGATTTTTTTCTCGTTGCCAAATTTTCAGAACGGCCCCGAGGTTCACTCAGCCTCCTATAAAATTGAGTACCGGGTCTTTCCCGGGGGTAAAAGGCGGTCAGAGCGTGGTGCCGACTATACCACCTCATTCTAGTGCCGAGGTCATGGAAAGCATGGGGCTCTACCTTCATGCCCCCCAAGTGCCTTCATGGCATGTTACGGGGATACCTTTACCTTTTTACCTTACCTTACCTTATTATTATTATTATTATTATTATTATTATTATTATTATTATTATTATTATTATTATTACTTTTATCTTTTGGATAAGCGTGCCTTATATGCAGTCTTCAGAATGAAAAGTCTTCGGTAGTCATTTATGGAAAGTTAATTGTGTGCGCAGTTTGAGTAGGGCTTTCGACCTGAGTCCAATAACATTTCGCTCTGAAAATTCTTGCATTTTTGAATTTATGAAACCCAATTACTTATGTTTGCTTAGATTCTACATTATTACAGTATAAATGGAATTCTGTATAGCTATACCTTTTGGATTGTAAATAAGAGTTTTATGTGTGTAATTCAAGACGCGCAAATTTATCTTCATTATAGGTACACAACGAGTATTTTGAACTATATAGTGTTTTTCATTGGAATATCCCACTTTAAATATGTATGTTGTTTGACTAAATAAGAAAACAAATAACAGAACCTAGTATAATTAAGAGGTTACATCTGAGAAAATAACTTAGAGTTAAAAAAGTGCTGAAAATGTCCCCCTTCTGCAGGAGACACATTCTTGCCCGTTTCATCTGTTAGATACACGCTTCAACGTTTATAAATCGATAGGGATCTATAATTTATTTCGGCTGTGGTGTTTGGAGATACTGGATGGTTCATGACCAGTTTCTGCAAACTCTCTCCTTGAGATAGTCCCACAGAAAATAATCCGCCGACGTCAAGTCCGGTGACCTTGAAGGCCCAGACGTTTAGACAGAGATAACATGCTCCTCGAAGTGCTGCTAATGTGTGCCATGGATTCGTTAGAGGTATGGCATTTAGCGGTAATCCTATTCAAAATATCCCTGGTTAATTTCGATGTCGTCTGGCTGCTCCACTAAATGCGTGGAAATGTTTTAATACCCAACAGTATTCACAGATTTTTGGAAGAAAATTGATCCAATGATCCTATGACAGGTTATTATACACTTCACTCCAACTTTTTAATTGATGAAGTGGTGTTTCATGGTACACACGAGGATTTTCTGACGTCCATATCCTTGTGATTTAAGAATTTGCATAGCCTGAGAGACGAATGGTTATGCGACAACAATGAATATTATAACGATGTATTGAAGGCAATCTGCATCTCCCGATATCCATTAAAATTCCTGATTTCGTGCACCATTTCAATGTGCTTACAGTTTAAAAGTCACCTATGGACGCAGAGTTATAAATAATTAAAATGAGGGATATCCCACTGAAGGTAACCTATAAACGATATTATCACTCCGTACACGATAAGTTAAATGCGTGATACTTAACTTACAAAGAGAAATGTTGTCATCTTCCTGACATCGATTATTTTCAATTAGAATAGATCTCAACCCAAAGGTATGTCAATTTCCGTATAATTGATGTACCTTGTTGACGGAGGTGAGGTGATGTGGCTGACCAAGATGTTATGATGATGCAAGATGTTAGAGGGATGACGTGTTCCTTCTTGATCGATTGTAGGCCTTTCCCTCCACCCCGAGTACGTGGGGCTTATCGCCTCATTCTCGGATGAATAGTGAATGCTTAATACAGGAAAGCATAGAAGAGAGAAACATTGGTTTGAAATGCATACGAACGCAATAAATGCCGTGAAATGATGCTCATTCTGAATGTATAGCTATACTGCGTTAATTTGTTGTTTGCTAGTCTCGAATGAAAGAGTGCGAATTGTAAACACGCAAATGAAATTGGAATTTTATGACTGTGTGCTTTGCCAGAATTAACCTATATTTCAGACTCATATATTTTGCATAGAATAATTTTCGGTGTAAGTAGTTGATGTTAACTGTACGAATTTGGTAATCTGCATCGTTTCCATGCAAATTATAGTCTCCTGCTAGAACATTGATATCCAGAGCTTAAAAAAAAAACCAATAATATGACGGTAATAAAATGGAATATTGGTTTTGCGAAGAGAGACTATTAGGAGACGAGATCGGATCTATACAGGATGAATCTTCTCATCCTGCGGATTGGTAACTAGGCAAACCTGCATTTTACAGACGATGTGAACTGCAGGTGCTCACATCGTATTCACGAGCCCGTCCGATAAGGCTACGATGTTGACCTGTGTTAATGTGCTGTGATAGCACAACGGTTAACACGCTGGATTGTCCCTGTGCGGGTCCGGTTTAAAAAAATGGCTCTGGATACTTACTCTTTTTTCATAATCTACGTATTTATTGAGAACGTTCTAGAAAAGCATGCTTTCTGTCCGAATGCGTAGAACAAGTATGCTCAAAATTGTAAAAGCACCGATTACACGAATGATGCTGCACTGCAAAACACACACAGTGCAGGGACTGGGCTCCGCAACTACATTGCATCGTACTGTACATTGCAGCACCGCCAGTGGCATAGTTCTTACACTCTTACAAATAAGGATAATAAACTGAATTTGAAAAAGGAAAGAGTATACACTGTAATATTCAGTTATTACGTTATTTATTACACAGTATTTAATGTAGTTATGTTATTATTGTATCATAGATAATGTTATTTTCATATTGCACCATACATTGCGGTCTATTCAACATGTGCAAGTAATCGGAAATCTATTTCCAACGAATTTACTGCAATGTGTAGCTGGCTCAAAAGATGCTCATCTGTTAATCGGGATCTATGTTTAGATTTAGCAACCTTCATTCTCAAAAATAATTTTATTGTTCGCACACATATTTCGAGGCGAAGGTAGCTAATATAGTGGCAGCGAATAAGCTCATCTTGGGATATTTCGTTTTGTTCATTTTTTTAATAATGCTTGTCAAGTCATATTCCCTGCATTTAGTTCAGAATTCCACGTTACTTTGTAGATCAATTAACTCGTCCTGGAAATGCACTCTCACGGACTGTACTAAATTTACTATGAAAGGATTAACAAAAAGATTAACATCACTCTCCATACGTTGAAAATCACTAAATCTGTATTCTGCGAATTCACATTTGAACTGTTCCAGTAGGCTACAGAGATATAATTAACTATATTTGGCTCAGTCGGTTAAGGCGCTTGCCTGTCGGTCTGAAGTTGCGCTCGGGCGCGGGTTCGATCCTCGCTTGGGCTGATTACCTGGTTGGATTTTTTCCAAGATTTTCCCAACCATAACGTGAATGCCAGGTAATCTATAGCGAATCCTCGGCCTCATCTCTCTAAATACCATCTCTCTATCCCGAATCTCATCAACGCTAAATAACCTAGTAGTTGATACAGCGTCGTTAAATAACCAACTAAAAAACCATACATCTCTTTAGAAGTTAACCATCCGTGAAGGGTTTTAGTGCCTTAGCTAATTCCCAACATACTACATAACTTGCTCCTAAGCATATACTCTGAATTGTTCGACTGTCTTCACTGTTTGACCTTTCCTTAAGTGCTTTCAATTCTTGAAGCTGTAGTGCACGTTGCACCCCTGAACAATTATTTTATCAAAACATATATTTCTGCTGGAATAAAATCACTACACTGATAATAATAATAATAATAATAATAATAATAATAATAATAATAATGATAATGATAATAATAATAGGCCTAATAATAATTTTGGTATATGAATACATATTACATAAAACAGCTTCTCTGTTACTTCGGCATGTTCTGGATGGAACACCTTATAATGTTGTTTTATGTTGCTCAGTAGTATTCCTGACAGTACTTTGCAACATTTTACGTTTTCACCGAACGCACAAGAAAAATAGTCTTCCTCCCAAACTGTACGGAATGATTGTTTCTTACAGAAGGTTTTGACTGTTATTGTCCCGCACTATTCGTACGTTTACTAAGTACTTGAATTGCCTTCCGCAGTCATCCGTCGAGCTTCGAACGAGGAACAGCACTCTCTACATTAGAAGGTTGTGATTACAGGACTAATCGGGAGTCAAAGAATGAGCACAGTCTAGTACATACAGTCGCGAAGCTCAATACTTACTAAATATGCAAACATTAGGTAGTTGCTCACCACTAGGATCGCTAATATCGCCTCATTACAGGCAATGCAAAATAGTACCGTCACTGTCTATTGTTTCTAGCACCCTCAAAACTCAAGCTTCGTGACTGTATATAGTAGACTGTGGAATGAGCGTATCTAGCGTAGAACATTCTAGACATTGAATTTGCCTATAAATAGGTTGTTCCAGCCGCTCATGCTTAGTGTGGTACGTAGCAGTCAATTCGGCCGAAAGTAATACAACGCAGGGGATTGTGTTTACGGTAAGGTCTTTAAAACGCCGGTACTGCATAACTTCTCAATCCGCAGGATGAGAAGATTCACCCAGTATACCTGAAGAATATTATCACTTGATCCCTTCTTCTAAATAAAAATTTAAAATCATAAACATGAAGACTGAAGATGTGGTAGACTACAAGACATGACAAGATTACAAAACCAGTGCACTTTCAGTTCATTCAGAAACAAGAATACCAAAATATACGAAAATATCATTCCAAATTTGAAAATAATATTTTCATTTCGAATACTATGTAAGTAAACTTGGCACTATGACTGAACAAACCGCATAGATGGATATGTAATAGATGAGGTCTCACTGGGGAAACCTGCTCTTAATCATCATCATCAATACTACAAAAGGGGATGACATTAAAAACTGCTACTATATATACCTGCAGGCTAAAATAACTTCTACAGTAATCTATGGGTAACTCAGTTGGTACAGCAACTGGCTATGGACTGGAGGTCCGGGATTCGATCCCGGATGGTGACGGGATTTTCTCGTTACCAAACTTCCAGAACGGCGCCAAGGTTCATTCAGACTCCTTCAAATTAAGTACTAGATCTTTTCGAGGGATAAAAAGCGGTCAGAGTGTGGTACCTACCACACCACCACCACCTCCTCCTACGTAGTGCCAAAGTCAAGAAAGCATGGGGCTTTACCGCCATGGCCGCAAAGTACCTTCATGTCTTGTGAAGTGGCTATCTTTACCTTTAACTACAATAAGCTGTGTCAATGGCCTACTAGAGACCAAGTGCTCCAGTATCAGCGGGTTTCTAAGACTATGATTATCATTTTCTGAAGAATATAGACATTTTGCCACTTCTGTTGCTTTTCTGAGCATCAAATATGATTTTTTACGTATAATATTGTTAATTGTCTTCATTTAATTGTCCACACTTGTGGAGTAACGGTTAGCGCGTCTGGCCGCGAAACCAGGTGGCCCGGGTTCGATTCCCGGTCGGGACAAGTTACCTGGTTGAGGTTTTTCTCCGGGGTTTTCCCTCAACCCAATGAGCAAATGTTGGGTAACTTTCGGTGTTGGACCCTGGACGCGTTTCACCGGCATTATCACCTTCACCTTCATCTCATTCAGACGCTAAATAACCTAAGATGTTGATAAAGGGTCGCAAAATAAGCTACTAAAATAAAAAAAATTCATTTAATTGGAAAAGACTATATCTCCTCCTATTAAAAGTCTATTTTTTTTTTCACTAAAACTAACACTGTTTTCATGGAAAGTTTTTAATAAGACTGACATTAAGTAGGTATAAGTAATAATAAAAGAATATGACTCGTATCGCTTAAACGTTTTATGTTATTCAGTTTTTATTCCCACCTGTAAAATTTGAAAAAAAAAAAAAAAAACTGATAGGGTCTATAAAGCATTTTCCAAATAACTGATTCAATTAAAATATGATCATTTCGTTGCAGGGAGCATCCGTTTTGGTTGCAAGAATAATACGTTCAACATGTTTCTTAATTGCAATTTTATTTGATATGATATGATTTATATTAATTTATTGTCACCAGAAAGATACAAGTAATGGTGTACCTTCACATTGCTGTATACAGGTACTCACCATAACTATACTTACACTTAGGCCTACAGACTGTTGTGAAACATATTATACATGTTATTAACATCCTGACCCATTAATCCTTTAGATAAACACCGTAACTATAGCTCAACTATTAGAACTAGAACGTCGTTACTATTGATATTAAAATTACAACTTTGTCCATTCATTAGTAACAGCGTAATAACAGACGAATGTTCTCCGTTTTTAAATCAGCATCTGCTTCATCCTATTGAAACACAATAGTCTTAACCACTATTCGTATTGCAAGTCGATCTTATAATATTACACCCTAATTTTTATTACATTTCCTTCACGTATTTCTAATAACACTTTCATACACATTTCCACAATTTTGATTTTCTCGACCAGATTACGTCCGTTCCTAATGCTCGCACCATTGTACTACACTTTCGATTATTTTATTTGTTCCTATCTCCTAATAATATAATTATTTCAGTACACTTTTAACCAATTACAATTTATCACACTTTCACCAATTGCAATTTTATTTAAATAATTAAAATTCAATCATTTTGTCCATGAAGCACATATTTTGGCACAAGAATAATTCATTTAATTTGTTTCTTTAATTGTTAGACAATTATGACACATCATTTGATTCAGGAAGTATCCGTTTTTGTTGCAAGCATAATTCGTTTAACATGTTCCTAAATTAATCTTCAATACATTTCTTAATAAATCACTCGAAAACAATGTGAATATAACATGGATTGTGTGCAAATAGAAATCTTTGTGTTGTGTTTATTATGCGTCATTGTTTACATAAATAAAAGAAATGAAAATGAACATGACATAAGAACATTACAGAAAACAAAAATGTAACAAAGTATTAAAAAAGTACACCTTTCGGAATAATTAATACGTAATGTGTGTATATTTGTAAATTTATTTCATCTCTCACGTTCACTTGATCACGAAATAACGAAACGCAAGTAAGACATCAGTCCCGTGTGTGGTGTGAGAGGATATCGAAGTTTCATTGTCATTTCTTTTACACAAATTACAGTTGCACACAAACTCCAAGTCACTAATTTAATAGCGACTCTGATTGACGACCCTAAACAAATGTGGTGACGAAAATGTGTATTTAAAACAAAACAGAGGAGTTAAACTGTTGCTTTCATTACATTGGAATCACGTTTCTTCTGTCTTGTATGCGTGTAGCTCTCAATTATATCCAGGTCCTGCAATTACACCAATCAGTCACTCACCTCGTGTATGCGTCCTCAATTTAGAGGATGGGAGCGTGTGGGTTGGAGCATCCTCGAATCTCTCCGGATTTCAAATCAATGTACGTTACCGCACATCCTGGTTTTGTGAATGCTCTGAGTGTCCCTGTTACATAGAATTTAAATTAAAAATACAATATTGGGATACCTGGTGGCACGTCGCGATAACTAGCAGATCCACATAGTTGGAGCCGCTTTGTTATAGCGACAATATGTACATGTGTCACTCAGAGCCACCACCGCATTCAATGTAAATATGATGTGTCAACATTGTAATCGCGACCCATTGTCTTCTGTGAATCGAATGCTATAGAATACCCAAGTAGGATTTTAGAAATAGACTCAATTTAATCTAATTCGACCTGCGATTCAACATGTACTTTTTATAAGTGGCCCAATATGCAGGAATTGTGGGTTAGACTCAAAGTCAATAGATTTCATCGGCGGCGGCGAGCATTATTTTTAAAGTTCAGTGACATTACTTAGTCGAAAATGAGTTTTGGGAGCTTATATTTTAACATTACAACTGGCAGAAATGTAAGAAAGGGGTTGAAATTAGTCCTCTACTAAGCCGAAGAGAAAGCAAATGTACCTGACGTAAGAGATATGTTTAGGTGGGATTACATAAAGAGATAGATTAGTGATACGTAGCCTATCTGCCTCTGACAAAATGAGGTAGGTTTTGATGACGAAATATATTAGTTACATATAGCCTCGCTGTAGCCGCGTCTGTGGTTCAAGTGTTAGTGCTCTGGTTCTCAATCCTGGCGGCCCGAGTTCGACACCTTGCTAGGTCGTGATGGAAATTTGGTGGACAAAGCAGACGTTGTAGAGGGTTTTTTTTTCGGAATACTAACACTCCACCTCCCTGTCATTTCATCTATCGTCTGCCTGGGGGGAGTTTTGGGCATAATACTGATTTCCGATGGTGATATGGAAATGGCTTAGAGTTCCGTGCCCCTGGGGATTATCAGGCTATTAGTGTGCGGTTGGGACCTAGTTCTGTCAAAGGCTGTTGAAGGATGGCCCATCTCTTAGCGTCGGGTGATGAGGAAAGGCTAGGGACCTGGGGCTCTGAGCTCGTTCGTGAAACGGAACCTGGCTATATTAGGTTCTGAAGCAGGAGGACTCACTTGTCAGCATGGGATTCACAAATGTCTCCTAGTCACCTGTTGTACTTGGACAACCATAGCAAATATAGGGTGCACAAGGGTCAAAGCGTGCCTAAGTGTACGGACCTCTGCCGGGTCAGCTCTCTTAAAGCCAAGCCAAATCCCACTGTAGCCAGCAATGAGCATTACACTTTACCTTAACTGCTAATATCTTGCAGCCATATTCACGCAGAAAATTAGGCTATCAATAGAAGAAAACACTTCAACTTCCTTTGCTAGCGTTAAGCCTGTTTATGCTCCATGCTCCGACATTGTAATGCAGAAGTGCTAGTAGCACGTTAATTTCTGTGCATACAGTAATGAAGAATTCCGCAAGTGTTGTTTTCTTCCAAATTATTGACTGATTAGCGAGGGCAAGAGAGAGACATACCCTTTTAAACAATACCGTTGGACATCCCGCCCATTGCTCTTACATGCTGTCAGTCAGTCGATAACTGTACGAAATCTGTTAACTGTAGCAACGACCATTTTCTGTTCCACTTTCTTGCGGTCACTGTAAAATTTAAGAATAGGTTTTCAATTCTTGGAAACATTAAAAAACGTGGTTACAAAAAAAAAACGCTTTCGAACTGTCTCCAGAATTTCACGTCGGCTAGTCGCGACTTCGAATTGTCAAAATGTAAATTTCGAAATTTGGAATTCATAACACTGGTTGAAATATAAAATTCAAGGGTCCTGACGCTGCTAATCTTCCTTTTGCTTTGAAGGTGTTATTGTTTTCTGCGAGAATTACCTGTTCCCAAATGTCATTACAACACCGACGATTTCGAATTAAAGAATGTAAACTTCGACGATACGAAAACAACTTATCATCGTGATCATCATCTTATTTCCGCCATTCTAATTTAAATTTGTTGAAATAAAAAGGGACAGTGGTCTTCAACATTCTGGTATTTGGAAGTTTGGTCACTGCTATCTTAGTTCATGTTAGGAAGTTGTTATGGCCTATGCTTAAAAGAATCGTGGAATGTGTGTGTGTGTGTGTGTATTTGGCGGAACTTAAATAAACTAATAAACTTGCAGATTGAAAGAGATGATAGGGTAGACGTAAATGAATGGAAAACCTGTATTACGTTTTGTGATTAAATGCACGGTTAATTAGAAAATTAAGTTTGAAGTTTCAGCAGTCCTCCAACATCGTCGCTAAAATACTCTACTCGTATACAGATGTAAGAGGTAAACGAACTCGGTGAGTCTCCGTACGTAAGCTGCCAAGACATTTTCACGCGTTCGCTTGTGCAGTGGTTTGAATTTAGAGGGCCTTGAAATTAAATTTATACGAAAACCGTGCACGCTATTGAAATATGTCAGAGGGAAAAATATTCTTTATTAAATTTCCTATCGATAGGAACAAAAATCACGATCCTACTCGCAATAGTTACCGAATAAGGGATTGTCCAACATTTGGGAAAAAAAAAACTTAAAAAAAATAACTATGAACTTTCCACCAATATAAAATTATAGTTTTTTGTTACATACATCATGAGCTCGTCGCTCTGGAAATATGCAAGGCTATTTCACTTCCACCATGTATTGTGTATATATATATATATATATATATATATATATATATGTGTGTGTGTGTGTGTGTGTGTGTGTGTGTGTGTGTGTGTGTAGGCCTACGTATGTGTATATTTATATATACACACATACATGGCCCTACATACATACCTACATACACGTCTAAATCAGGGATGCAAAACTGTGCTACAATTGAAGCACGCGTCATAAGCCGGACACATAAATCATCCCTTCAACCCTCGCGTCATTGTACGGTAGGGGGAGAAGAGAAGAGAGAACAGTGTGTTTGACAAGCGTCATTGAAGGCGACGGCCTTTTGGATGAGGGAACGCACTCTTTTCCTATGTTTCCACCCCTCTCTTCCTCAGTTCTACAATCCTGGTCTAAACTATATAAAATGCGTTCACAAGTGAGTTACCTGGCGAAGCGTAGACTAACACATAATGACTCTGTAATCAGGGATACGGAAGCATTAAGTGATTAATAAATAGGTAAGGAAACGCGGAAGAAGAATAAATATTGATTGTACATTACTCATGCTAATGTCGCAGCTACAGGATATACTGTAGTTTACAGGACATAAGAGGAGCTCCGAAACAAAACCCGTTAAGTCCACAAATCATAAATTTTCAGAAAAGACGAAAAACTTCTACCGCTTAAACTTGTGCATAAAAAATTAAAAGAAACCACCGCTGTAAAAAGGACTCCTTCTTGATAACAAAATGACTAGCGCTGAAAATCAGTTGCATCTAATTTAGGAATAATCGCAACTTAAAAAAAATTTTCGGATGGACTTAACTTGTTTTGTTCCATACGGGTGGACAAAACGGTTTTAGAAACGGAAGCTAACGAAAAACAAGTATGTACTTTAGGAAATCAAGTTTACTAAATCAAAATTAACTCGTACCAGTACATATGACAGTGACTGTTAATGAATTAATGGTCCAAAATTTATGACTATTATGCTTTAGTCATGTTCACAAGCAAATAAAAACACAAAAGAAAATGCTATATCATTCCAAAACCTTCTTCCTTATCAAGAAAATCACATCTTTCATTTTCCTCTTCATTCCATTTCATTTTTCTTATAATCAACAATGTTTGCTCCACTCATCTCCAGATCTTTGTTTCAACAAACAGTCCATATCAGCCTTCTTTGCAGTTTTCACATTACCTGGGCAAGCTGGCATGTTGAAGGGGTGAGTTATATCTTTCACATGACAACCTCTCTCGAACATTGATTTCGAACGTCTAGAATGATCAAGTCGATATAACACATACATTGCTACATTTACATTCGTTTTACCTGCCTTTATTTTCTTCATCAAACGTATCGTTTTCATAGTGCTGATCCCCTCCTGCGTATGAACTTTGGAGGTAAATGCATTGAAATCTTGAACTTTCTAATCTATCCCCAGAATGGAAACTTTGTCCACATTACGGCAGAAATTATGGTAGTCTTCAGGCATAAATATTTCAGAGTGCCTTCGCAATGCTTTTTCTATTATGTCAAACGCCCTACCTGTTGGGAGGATATGAATGGCCTCGACCAGGAAAAATCATACATATGTCTTTCACAGATTGCAGAAGCCACCACTAGAGAGCATGTACAAGAATGGAATTTCGATTTTGGCCTCCACACCTGTCTGGAACTAGCCTTTTAATGAAGACAGCTTCATCAAAATTCTGTCTTCTAAGAAAATTTGTAACAGCTGAAGCTACTCTTACTCCTCGGCTTGCCTGATTTTCAGTTCAGCAATAAAAGTTAGGGGATTTGTTCTCAACATCTGTAATAGAGAATACGTAGAATCTGATCTGTATAACATAAAAGCCTCACTTATTGGTAGTTTCGGCCACGGCTGAACCTGTTGTAAATGGAAACAAAGTGTATCAGAATTTTTTTAGTTTTTTTTTTCAACATTTTGTAGAATTTCTTTCCTTTGATTTTGTGGACGATGAGTGCAGCACGAGTTTCTTCCTTTTTCTTACAGAGGATTACACTTCATGTACAATATCTACATGTCTGTAGCAGGTGTACCAAACCCAAAGTTCAATTCAGTGGAAAAGATGTTGTAAAAGAACCACCATTTTACTTTCAAAGAATCTGACACTGGAATTATACATTTTGTGTAGTTTGCTTATACTGAGATTTGAAAGAAGGTACAATTTCTTACTTTTTTCCGAAAGAGTAGTGGCTTACGCATGCTTTCAAGTTTGATATAAATGTAATAACAGATCGTCTCTTTTTTGAGACCGTTTTGACCTACGATCGTCACCCCATCTTTCCTTAGTGGGCTTTCCAGCCAGTGTGTTGGATGCTATAATGTTCAGTCAACATTGACCGATACCGAAGAGAGCACGAAAGAATGAACAGATTGGAATCTCCTCATTATTGGCACCTCTTACCTATAATAATAATAATAATAATAATAATAATAATAATAATAATAATAATAATAATGATAATGATAATGATAATGATAATAATAATAATAATAGTCGCGCTAACAACTTGGTTATATCACGACATAACCAAGTGTAACATTGAATTGAGTATCTTTAGGGTAACATCTTTGATGTTCTGTGGATTTTAGAAACTTAAAATCCACCACCTGGGCCGGGTTTGACCACGCAACCTTTGAGTTCATTGGCGAGTATGCTACCAATATGCTACCCAGGTAGCATAGATTATTATGTACGCTATCATGAACATGATGACTACATTCGAAAACCCTCTTACTATATATTTTACAACAACACTGTTCAATTTTCCGAAATCGTGTTTTCGTTGACGTCGCCTCTTCGTGGATAAAAACAGACATCAATAAAGCAAGAAGCCGTCTTGTTCCACTTTGTTGTAATGTGCATAAACCCTTTTTCTTGGCTTTATAAAACTATATACGGGGATCGAACAACATTTGAAGCGCCCTTCCTTGTGACTACCGGGAGGTTCAAATTCCATGAGACCAAAATCCTTATCATTATAATATCTAGAATAAAATTGTGGAGTCGTATATCCATGACATTTTTACGAACTATTTAACTCAGGACTACATTATTTTCATTTAATTTACAGTGGAGATTTAATATTAAATATTGTATCTGGCTTTATATTCTGTTTTTCACATTGTCTCTGTCATTAATTTCCTCTTTCTGGACCCTAGAGATCCCTCTAAGACAGACACACTTCCGTCCACGGCACCTACTACTAGAACACTACTGCGAAACTGACTTATTTTCTACGAATACAATTTTATTCTCCTGCTTAATTTATTAAAAATGTGTGATTTATGCACCAACAATGATGCCATTACAGTAACAATGATATGCCTCCAGCAGCAGATGCAGCTGCAATAATGAACTAATAAAATTGTTAATATTATGTGGCTGCAAAATAAACAGAAGTCTGACGGCCGGTTTCACCAACCTTCGTTATCATTATAACGTCTCGTTAAATAATTTAATGACACGTTGGTCAGTTTTTGTGTTTCACCAAGTATCATTATTGCTAACGCATCTTTAAATTAATCGTTAATTTATTAGGACCTATTCGTCGCGTTAAAACAGTAACGATGCGTTAAGAAGTCAACAACATGGCGGACGTAATTATTCGATGATGAAGTTCTTTATTTAGAACTTCAACATAACGACGAACTTATATGTTGTAATAACACTCGGAATAATAATTTTGAAGATTTAAGTGATAAAGAATTCCACGAAAGCTACACATTAAGGAAATAAGTAATAAGAATGATTCTAGAAGAAACTGAATACCGGTATACCGTATAGGTTAGAATACGACAGATAGAAATCACCCACTTAACGCCTCTTCAACAGATTCTTCACGTTTTAAAATAACGTTGCGGGAAGTTTTGAAATAATAATTGATGATATGATCGGGGTATCAAAAGCTGTATTGTCTAGATATGTGAATAAATTATCAGACGTATTATCAACACTACAATAGTCATTATTTCTATAGGCCTAATAAGCTTATAGCTAAATTTTATGTTGTCATAGACAACATAGATTGTGTACATG